>NC_048417.1:10371048-10433602 GCF_013103735.1 Etheostoma cragini
CACTGCCTGTGTGTGATAAGCCTGGGGCAGACCCCTGGGGCTCTCACTCACATACACACACACACAAGGACGTGCGCAGAGAGACACATCAATTTATGCATACCTCCCCACACACACACTTGCATACAAGCCTGTAGATGCGCAGAGTGCTTGTCTCACACTGGTGTTTTAGCGCCGCAAGCTCTGGGCTTATCGCACACAGGCAGAGAGATATGAGGGCCTGAGAGACGGAGGCACGCACACACACAACTCACATCCTGATCACCAGCGCACACACAGAGCATACACAGAGAAACACCCGTTATGACCCAGTAAGCACATGCACAGGCATCCTGACGTGTTCTTCCAACATATGCTGCACACACCGTCGACTCTCCACACTCGCTGCTATCGCCCACACACACAGACCGGCACATGCAAATTCAGAATCACCTCATGCATGCACACGCACGTACGCACGCATACACACATACAGCCTACATCCTCACTACAAACATACACATACAGAGAAACAGCAGTTGTTACCCAGTAAGCACATACACTGCCATTCTTTTCTGTGCACAGACCTGCACATGCAGAATCACCTCATGACCACATGCATGTAATTTAACGCACACACACACTATTCTGTTCCCGATGCCCGGCCAACACTGTGCATATTTCATGTTCGTTTAGTTTTGCGATCCGTGCCTCTGCACATGAAAGCCCACTCTCTCTTTCTTCCTCCCCTCCCTCCCCTCCCTCACTCCCTTTTTATTCTCTCTCTCTCTCTCTCTCTCTTCCTCCTCTGCCTCGCTCTCTGAGCATTTGAAATGGTAATGAGGAGAGATTCTGCGGATGTCTTCATCCCTCTTCCCCTCGTGCCGGGGCCCCTCAGCTCTGCCCATTGAAAGCTCAGATAAAGGTGCAATCTGTCATTTATTCTCTTTAGATGAATCGCTTCTGATTTTCCTTGTCAAATCCATGTATGATCAAGCAAAGAGAAAAACTAGATTGCATTTAAAGTGCCCAGTCAGACCAGACATGATTCTGGACCCAAAATGAAGCAGTTTGAGTAGATTTACTTTACATGCAAATCCTCCGAGTTCAACTTTAGTGAACTTTGACCGGTAGCAAATAGTCTTGACTTTGAGGGAACAAAAAATATAGGAAGTAAGCTATCAAATGAGCTGTATTAATCCATTTGATTTTAAGTAGGTCTGCGAGAACAGTGGAGGAAAAACAAAAACTCACTTGAATTAAACATTTTAACAGTTAGCAACCAAGCTAGCTAGCTTTCAAACTCATCGTTGGAGCGGTTGCAAGCCAGCTAGCTTGGCAAGCTATTTTGGCTAACTGGTGCCATTTCATTAGTAGTAGGCAAGCTACTGTAGTGTGTAACATGTTAGCGGTTAGCTCGCCAACCACAGCCCTATGACTTCGTCCCCAAGCTTTCAGCAACTTATATTCGTGAATACATTTGAATTAATTTTATGATACAATGTTCTGGTATGACGACACACTTAAACAGTCAGCAACTGTTGTACCCACCCAAATTAAATGATGCTGGTAAGATCATTTGGTGTATCTGATGAGCATTAATATACAGAGCAGGCTATTGATTGAGACAAGCATTTATAGTGACCAGATATTATATATAAAAACTGATTATTTTCTTTTTTGGCAATGTGAGATTAATTCACTCTGAGATCATTGGAGGCTATATTCTTGTGCTTGCTCTGTTACCACAGGAGTCATTCAACAGCAGGCTGGCTCTTACACACACAGTCTCACATCCACACGCTTCACTTGTCTGGGCACGCGTTGACTTTGCTGCTTAAACTTTTGGCTCTTTATCGCACAGGAAAAGCCAGTCATGCATTGCTTGCACATGTTATAGCCATTTATACACACACACAAACACACACACACACACACACACACACCTCTGTTGTATTTCAGGAACATACAAGGCAGCGCTGCAAGGGGTTAAATGTCTGAGTGATGCATTGATTGCAGGCGAGCGCGCCAGGGCTCTCGTGCTAAGCTCCTTGCTCTCTCCCAGCGATATTAAACATGGCTTCAGAGGTTTAGCGCTGCGCCTCCTCCACACACGCACATACTCGTCAGGGGCACAAAAATATGTGCGAACACACACACACACACACACACACACACACACTTAGGCAAGCTGCATATCAACTCTCTCAACCCGTCAGTCTCTCCAACACTTGCTCTCATTCACTCACACAGACAGACACACTCATGCAGACACAAACAGACACACACAGAGCGAGTGGAATCCCCCAGAGGGGAGCTTCGGCACAGCGCTCCTGAATCTTTCTCCAGCAGGCGAACGGAGTGTTGGCAGCAAGCGAAAACCAGTTGGAGCACTGTCTCTCTCCCCCACGTTTCTCTTTCTCTCTTGCACTTTTTCTTGCTCCCTTCTTTTCCCTTAATCGTGCTTTTCACTTCACCCACTTTTCCTCATTGTCTCTTCTACCTCCCCGGCTTGGGAGTCCTCCGTTCACTCCTACCACCACACTACTCTACCCCTCTACACGCACGCGCACACACACACACACACACACACACACACACACACACGCACACTTTGCACTACCACCGACTACACCCCAACCTTTCATCTCTTGTTATTATCAGCTGCAGCACAGAGGACATCTCTGGCAGATTTCATCAACGGATAAATTAATCTGTCATCTGTTAGGGTGTTGCCTCTCTCTCCTCTCCTCCTTCCACCCTCTCTAGCCCTCTTCTTATCCCTGTGTCAGTGTGTTTTCTTTCTGTTGCCTGACTTTTCCTTCCCTCTTTGGAGAGAGAGAGAGAGAGAGAGAGAGAGAGAGATCCTCCCCTCAGTACGGTGTCTGAATTTGTTGGTCTTGTGTGTGTTTATATATATACACACACACACACACACACACACACACACACATATATATACCTTCTTTTTTTTTCCAAGGTTCTGCAAATACTATTACCCAGTCCCACACTAAGTTGCATATCCACACATATACAAACGCATACCCGCAGTGTTGAAACACAGACTTGTTTGTCTCTGACAAGCCCCATGTCAACACACTGCTGGACTGCTCCCTATCTCTGTATATCCTCTCTGTTTGGTTGCAGCAGACACTGCTCCTGTCCAATAAAAACCAGTCTGACTACTTAGTGCTGGATGCCCTGTCACAGGGCTAGACCAGAGGAAACGCTTCCAGCTCTTGAGCGCCTCTATCAAATCTCTTTGTACCACTTCCATTATGCTGTTCTCAGAGCCCAACCATCGTAACTGGCTGCCACAGTGGTGTCCCAGCCCAACCATGGCACACAGACACACATTTACACACACACTCATACATGCACAAGTAGAATCTGGCAGGCCAAATACAGTTGAGTCACACTTAGTTTCCTCAGTGTGTTTTGGCGCCAGCTCTAGTATTATCGAGCATTTGTGTGTGTGAGTGTGTCTTTGTCCGGCACAGGAACACACTCAGTTCCTCCTTTCTCTAATTTCTCTCCTACAGGAACTGTAAAGGAAAGGACTGTTTGCATATGTGTCTGCTTCGTCTCATTCGTGTGTTTGGTCTTGTCTTGCTTGGGTTGTCGCCAAACATAAATTCATACACACACAATCTCACAAACTAAACCCTACTCTGTCTCTCTATGTTGGCTCTTTTTTAGGAGGTTGTACTGTACTGTCTGGAGAACAGAGTATGCGAGGTGAATCACAGAGACTATGCCGGGTACTGTGCCCTCCATGAGGCATGCGCACGTGGCTGGCTCAGCATAGTCCAACACCTGCTGGATAACGGGGCCGACATCAACTGCAGTGCACAGGACGGCACCAGGTAAACAAACACATTCAATCGTATACACACAAAATCACACAAACCTCTGCTTGCATTGTGAACGTCTCGTCCACAATGCTTAGGCTCGGTCATCAGTTAACGCACTTGAGTTCTCACATAGCAAAATTCCTGGCATTGATTTTATATTTGCTTGGCAAGAGCAATGATTTAAGATATTAGCTGCAGTTTTAATTGGGAAAGGCTAGGGCTTTCATCGCTATGTTAGTAAAATGTACAATAGGGAGTCTGTAGGAAACTGATGGATCTTTAAACTCCATCTATACAAAGAGGTGAATTTGTATCAGTACAAATGTCAGTGCTATTCCTGGTTATTGTTAAAATGAATGTACATTTGTGTATCTAGACCAATTCACGATGCTGTAGAGAATGACCACCTGGACGTTGTGAGAGTCCTGCTGTCTTACGGTGCTGACCCCACCCTGGCCACATATTCTGGCCGTGGCCTGCTCAAGATGACACACAGCGACAGCATGGAGCGCTTCCTCACTGGTAAGATCCTTGCTGGATTATCAATCTAGTCAGACACAGTTTAGTCAGAAATTTAGAAATATTTACTTCACTAGTTGCAGTCTGTAAGCTCACCCTGCCCACCTATGGACATTTTCTAGAGAATAAATCTGTACAATTTGTGAGATAACATAACTGCTAAATACCGGTTTCCCCTGACTTCAGTCATCAGGCCCATTCAGAATATGAGACTGATTGTGATCAAATGTAATTTCCTGGTACAAAAATATAAGGACTTAGGGATTTAAGGACTTATTTTTAAGTCAAAAATAATTATCCATAAATTGGCATAAAACATCCTTAGTACGCAGAAGCCACAATTGCAAATCACACACATGCATCTTTTATGGATAAGGCTGTTTTAGATGATTTTGGAAAAGACTTAGAAACAACAGGCCTACAGTCCTATCACTTTATTACTAAAAGTTAGTCAAAATCTGTAAATTGCACCTTTTGGTTATTGATCACTAAATCCCCCCCAAATGCCTAGACAAATAATGACCTCGTTTTTTTTTTTTCCAAATCTAACCACATTGAAATTACTGTTTTTATTGCCTTTAATGTACAGAATGTACAGAAGGACTCCAAACCACTTAATATGCAATTCCACTGTATAGCCTACTACTGAGATATTGATTTACCTGACAGAGAACGTTGCCCAGTTCAAGTCTGAGATTTTCTCGCATTGCAAAGCGATGTGAAGGAGTAATCTCCAAATTTTCTGCCTCTGTTTAGAATTGGGGACTGAAGGCTACAGCTTACAGCGACTTAATACTATACAGTGTAGAGCCCGACCGATAAAGGATTTTCAACGCCAATATCGATACGAATATTGGGTGACTTAAAAATCAGATATTCCAATATATTGGACAATATAATGTTTACATAAAAAAAAAAATGTAATCCAGAAACGCATAACAAAACAGATTTCCCTAACATTAGTTAGCCAACAGGGACGTTGTAGAGTGCCCTCTGGTGGACAAACTGTGCAACGCCAAAACTTATAACATGGTTGAAGGGTGTTTCGTTTGTTTTTATTTTATTTTTTAAATATTTATTTATTGGCCACTATAAATGCCGATACCAATAGGGAAAATGCCTAATATTGGCCCAGCGATATATTGGTCTGGCTCTAATACAGTGTCTGGCTTTTAATTATAGACACTGAAAAGCGTAGGGTCTTTCTTTTTTGGGAAGACAATCATGTAGCTAACGTTTTAAGCAGGAAAAGAGTCAAAGGCCGTAACACCCCATCCAACCCGACAGTTGTAAAGTGTTCTGCATGGGGCATCTACGTTTGACGTTTTCAATGTTAATGCGTGAATTACAAAATCACATATGCTAGAAAAAATTAAATGAAATTAGTTGAAAGGGTTTTTTGACAACAGGTGCAACAAGGAGTGGATATCAAGGTGGGGCAAGATTAAATTGTTGAAAAGATCAGCCCGCGACTGAGTTCCGAAATGCCCAAATCTTGACTCATTCACTGTTTGCTGTTCTTTCAATTCTCTGACCTCTGTGCAACCTGTTGGTATGACTCCCTCTCTGTAAATCCTCATCCTCCACCTCCTAACTGTCGCTACGAGACATGTCTGTCTCTGTCATCCCATTTCCCCTCCGGCACCCTCCCCCTGCTCCTCTCCTCCTCCCTCGACCACCTGTTAGACAGGGAGTCTCAGCCCGCCGGGGTGCGTGCGGCTGCCTCTGAGCTCCTCTATCAGGTTTCTTAGCAACGCCAACTGTGTTTGCTCAGTGTACGTGCGGAAATGGGCTTCACTCTGGCTGGAGACTCTGCTTTTGTATTTGTGCGTGTGAGCGCCTGAGTGTGTCTTTTTACAAGGCTGCCGCGCTACCGTCTGACGTCGTCTGTCTTTGGGCCGTGAATGTTGAGAGGGCTCGTCTGAATGTTTGCAGTTAAGTCGAGACAACACGAGTTTGTGTACAGGCGTAGGAAATGAAAGCATACACAGACACACGCTTCCTCTGTAGCCAGCTGCTTAATATTACATGAACATCTAGCTAGTTAAAACCGATTAATCTGAGACGCACCAGAGGCTAAAAGAGACAAGACACAGGAGAAAAGATGGTAGATCAGGGTGAAAATGAACAGGTGTTAGTTCACGGTCGACAGAAGGGTGAACCGGTATAGTGCAAAAGGGAGATTTATATGTAGACGGCTGTAAAGATGGTGTTGAATTTTGAAAAGACTGTGGATTGATAGATCGATAGCTGCTAGATTGACAGAGCAGGGAGCGAGGGAGATCGAACACCGTAGAAAATGAGTGAGAGGGAGCGATTGCTGCCCTCCCTCCACCTGGTCCCACTCATCTGAAGGCCGTTAATCCCTCCAAACACACGCCAGACGCCCCACGCCTCAGCACTGGCACAAAGCCCAGCTTTTTCTCGCTCTCTCTCTCTTGCGCTCTCTCTTCCTCGCTCTCTGTGTGTGTGATTGCGTGTTGCTCTTGCTGTGTGTGCTTATCCAGCTCCCTCCGCTTGTTTGTTTCCCGCTCGCGCGTTCTCTCTCTCTTTCCTTCGCTCTCTCTCTCGCTCTGTGTGTGTATGCGCACAGCAACTGTGTGTGGTTCTTGTTTGATTCCTGGCAGCTCTGCTCTGAACTGAGCCAGCTCAACCCAGCGGAGACAGTCACTCTCCTCCCCCGTGGTACAGCCGCTGGCCCCTGACCATCAGCACCCCCACCCCTCCTTCCACAAAACATTTGCTCTGTTTGTTTCTCTTCTCTCTCTTGACACCGCCCCTCCTCCTTCTCTATTATTTTACTGTGCTCTTTATCCATTTTTTCTGCTGTGGTTTTAAAAGGCAATTGTATTTGCCTCGTTGCCTGTCCCGAAGGCTCCAGCTTTTGAATAACAGGCTTCGCTTCTTTCTTCTCTCCATAGATTATTTTGCTGACCTTCAGGGCCGTTCAGATGACGACCCGGGGCTTTATTGGGAATTCTATGGCAGCGCTGTGTGTGGTGAGTACTCTGTGTGTTTGTTTTACTGCTTACAATGTCACACTTCATCACATCTTAAATGCCATCTAGCTTTGAGTGATACACGTCTTTTATGATAATAGAGATGCTCACTAATATTTATTTTTGTTTTTTTTGTGTATCAGAGTTGAGCGAGGAGGGCGGTGTCTATGACATCCTGGCCGACCCTCCGGGCCCAGAGGATGAGGATGAGGATGATAAAAGGGAGGTGTTTGAGTTTGAGTTCTCTGACCGCCCTCTGCTGCCTTGCTACAACATTCAGGTGTCCCTCTCCCAAGGGTGAGCTTTCAATTTCAAGAGCAAACTCCAATTTAAAACAAATGTGCCCTCTCTGTCTGCCCTCAAACCTGAACAACGCTTAATTTCCTCTTTCAGGCCAAGAAACTGGCTGCTACTGTCAGACGTGCTTCGTTGGCTGCGGATGTCTGGTCGCGGGTTCCGACAGGCTTTCCCCCACATGGAGGTGGTGACAGTGGCAGAGGCAGAGTTTTACCGGCAGGCCTCTCTGTCGCAGCTCTTCTCCTGCCCAGAGGAGCTGGAAGGCTTCCATGCAGACAGTAAGGACCTGTTGGACCTGGTGGAAGACAGCGGTGAGCTGGCTGCTCTTCTGGGCTCCACACTGGAGTGTCTTGACGACCGCTGGGACCACCCAGGGGACAAACTGAAGGACAAAATCAAGGCCATTGGGAAGTTGGGCTCATCCTGACCCTTGGAGACACTAAACCCAGACCTTAATCCTTTACGACTGCAGTTTGCTTACGAACCAACCAGGGGTAGTGATGATGCCTTAGCCTGACTCTTAGTTTGCACGCTTTGACCCTGCTTTGGACCAGCGCTGTACAGATGGACTGACATGCTGGCTGATCGGGCTGCTGAAACGTTTCCCTCCGTTAACTGAGAATCAATACATTTGTGACTCAATAGACTTAATAATGGTCTTATTTTTATAAATTAATATATGTATAAATAAATAAATATATTATATATATATATATAAATATATATAAAATATCAAGAGATTTCTTTTTTTGGGGGATGTTGCTCACGACTTCTCTGAAAGATTTTGTATGGCAACAGAGTGTAGTCGTGTTGTCAGTGATTGGATGGAGTGTGTGAACGCGCAGCACATTGTGCATGTGTGTAGCTGTACAGGATAGTACTGAGACTGTGCTATTGAATGTGGTATTTGTTTATAGGAAGCACATGATGTCCTGTTTTAGTCTTTTTTCTTTTTTTTTCTCCTCAGACTTTAGCGCTCGCTTGAGCCTCAGGCTATTTTGTTGTATCTTTTTTTAATGTTTAAAATTTGCTTCCTGTTTAGTCTGTAAGTTAACAACAGCAAAACTACAAAACTGTTTGTATAATAAAGTTTTAAGATAATGTTGATATTTACCCTTCGGCACAGCGCTTGTATATAACAGGGAGGCTACTGCAGTAAAGTAATTTTGGTGTGTTCTTTTTTGTTTTAACTTTGTAATCAAAATATCTCATTTGTATTTATATTTTACAAAAGAAGTTGCTTTAAAATAAATATACAAACTGCAAGATGAAACATGTATACTGTGCCTCTTTTGTCAGTGTTGAATTAAATTGGGCAGTGAAAACTAAAGTTTTGCCAGCTGCTCGGTCAAATTGAGTTTTCTTGCCTAATTATTGTATGCAACTCGTGTATGTTGCCGAAGTGTGAACAACACAATCCTACATTGCCATCTCTTGGAATATTTTTGTATTGTTGGTGTCGTGCAATCTATTGCTACAGCCATGAGTGATCTCAGACTCCCATTTGCTGCCCCACCATTCTGAACAGCTTGTGGCTTGCAGTGCCATCTTGTGTGCAAAAGCTGTAACTGGACGGTGAACTTAATGAGTCTTCAGTGCGCAATCATTTGTGTAGGGCTTGATTTTATTTTTAAATGATACATATTTAGTACTAAATAGTTGGCATGATCACTAAAATGTTGAAATACAAGTCATTATTATTTAGTATGACTGACCAAAAGACGTTTTCTTAAAATGGGATTAGCAGCAGGGCAAAGTGGGCCTTTGTTTTGGTCAAGTACAAATTAAGTGTTGCAATTTCCCAAACCAATCACATTTAACCCCGTTAAGTTGGTTGGTACTGGATCTTTTGGCCCTGTGTCAAAATATAGTTTTTAAAGGAATTATGTCTAATGAAAGCCCAAAACCCAGAAGTGATCAAACTAACAAGTTCTGTCTGTGTAACCAAAGTCTGATTATATTTCATTTCCCTGTGATATTATCCAAAATAGCAAAAATGACAAAAAAAGAGAATCACTTTTAACTCTAATTTATGTAACATTTCTTTTAAAAGATTGTATGTGTAGGAACAAATAGGTTTTGGTTCTCAGAGCTGCATGCGGGGTAAGGAATTCGGGAATGCATTTTTGGATTTGTTTTTTCATGGGATGAAAAATATAGAATATCAACAGGTTTCTTCAACACCACGAACTAATTTAAGACAGGAAAAAAACTGGGGCCAGGTAATATAGTCCAGTTATAGGAGTACTGGTTCAAATAAAGAGTGTGACTGGGTACATTGACAAAGTAGGCTACAGATAGTGGGAGGGACATAAAGTTAGGGAGGGGCACAAGAACGACCCAAGGCCCCTCAGTAGACTTATCCGGCAATGTCTTCATAACATCCTGAACATGCTTTCAGTGTCTCTAGATCACCGTTTCAATCTTTGCTCACATGAGCAATCAAACATTCAAGATCTGAAAACAACTGAAAATGCTTATGCTTTAAAGATTCTTTTTCAGCTGAAGCTATGTGAGGGCAGAGAGGCCAGAAATGACATGCAGTGAAGGGTGGAATTGAAACCTGGGCAGCTGATGAGCCTTTGTACATGGGGCACACACTGAACCAGGTGAGCTGTTAGGGGACCCCATGAAAGTGTTTGTTTTTATTCAGCACCAAAGTTCAGAGAGGTTTAGGTAACCAAGTCAAAGCTGAGTTGACCCATTTCACATTTCCAGGTAAATGTTTTGGAGTGACAAGAGGCTGTCGCACAGCTAACTGAAAAAAGTTCAGCCTGGCAGACATTAGTTTCTCAATCCAAAGACAATAACAATATACTAAGGCAGAAGTGGGGCCACACTTAACCTCAAGAGTGCGTTTCTGACTAACATTCCTCATTACTGAAGAGCAGGATGTTCAGGACACAAGCCTTTTACAACCAGCTATTATGGTATTACATTTCATGGCTACATTTCATGGTCATCATCACCCACTCTATTGTGAAATGTCCTTATCTCCTAAAACAGTCAATAAAATGCACCAGAATGGGAACAAGTAGACCTAATGTTGTTTGTGTGCAGCTTCATGTGATTGTTACTGTGTGGTTCATGTATATTTCTCTGCATTATTAACTAGCTCTATACAAAACACTATTTTCAGTGATACAGACATGTTTTTGTTATCAGTGCTGGATTTCTTTGCGGTTGAAACGATCCCAACTAGTTGTGACTATTTTCATGGCACCAACCCAGCCTTGACATCCTATCAGAGGCTTGCAAATACATAATTTTGAGAACCCTGCACAAAACCATAGCAAGGGTGGTGGTCTTATAATACTTGTCTTCTCCTGTGGTCAAAGTTCATTTGTATGTCTATTGTTAAGTCACAGGTCTTTTCTTTCTCATTCATTTCTTTTTAGTTTGGATGTTGTATTTTGCCATAAAAATAAGCTTATTTGGTCTGATAAGGATGGTAAATCCCACATAGATCAAAAATAATTGATACAAAAATATGTAACATAACATAACATAAAGTCAGAATTCTAAGGACATATTACATATAAACAAATAAAAAAACAGGAGTACATTTATACTTAAACAAAATCATATTCAGTCAGAGGATGTGAGGAAAAAAGTTGTATAGTTTTCAAAAGCTTAATATTTTTGTGTAGTATCATAGAGTATTACCTTTTTGGAATTTGGTATTGTTTAGTATTGTCAAAAGAATCAGTAGGCTACCAAAGTGCTTATCTGGGAATCGGTGGTACTGTAGTTGTGACCTTTGGTTTTGACAAATAACCTCTATTTCCTCTTTTTTTTTCAGAATATAATTTACAAATATTCAGTCAACTCAGTTTGTAATCAAATAAGACTATACATAAATAAGTGCAAATAATATAATATGGAAGTAAGTAAGAAAGTACTAAATTAAAAAGAAACAAATAATGGTACAAAAAGTATTAAAATGTTAGACTTTCAAAACATTAATAATGATGTAGACAGCAGGAGCTCTTAATCAAACAGCTTTGAGTAGACATCAGATATATTAAAATAGCTTTCTTATTGGATACCATCTTAAGAGACTCAAAATACATGTCAAATTCAACCTGGAATAATCTGAAACATGGTGTTGATCTGGAAATTTTTGCTATGTGTGTGACAAATATTCTCCCATAGTGCTTTGTGGTATTGTGACAACAGGTCAGCTGATTTCTGCTGCACCAAGGATAAAGATGTCGCTGACAAGCTGGCGAAGGATGGAGGCTGTTTTCTCCGCGGTGTTTTCCCTCTGCTTACTTGTCACAACCGGTAAGAAATTTACAACGATGGATGGTTATGATTCACGGTTTGAGATGTGTTTTTTCTCACATAAACATAACATAACCGATAAACATGTAACTCTATCCAGTCTGTTTGCAAGTGACAACCTAGCTTGGGTCATCGTTAGCATCGCCGTTTAGCCTACTGATAAAACCTTATGCTAGGTAACGTTATAATACTGACTTACGTAAATGAATGGGAATGCGAAGACAATATCACTATACTTGTAGTATTGGACCATTGGTTCGGCTTGAGCTTTTAACAAACAGTTAAAAGCTGAAGATAAGACTGTTAGCTCGCTGCTAACACTTAACGCATTAGCAAACTGTTTTAACTGTCTATGGTTTTTCCAAGGATGGTAAAGGTATGTCCCGCCCTACTCTGCCTCTAAATGGCTTACACTTTCTTTAGCCAATCCCACTTCTCTTGCCTAACCAACCCATCTAGAGCAGGCAACAAGTACCAGCCAATCAGAACGATGATTTAGCCGGCCATGCCTTCCTATATCTTAGCCAATACCTTCGCCATCCTAGGAAATAAGAAATTAGCAAACTGAACGATAGCTGTCAAAATGAGAATGTGTTACGTGACTTTCTTTTTGGAACTGTTCACAAATTGTTCGTGGTCATGTAAAAAAAAAAAAAGAGAGAATGTACATTTATTTGCTACCTCGGTACTGGTTGATTGTTACTAATTCACACAAGCCTGTACTGTCATGTGAGAGGCTGTAAACTGGTAGTTCCTCTTCAACTGTCATTATCAGCTCTCTGTCACGAGTTTATTTTCAGTTTAATGCACTCATTTAAGAGGACCTACTTCTATTATCGCAAAACAGCAGACGAGGATAAAGGATTATTATCATAATCAGGGTTATTGCCAAGCAGTGTTTTTTTTTTTTTTCATTTATACTGTAATTTATTTTAACATACAAGCAATTGGCCTTGGGGTTCTGGTGCTTAACAATAAAAAAATTAAGATAAAATAAAAAGCAATAAATATTATAAGAAAAATGTACAACAAAATATGGAAAAATACCCACATCATGTCAATATAATTAATCTCTCAGTAGATGATGTTTTCCAGTGTTAAAGATAACGTTCAGTTGTCAAAAGGGTACATTAAAATATCTTTGGTCATACGATTTCATTATGGGTATGATAAGCCAGAGACTACTTTTTTTTTTACTTTTTATGTGTAGTATTAAGGCCATGACAATAATGTTGGAAAGGTGGTATGCAGTAATTTGATATTGATGATCTTTTGCCAAATGAACATTTTCTGTTTAAAAATGAATATGTTAATATTACTTTTACCTTGAATAGCCAAAGTTCTGGGAAAATAATAGGTATTAACAAAGGTAAGTTTCCTCAAAAGCAGTCCTGTGTTCCTCTTTCAGTCATTCATTAATGGAGGAAGACACAGAGGTTTCGGGAACTTATGGGTCATTATCGTATTGTACTATGGATGGCCGGTGAAGTGGTGTAATATTCCCATCTATCTATGGCAAAGCATTGCAAGTGGGATTGAAAGCAAAAAGTATTGTTCTAACATGGACAATATTCTTTATTCCTTTCGGTAGAATTTTTGAGGGCTCTATTTTACACTGAGAAAGGTACTGTGAGGTTGTAATGTATTTGTACTGTTAGTTAGTTCTTAATTTTCACATGTTTTACTGGGATTGACAGTTTTTTTTTTTGTCACAGGTGTACATGGAGACAGTTTAACGGTGCTGCAGTCTCCAGAGTTTGTGTCCTTCCATAAAGGAGACTGGCCTGTCTCTGGAGAGAAGATCCCTGACCTGGTGGCTTTAACCATGGGCTTTTCTGTTCAAGAGGTGTTTTTTTTTTTAATTTATTGAATACTTAACTTTGTTAATACAATTTTGCAAATATGCAGCTCGCCTTGGCTTTACCGAACTTTAAAATACCTTTTAATAATAGGGAATAGAATGCCTTTATTGTCATTATACACAAGTACACGGTACCTGTGCAACGAAATTAAAGCAATCCCTTTACAGCGTTGACACAAAAAATCTAAGAATATTAAGCTTTTAAGCTATTAAGCTTGTTGCTTAGCTCTCCGACCTGCAACTTTATTGTTGTGGTACATTCTGATGGCATCTGTATTTTTTTTTTAAGCTAAAGAACTCTAAAAAGCTCACCTACTGTACACTAACTGCTCAGCAACAAACGGTAGACAGACACACTTAGCAACTAGCTGGTGAACATAGTGGAGTTTTAAGAGCAGCTAAAGAGCGAGATGTTTCCTTCTGGTGTTGCTAGAGACCAAAAATGAAGCCAAAAAAGAGTTAATGGTGGACTTCAAATGAATGATGTTTTTTGGCAACTGTAAATAGGCAACTGTTTGCTTACAAGTTCACCAAATCAGCTTAAAGATGTTGTTATGTCAATGTTGTTTTGACAACTTGTCCAAGGTGGCCACAATAAATAGTTGTAACAAGTGTAAGCTCATGGTGATGCTGGCCTAGCCTTTACAACGTGTGTTCATTTGTACAGGATCTGTCCTGGCCAGGCCTTCAGGCCGGTCCTTTGTTCCAGCGTCCCCGGGCTAACGTACTGGTGGTGGTGAGAGGAGTTGATAGCCTGGCCCTGCCTCAGAGTGTGGCCTCCTACCCCTTGGAGAATGTGAGTTAGACTGTACTGTGGCATTATAATAATGTTTTGTACATCAAATAGAATATATTACTGAAGTATGCAATGTAATTTGGCTTAGTTAGTCATTGGATCTTGTTCTTCCTGGCAGCCGGTACCCTTCAACTTGGATAGTGTTGCAGAGACAGTACACTCTCTGTTTGCTGAGGACACCCCTGTTGTGCTGCAGCTGGCCCCCAGTGAAGAGGTAATGCCAATATACTAAGGCTGAACAGGGCATGCTCACCATCTGTGACATCACTCTTAAGAGGCTCATCTGGTTGTTTTAATAAAAAAAAAAGAAAGGAAAAAAATAAAAACAAATTTGTTGTCTCTCTCAGAGGTTGTATATGCTTGGCAAGGCCAATGCTGTGTTTGAAGACCTGCCAGTCACTCTGCAGCAGATCCGTGCCCGTCTGTCCCAGGATGGCTCTGTGCTGGCTTCCCTGCCACTCAACTCACTCAGCAGAAATGCAGAGGTCAGTTTACAGCAACATCGTACACACAAGGCTGTACTGACTTTTTAGACACAAGATACATTTACTTTTCAATGACAAATTATCACTCGACCTGCTACATAGGGTGTTACAATGCATTTCTGTGTGCTGTTAGCACACAGTATTCACCATATGTTGCCAGTATACTTAATTAAATACATTGCACCATCATACTTAGTATTCCTGGGAGTTCTGGAAATAAAGTGACCAGATTAACCTCATTGTTTTAGTCAACTTGAGTCCTTGAAATGTATCAAGTAACCCACTGGAAGTCTGTTTTGCCTTTCTGTTTCTAGGCTGATTTGCTCTTCCTGTCTGAGGTCCAAGTGCTACATGATATCACAGCTCTGGTAAGTTGTCAGGCTCTGCTGGAATCAAGCTGAAAATGAAAGAAGTTCATGCATTGTGGCTGCAGTCTCTTTGTCTTCTTCCCTTCTTTTAGCTGCAGAGACACAGACATTTGGCAAAGGACCACTCTCCTGACCTGTACTCCTTGGAGTTGTCTGGTCTGGAGGAGCTCAGCAGGATCTATGGCCAAGACTCACCCCAGTACCGTGATGCCACTGCCATCCTCGCCTCTGTTCTGCAAAAAGTAAGGAGAAGGTTTTTATAGGCCTTATTCACAGAATCGTATCAGTTTAAAAAAAATAAAAATTAACTTCCGTTATATAATAATACCTGTCTTTTTTTATTGTAGTTTGGAGAGGATGTGTATGGTCTCTATGGCAACAGCGCTGTGGTGGAGGTTGTTACAGTTAAGACCTTTGAGGCTCCTTTGACCAGGAAGTCCCGTTCGATCCTGGAATCCAAACAGATTGTAAGTCTTGTTAACTGTTTGCTGAACTTCATTGAATGAAATTGAAAACAGAAAAAAAATATATTTGGGGGCTGTTCGATAGTGACAGTGGATAGACTGGAAAGTGGCAGAGAAAGAGAGGGGTTGATACGCAGCAAAGGGCCGCAGGTCAGATTTGAACCCAGGCTGCTACCAAGGACTCAGCCTACATGGGGCGCAAATTCTTACCGGGTGAGCTAGAGACCGCCCCTTAGTTAGCCGAATATTAGAATCAACTCTTAAGGTCCTTGCAGACTAAATATGTCATTTTTGGACGTTATAAATAAATAAGACCTCTCGTTGTGTCTATCATGTTTACACACCGTCTTCAAAAATGTTGTCCATCATAAAAATAAGTGTTTTAACAAGAAGATGTTGTGTCCAGAAATACACCACAGAAAGACGCTTCCAGAGTGCAACGTATCATTTCTTCATTTAGATAGTTTTCTGTCAACAGTTCAGATTGTAATATCCTGTAGGATTGTGATGGGGAGAATATCATAACTCAGATAGAAAAAGGTGAGCAACAGTGTGGGAATGGTGACAGAGAGAGGGCAGCGCAACTCTTTCAGGTAGCCGCGTTGCCAAACGCAACAAGACGCAGGCATAGGAGAGAACAGAGGACAGGACAGCCAGCGAGGTAACATTACTGTCAACGGAGCGAAGCAAGGGATAAGGAGAGAGAGACAGAGTGACAGCAGCCTCAAATTTTTTTTATTTATTTTTTTAAAGATTGTTTTTGGGGCATTTTAGGCCTTTATTTGATAGGACAGTTGAGGATATGAAAGGGGAGAGAGAGGGGGAGTGACATGCAGCAAAGGGCCGCAGGCCGGATTCGAACCCGGGGCCGGCTGCGTCGAGGAGTAATCCTCTATACATGGGCACCCGCTCTACCAACTGAGCTATCTGGGTGCCCAGCAGCGTTACATTTTGTATTGTCTTTGCAAATGTTTTCCCACATTTTTCACAACAGTTTCTGTGTGTGACAAATTTTTAGTGAGACAGATATGAGCAAAATGCATACGGAAATTTGGGACTCAGTGTACAAGGACAAGATGGATTTCAACAGCACCAAAAATTACAGCCTGCAAAAGGATGTTCAATCAACACCTCTCTGCAACAGATTCATCATAAACTGAGCATTATAACCTTAGACAAGGTTTATTTCAGGAATTTTGTATTACACTGTGTTATAGTTAAGTGTACTTAATGAACTGGCAACTGAGTGGATGTTTGTCTTATGTGGATATGGTGCCATGTGTGTGCTTCCTTGCTTTTTCTCCTGCCTCAGTATATAATTAGAAATAGTGTCTTGTAAGACGAGGGCTGGGCACCCCGTTGGTGTGTAACGCTTTAGTAAAATGAATTCCCTCGGCAGACATGTCATAGCAGTAAAAGCACAGGTGAGCTAGTTTCACGGCTCTGGTATAGTATAAGCTGGCTCAATGTCACGCCTTGCTAGGGTAGTTGAAGGATTTGAGCCATTCGTTTATAAAAAAAAAAAAATTGTTATACTTGTACTTTTCCTGCTATGACAAGTAGTCAAAATGTCTGCTGCAAAAGGCGTCTATTGCACAACTGTAGTTTAAATTTTATTTATGGTGTAAAATCTTCTACTCTGAGAGGCATAATTTAAACCAAAGTATGGCCTGATCAAGAACAAGACATGTGTCTTGAGTTGTGGTGGTGTTATCAAGGGGTGAAATCTGACACTGAACCAAAAATCAAAACCCAACTGGTTTATATTTACGCTAGGACTGCTGTTAACCCCTTGTGGGAAGTATAGTTCCAGTGTCAATCCATGCTTCTTGGTTTTTATGACTTTGGCTGATCAAAGCATTCTTTGGTTCCAGACCTCTCTAGTTAAAAGGGGTAAGGGGAACAGGGGTGAGTCCTAATAGTTTTGTGAATGGATCTTGTTTGATGTTGCCCTCCTTGACATTTGTTACCCTATGCATCTACCATTCTGGATTTTTTTCTTTTTTTTCTTGCAGAGTAACCCTGGCAGTCCTTACAACCTGGCATACAAGTACAACTTCCACTATGCTGTGGTCTTCAACATTGTGCTATGGCTGATGATCGCTCTGGTCCTTGCCGTCATTGTTGTCGGTTATAACCTGTGGAACATGGACCCAGGATATGACAGCATCATCTACAGGATGACTAACCAAAAGATCAGGATGGACTAAGTCCTGACCATCAACACTCCAGCTGTCCTCATAGATCCCTCTAGTGAATCTTTGTGTTTTGTGTGAGGTGTTGTTTAGTGAAAAAAAGCTTGATTGGAGGAAAGGCGTGATATTGAGTCACCTCTTGCTTACAATGTTGGCAGGATAATGGACAACAAACATCAACATTACAGTAGTAGTTCTTAAACTTGCCTACGTAAATATATCTTCCACTGAAAAAATTCTGGCTCCTTCACTTCAACCTCAGCTTACATCATTCCTTACGTTAATTTCTCACTAACTTAAATTTCATTTGTTTCCCATGGTGATTGCAACTATCTAACTGTATTTTTTATTGTGAAGACTTATTGTAATAATATGAAAGAAGGACTCTGGTTCCTGTGTGAAACTGTTGTGCTTGTCTTGCTGTGTGAAACCGTTTTAAGTTAAATGAAATCTGTGTGTATATATTGAAATGCAAAAGATTTGTGCAGTGTTTATTCTAGGTAGGTTTCACCCTGCTTTCTATTCTAAATGGTAAATACATATTGGATTACATGAACTTGGGATCATTCTGTTGGGTTGGTAGGAAAGCTCTGTAAATCACAATAAAATGCCTGCCAATAAATGATTACATGGAGCACTCTGAATTTGGCTCACGTAAGTTAGCAGTGTTTCATCTCATTACTTGGAGCATTGGCTTGGTGTAGTTAGATATGTTTTAGAAGCAGTTCCACCTAAGAGACATTCACCCTCCAAACTCTAATGCTTTGATATACAATTATCTAATGTTTCACAAAAAAAGCTTTGTTTATTTCACCCATTACCCATCGTCTCCTGACCCCTCGGTTTAATCTTGTGACCCTTTGCAAAGGCCTGTCCCCTAATTTGGAACCCCTGCCTACAAAATTGTATATAGGTAGTAGTAGTTCAAGCTAGCGCCTCCTCAATCAGCTATAACAGTAAAATGCATTTTTCTGCAAACCAAGTATTGTTTTATACTGTAGTACATTATGTTGATAATACTTCTGTACTTAAGTAGGATTTTTTTATGCAGTACTTTTACTTGTAATGGAGTCATTTTTAAATTGTGGTATTTTAAGTAAAGGGTAAAGAGTAATTCTTCCACTGCTGCACTTATATTGTCCCTTTTTCTTCTTTAAAAAAAAAAAAATTCAGAAAAAAAGCTATAAAATGTATAAGACACTGATCTCACAATAGTATATTAACTACACCTGATGTCCATTTAGAGTCGTTTCCTGGATAGTAGTCTTTTTTCACTCATTTTCTAAATCCCTTTAATTGTTTAACTCGTTTGTCTTTTGTTATTTCTCGTTTATCTTACTCATATCTTCACAGTGTTACACTGTCAAAGACACGATGCCAACAAGGTCACTTTTTGTTTTCTTTTACAAGTACCAAGGTACATAGATTTATAGCAAACTTACTGGGAAATTATTAGAATATTACGGAGCTGTTAAATAAAGTGTTACCAAGATTTATATAATTAATAATCTGGAATTGATAAAGTTTCTAACCATCCTGACTTATCTCTGACTAAATATTGTGTAACAGCTCAGCCAGTCAGAATGCAGGTCGGGGCTTTAAGTCCCGCCCCTCGTACTATCTGCAGTATGTGCTTTTTTTTCAACGGACGAGGTTATCTTACTTGTAGATTTAGATAAACAGGAAACAAACAACCCTGGGTTTGAATGCTAATAAAATATAGGATTTGTTTATTGTCTTTGTACATTAAAACCTTAATTGACTGCACACACGATGAAGTAGATAGGCTACTGGTGTTTACATGACAATTTGACTTGTCAAACTAGAAAAGGCACAGGTGTCACTAACTAACTAAACACAGCAGGGATTGGAAACACTTAAATGGAATTCATAATTAATTTGTATTAATTACATCTGTGCCTTTCCTGCTTTGACTAACTCATTCTCTGGGTATTTATGTATTTGGCATGTTGATTGATTGAAAAGCAACACTATAGCCTAGTGACCAATGCCATACCAGCCTAAACATGTATTTGTAATTTAATTATGTGCAATGTATTTGTATAAAATGTATTTTAAAATACCTTATCTTGATATAAATATAATTTGTTGATTATATTTTGTATTATTAAACTGGAAAGTAAATACAAAAGTTAAATATACAGTATGTACCTACAAATACATGTAGTGGAGTAAATAGTGGCTTCCAATGCGTAGTGGAGTAGAAGTATACAGTGCCAGGAAATTTAAATACTCAAGTAAAGTACAAGTATTTCAGAACTCTACAGTAAAAGTGAAGTAGGCTACTTGAGTAAAAATACTGAGATAAAGGACAGTTAATTGTGCGCGGGAACAATCTGCAAACTCTTTGTTCATCTCACTCTTTTTCCTGATGCACTTCCGGCCTTAACCGGATGTTGCCATGAAATACTGAGTCGCCTGTGAAGTGCAGAATCGAGCCATCAAAATGTGTTCATACCACTCTGTTTGCAAGGTGTTGGTGCAAACGTCCATGGGGAAATAGTTGTCTGCAATCTCCTTTTATTCTCCGTTGATATCGAGAAAGCCGGTCTAGGGTAAGCTTAAGCCTTGCTATGTTTAGCCAGCATCAGAGACAAGCTAGCCTCAACAAGCTAACTTTGTCGGCTAACGCTAGCGCTAGCAGACCGGGGTTTTCGCTTTCTGTTTTGTCCAGGCACTTCTGAAGAAAAAAACATTTAAAAACAGTGGGCTTATGTGGGGGTGAACATGAAAATAAATGACTAATAATGTTTTAAATAGGTAAGTTGGCTTTACACGTGCTATCTATGCAACAAACATTTTACCTGTAAACTATATATTTTAGAGTTTAAATACACAGCGGATTTTAATATGTAAACATTGTCACTGTCAAATAAAAGCAACCACGCTGTATCCACGTTCCTCATGTACACACAAATTAACCTGTTTTTTACAGCAACCTTTGCGGTCTGTTTTTTTATATTGATTATTTTCTTAATGTAAAAAAAAACAAGTAATCAAATAGTTAAATCCTTTTTTAGTTGCTTTGTGTGAAGTGATTTAAATGCAACTGATGGGTTTTAATGGGCGTGTGATGTTGTCTCATATTGGTCGCAGGCCCACAAATTGAATTAATTTGAAATCGCATCGTGCCAGACTTTGTGATATCAGCAAACATTGTATCGTTGTCCAATGGATTTTTATATATATACGTATTTATATTTGTACATAGTGGTCCAATGTTTACCTTGCTGTGATGGTGGATGTTTTATAATTCTTCACGTATTTTTTGAATGTGTTTCTTGCAGTTTCCTTGCTGTGCCTTACCAAATTGTTGACCATGATGGAGCGAAGAAGAGCCTTAACTATTCCATTTAGTGTTGACAAGAATAACTTGGTATGTGTCACTTATGTTTTCATGTCATACATATGAGGTTTTAGTGTGCAGCATGAATTGCTTTCTCTTGGCAACATAATGTTGTGATGCTTGCTTTATGGCTGCCATCATGAATTGTGCTAATCTTATGTTGTTGCTTATCACAAGCTCATTGTGTTTTTTTAATGGCTTGCTTACACACAGATCGGCTCTGTGATTGCTTGATTGCGATGCTACTTCGCATAGTCAAAGCTGCTACTATGTTACAGTTACCATAATGAGCAGCAGCGGTTTCTTTTCTTTGCGGTTTCTCGGTTAATCGTGGAGCCTATAAAATGTACAGAAAGTATTGTCTGTTAATATTGTGTAAAACCAAAGTTAATACCTTCAAGTTGTTTGTTTTTGTCTGACCAACAGACAAAAAACATAAAATTGTTAAATTTACCATCACACAAAGATGAAGCAAATCAGCAAATCTTTAGAATTGGAAAGCTGAAATGAGGTAATGTTAGTATTTATGCCTAATACATTACTTCAAAATGGTTGCAGATGTAATACCTGTCGATCAATCTATAAATTAACTAGTTAATGTATGCTGCTTTAATATCAGTTTGGCTAAAATGTTGCGACCACATGCCTATTTCATGTAGAAAAGTAATTTTAACATAGATCATACAGTTCAAAAGTCACAAAGCTTTGCTCATTTGCACTTGTTGTATTTGCAAATGTAAGGAAACGTTTACATGCTTTTGGCTAAAGCTTGTCTTTTCACACCAGCATGGTAACTAACCACCTTGTGAATTTTAGATGGATAACCCACTCAAAATCCCTGTGCCATGTCTTTCATCAAAGTATGGGAAGTTAGAAAGACAGGTACAGCAATATTTTTGCTCTCTGTCCATGGTTATTTTGGATTATTCTTGAGGCTCACACCGTTTCCTTCGCTTTAACAGGTTTCCTGGACTACATTTGCAGGTTGCAAACGCAGACATCGTGATTCACAGCATAAAAATGGTTCCATGCCATTTGATCACAATCATGCAGCATTGGAAATGGCCAGGTAAGACTTTTTAGGCTGTTGATTGCAGTTTGAAATACCTGGTAATTGTTCTGCCTATCAGTTAAAACTGACAAATATGTTGTTTTGTCTTTGCTAAACTTTATTGTTTAGTTTTCATCTAAATAATTGCCTCTGCGTCGTACAGTGCCCCCCTGTCGACACCCAACAGCAGCTTCTTCTCCCAGAAAACATCTGCTCTAACTCTGTTTTTTTTAAATCAGGGCTTCAAACTTTTACCTTGCTTTTATGATTTTACCTGTAGCACTTTCAGATTTGTTTAAATGTAAAGTGCATTACAAATAAAATGTATTATTATCATTATTTTTTTTTATTATGATTACCCCATGAACTTCAAGTGAGGTAAATACGACTTGACTTGGAGTATCGCAGCATGTGCATTCTGCATGTTGGCCACGACGTTTGCAAATGTACATACATGATGTACCTGAGGACAATTCTATTAAAGTGGTTTACTGCAGTGTTCATTTTCTTAATCAATATCAGACACTTCTGAAGCCTTTGAACATCTAAAGCAGGAATATAGGCTACGCATTTAGTGTTCAATGTAACAAATGAATTCCTTGTATGTGTGTATATATAGCTTAAATGGTTTATTACATAAAATACACTGCCTTCAGTTTCCTTTTAATATGATGACTGTATGCCTATAATTTACAGCTGCTGTTTTTATTTTGTTATGATTGGTAGCATTTTAATTGGTGAGAGGAAACTGTATTTGAAAAGACATCGTTCCCAATTTTTAAAACCAGGGTAAATTTATTTCTACAGTGACTGAATAACATTGCATTTTTTTGTCAAGCGTATACTGAATGTGTCAACATTATGTGTTAAGTTAATTAATACTTGCACTTTGAATTACACACCATGTTGCCTTCTAAAATAGCAATGATGTATTAAGTGATACTGTTCCTTTCTCTTGGAACACTTCTGTCTTGCTGAATTTGTTTTCAGAATCTTGTGTAACTGTAAAAAAAAAAAAAAACTTGTGGAAGAATCTTCCACAAGATTTTGAACAGCTTTTCACCCATGGGATTGCTGTTGAAGTTTAAGGTGAAGCAACTTCATCCATGCAAGTATCAGGCTGTTTTCGCAGATTATACAGAAACCTGTGAAACCACAACTCATCATTCCTGCCATGTTTCATAAAAATTGGGGCTTTAAACCAGTTATTGCCTTTAATTTGACTTTTACTTATATTGCCTTTTTGGACTTTTACCTGCTTAAAGAAATCTAAAGCACCATGACTCAAGGCCAAGCTTATCATGACTGCACACATGGCTAATCTACACCCCTCCCTCTCCATCAGCGGGTATATCAAAAGTCTGGCCTGCGATAGTAGCTGCGCTATAAATTAGAATACCTTGAGGGGAAAATAGGTTGTGGAGTCAAGACGCTGCTCTATGAAGGTTGCTAATAATTGCTTCTGTGTTTCATCCTGTAGGAGAAAGCCCCGCCTAATCCTGACCAATGTCCTAGAGACAGAACTGGGCAAGGCTTATATGGAAAGGATAAGAATGAGTCAAGGAAGAGCGTCAAGTACACAGAGGGAGAGTGGTCGATGCAGAGAGGAACCCCTGATCTGCAGGGACATAAAGTCCAGTCAGAGGGAGGCCAGGAATGATAGACACAACAGCGTAACCCCTAAATGTAACCAGAAAACCACCTCCTCACCTGCTCAAAGGTAGGCTGTCTCTGTTAAAGGAATAGTTTAGTAGTAGTAGTTAACATTTTAGGGAATATGCCTTTTTGACTTCTTGCTGAGATTTAGAGAACATTGAGACCACTGTCATATCTTTCTTATAAATATCAAGCTACGTAAAGCAGCCAGTTAGCTTAGCATGACTGGAAACTGGGGGGGAAACAGCTAGCCTGGCTCTGTCCAAATGTAACAAAATTTGTCTACCAGCTCCTCTAAAGGCACACATTTATTTCAAATTGGTACAAATGCAAATTGTATGAACAAGTTGAAAAAATGTGCTGGACTATTTCTTGGCCGAGGGCAATGACTTCTTGAAGATGAAAATGAAATGACAGTGCAACACTAAACCACACGTATGTACTTTCCTCTCATGCTAAATCAATAACCTACTGATGGTTGAGGTGTCCCAATGTGGCAGTTGAAATACTCCAGTGAAAACTGATCACCCAGTGCATTATTAAAACAGTTTCTCCCAATTCCTACTTGGGTAATAACAATAAGTATGTTATGAACAGTTATGGTGCTAAGGACATTTACATGTATGTAATCCTTTCTTTTGTAATCGAGTAGGGCATTAGGGCTTTCTGGGTCCCAACTTGTGGCTCCTGCACAGCTTTATTCCAGGAGGACTTGGAGTATTTCTACAGTAATAATAATAATCACATAGATGGACAGTTGCTGACGAGAAAGGAGAATCATACAATTAAGTACCTGGTTGTAAATAATGTCTCTTTGTCTTACAAATGATGTTGTACTGGTGAGAAATAAATTTAAATTGTCAGGATAATGTAGTGGTTTTTCACGTAAACCTGTAAATAATGAACTAAAAACTCCACAAAAACAGTAGGAGGTATTCTTTATTAGGGTAATTAGTTTTTTACTAAGTTTAAGGAGAAATGGCCTTTAAATGGAGTTTGGCTCCATTAATCCTTGGCTATCTCTATATTTTCCAGGAATAAACTTGGTGATTTTATTTAGAAATAATACAACACAAAGATTTTGCAGCTTGAGATTCTAGTTTAAATATGTATTTCTGCATTTGTTTTATTTTGTGACTAGGTATATTTTGAGTATACAAAGTTGTACACTACTTCATGTGGCTTTGCACAACATAATCAGAACATTGTGTTAACTATTTTGTGTCTTCAGGTCAAGACTCAAGAGAAGGTCACAAAATGTGGATGATAACGAGGACATAGAAGAAAACAAAGATATCAGGGAGGTGACAATAGGAAAGGACAACAGAAACCACTTCAAATTCGCTGAAGTTGTTGGTGTGTAAACATGAATATATTTAGAAACAGTCGCTGATGTCCTGCTGCTCTCCATGTCCATTGTACTTCACTGAATTATTCTGATGTTAGTTGTAGTTGAAGCTTTGACTTGATCACTTATTTTACGATTCGGAACGCATAATGCTTACATTTTCCTGCTTTCCTCTGAACTTCTTTTCTATTTTTCTTTTTAATTTACGGGTTCTTGCCTTGGGAAAAAAACAGATGCCATCCTTTTTATAATTCTGTAAAATCAAACTCTGCAGAATTTAATCACCTTTTCTCTTACAAACATGTTGTCTTTTCTATTTTCTCATCGAAGTAGTAGTAGCCTGGTTGTCAGTACTGTATTTAAGCATACCAGGTTGATCAGTGTTTCTCTATCTCATACAGATTGTGGGTTGTCTGTGAGCTGGGAGCCTGTTGAGGATACAAGATGTGACGAGTTCTCCCCAACCAGCATTAAGGACAGGTGGACTGATCCAGAAGAAGTACAATCCAGTGTGGTGAGTACTACAGGGTCACAGCGATTCTCACCAATAAGGAAACTTTTTTTTCTTCTACAAATGGCTTAAAATGTTAATTAAAACGCCACTGACCAAATACGTTTTAAAATGCATTGCTGTTGTAGCTCTTCTTTCAGTCCCCCTTTCTCGATATCAGTACTTTCCAACTCACTGCTAGTTTCCAGCAGTGCTAGCATTGTGGCTTTTTCCAGTCCAGAATGAGTTGTCTGAACTCACACCTAAATTGAGGTCTTTATTTTGTACTGTGTCAACAGAAGAGGAAAAGAAAGGATGCAGTTTCCCATTGCAATGGAATAGGCAGCCCCAAACACCATCGTGAGAGTGTGCTTCGCCTCACTGGAGAAGACAGGAGAGATGGAGGACAGGCACCTACACGTACTTGTGTAGAAGAAAGTGGAGAACACGGAGATTTGGAGAGCCCGGATCGTACCATTGTACAGTTGACCGTGGGAGCAGATGATCAAGCAGAAGTTCTGGTCCCAATCTTCAGTCCTAATTTGGAGGCTGGAGATGTTATTGTTACTCCCAGACAAAGTCTCTCATTTAGCCAGGACAACACAACCACAACCAGCCCCTCTGAACCCAGTGAGTACAAAAGCACAGGATGCCACTTCTTCAAGAAAATATGCCATAACGTTGATCGAGATACCTATATTACTTGCAATAATAATATATTAAAGTGAACTCAGTTCTGCATTTGTTTTACTTTCAGTATTCTGCTAAAATACAACAAAATACTTGTTGACTTTAAAACGCATAAAAGGGAAATAATTTAAAACATTATTTTATTGAGCAAATTGAACATTGAAATGAATATTTAAGACACATGGAAGAATGGCAGTTAAATCTTAAAGTGCAGTGTTCTACTGATATTTATTACTGAGGGTCGTTTGCGATATGTTTCAGCCTTTTGCCATTTATACTGTATATTACACCAGTTGATATTGTGATAAGGAGAAAAAAAAATATATTGTGCAGTTTTCAGCCATGCCTTCTCCTGTTAGTGCAGTCTTCTTTGTCTCCAAAGCTGAACACTGCTACTCAGCGGTGACCTAAAACTCATCACTTGAGCTGCTGCAAGCGAATGTTGCCAGACTACACCCTTTTGTAAACCTAGCCATACTGAGAAATAGTTTTATGGAGATGATAGGCTAAATTAGCTTTGTATCAACTGATTTGGCAAGGGCATGAATGTAACGGACGTTCATGAATGTAAAAAAATGCACTATAGCTTGAAATTATTCAGATAATGATATGTTGGCTGATATTAATTTTTGCACATAAACTATTTTAGCCTACACACATCTCTTTTAGGATTACTACTGTCTTCTCCTTTCAAAGCCCAGGACCTCTTCTTTATGCAGTGGCAATTAAGTGCATGTGTGTCCTTGTCTTTGAAAGAGTAACTAGCATACCTTGCAAGTATAATTTACGCTGGCCTGATTTCAATGATGTGTTCTTCTTCTTACTTGTATTTCAGTTGTGCTGTCCAGTGACGATGAGGAGAGCGGTGACGTTTCTCAGCGCTGCAGCGCAGTGGCTGAAACCCTAGTCTCAGTGGAAGACACAGTAATACAGGGACAATCCTTGCAGAAAGCTCTGGCAAAACAGCAAGAAGCTTCGGACATACAGGTCATGCAGGTTGGCAGAATATGTCCCTGTATTATGTTTGATACAACAGAAACACGTTTCATAAAAGATCAAGAACGTAACTGTGCGACAAGTTAGTCTTGTATTTGACCCAACAAGAGCAGAGCATAGAAGGATTTTGGGATATAGTAGAAGGAAAATTGAGATTATTATGAGCTTCATTTTACTACGAGTTCTGCATTTTTAATCAGACATATTTACATACTGTTAAGACCCCCCATTTCCTTTCATGCTTACAATGTATTTTTGAAAGAGATGTTTTGCTATCAAGATAACAAAAAGTCAGAGTGTGCATTGCTGTCAGCTGCAGCTGTCATTGGTGTTACCAGCACTAGATGGCACCACAGTTAGAAAGTTTTAAATCATACACATTATGGCTTCAAAATATTGAAAAAGGAAAAATAATGATATTTATGAAAATACTGGTTTAAACTTTATTGCCTGAACTTACAGTGCCGTTTCATTGTAGTATTGGAGGTTATTGTACTGTTATGTATTACTGTTTTTCCCATTTTCTCCTAACTGTGTGTGTGTGTGTGTGTGTCTGTGTGTGTGTTGCAGGTGTTGCATGTGGTTGTAGATGTTCCTGGTTCAGCGGTAGTTTCTCCCATCCCCAGTATAAGCTACTCCTTCTCCACGCTGCATTGTGGAGATTACAAAGGGAAAGCGAATGGAGACATCATGGTAACTTATATAAACCACAAATATGTCACATTTCAGTATTCGTATAACATTTCAGGACATGAAGTGTAACACGGTTTCAACTCTTCTTTCACAGATAGCAGACCAAGAAATCATCATTCCACTGACTGGTAGTGATATGAACAATTTTTTTTTTAACTTGGGTGTCAAGTACACTGAAGTATAATCACATTTTGTTTAGTATAATCATAGTTTGTGATTATACTTCATTGTACCTAGCCCTAATCCCTGGAGTGTGTGAGTGTGTGTGTGTGTGTGTGTGTGTGTGGTGAGGAAAATAAATAGTTTAACACCCTGCTATTTTGCAAGTTCTCCCACTTAGAAATCATGAAGCCACTAAATACACACAGAAGCTTAAATCTGCAGGATATTGGATTTACTTTTTTGGGCTATGAAAGTTGATATAATGCTTTTACTGCAATGCTAAGAAAAAAACTTGAGGTATATCCCTGTTTCTGTGTTTCTGACGCAGTGTTCATGATTTGATAATAACACTGCGAGCTGCTATGCTAACCTCACCATCTCTCTCTCCCCAGATGCTGATAACCAGGTGGATGTGATGTTAATTATTGAGCGTAAAGACCTGAGGAGGTACAGTGTTTGGGAGCAGCAGGAACTAGAGGACCGGAAGTTTCACCTAAGAGGGGACGGGGATCCTTTTCCCGCCGCTGTCCTTTTGTTTTGTGTGTCCGAAACTGCTGCAGCTGCTTTACTGGGAGACCTCCTCAAGCTGTGTGACAAACAAGATGGAACCATGAACACTGGTGGGAAGGCTCAGAGTACACTTCAGCCTCACTTTTATAAATGTTTTTTTAAAGACACCTAGCATTTACGTTGCATTTACTTTAAATCTTATTGTCTGTATTTTTATAAAAGCAATATGTTTTTGAATGACAAAGATAAATGAGCTTACATTCTGATCACAGTCAAGTCAAAATAAGCACAAGTGTTAGTCTTAAATGGTAAATAGATTTCTACATAAATGTTGACAGCTTTGTTTCCATGTTTGTGTTTTAAATTGTAAAGATGTCAGTGTTTTGTTTCATATTTATGATACAATGTTCTTATTGTTTGATATGTGACATTATTCTCAATGTTAATCTGTGTAGGTATATGGTAACAGTGTTATGATTTTTTATTTTATTTTAATAGGCAAGGTGAGCCCCTTCATCTTGCTGACTCTGACAAATCCTGTGGAGGGAATGGAGGGGGCTTTAATGCGCTCCCTCCTGGACATTGACTGTCTCAACAGTCTGGCACATGAAGAATCCATCCATGGTGCAGGCAAAGTTAGTTATTTGGAAGGCTTCTACTCTCCAGTTCTTTCTCTGGATGATAGCATAGAGCTGATGAGAAGAACTGGACTGGACAATCACCTGCTGTCTCTGCTGGGCCTGGAGAGCACTGACCCTAGACTTGACACACAACAGGATGGTCCATATTCTGATACAGATGAAAACACCACACCACACATCCAGCTGGAGGGTGAGTCACAGAAAGAGACAGTACTCAAGCTGGAGACGGCAACAGAACCCGACACAGGGACCCAACCTGAACCAGACGAGGATCGGAAAGAACAAGACCTAGAACATCCCTCTAAGGTAAGTTGTTACCAAGTTGTTTTGACTTGCGACCTCTTAAAACAAATCTGTATCTTCCTCATGCATATGTTTACTTCTTGTGACCATTGACTTTATTTGCTATATTTGAATCATTTTATAGAGTGCCCAAAAAAGTTAAATTGTGTTTATTCACAAGATCAAAAGCAAAAGTTAGAGGTAAGTCTGAAAAAAATCAACATAACTGTCAGCAGAAACGTTTTTTTTCCTTCTTTCACCTTCTGTTAATCATCTTCTAACCCCTAAGATTGTATTTTTTGTTTAGTCGGGAATCACTTGGCAATGATAAATGATCCTGCTCCTTTTGACATAATTTTTCTTCCAACAGAAGAAAAAGGAAGATCCCACTCCTGTATACACACTGTGTCATCTTAGAACCAAAGGATCCTACTCTGCGTTCCTGTGTAAACCAGATTCCAGATGGACTAAATTTAAACATCATGGCCTGGCTCGCAGGCAAGTATCCTACATTATCATATATGCAGCTTGGGGCAGGAGGGGTTGGTATGTGGCAGCCAATTCATCTCACTCTTAAGAATACAAATGCGGTATAGCGATGTACTGATCCAAGGTTTTCTCTTTGAATCCTGACAACTCACCTCATGGTATTTGTTGATACAGAATAATGATGTAATACCAGTGCTCTCTTTTTCCAAAATTTAAAGCTTGAAACTCTGTGTATGGAACTCATCAAGATCCTTTTTATGTGAGATAAGTAGGAGACACTAAAGTCTGCACCCTAATGGTATGCATGTGTAATACCACTGTCAATGTATATTGGCTCATTCTTCTTTCTTTCTCCTCTGCTTAGGTTGATCCAGTTTCCACCTCCGCCATTGAAAGGAGGAATTACTGTCACAATGGAGGACCTGCAGTGCCTTGACAGTGGGCACTTTCTCAATGATGTTATCATTGATTTTTACCTCAAGTAAGTAACGTATAACAAAAAAAGCTTTAAATGGACTTTGGTTCCTCAAGTTTTGTGGAGAAGGGATCCTCTTTGAATATGTGTGTGGATGTGTTGAACCAGATATCTCCTCCAGAATGCCTCTGCCACTGTGGCCGAGCGCACCCATGTCTTCAGCAGCTTCTTCTACAAGCAGCTGACACGGCGGGACAATGCCAGTGAAGGTGTCACCAGTGAGTCGTAAGTAAAAATGGCAAAAATAAAAAATAAAAATAATTTTTTTTATGTAATCCAAGAAATAGCCACAGCCTTGCAAGCTTGAGTCTGACAGTTGCAAAATCTTTCTTCTTCTTGTGTTTTACATACTACCAAACTAACCAGGTATCAAAACGGAAACTACATGACAAATGTTAACAGTATTACAGTGTAAATAAATGTTTTGCTTATTATTCTAAATAGGTTATTGTCCATATTTCTACTGTGACAATACTAAATACAAAAGTGTTTACAACTTTTGTAGATATACTAAAAAAAAAAAGAAGAATATATTAAGTAGAGTCAACACAAGTCTCACTATAAATAAATTAAAACGCCCTATAGTTTTATTAGTTATCAGCTTAACCAAAGTACAAAGTGACATGATCCTGCGGGCCCGTCGTAGATGAGGTCGTAAAGAAATATGGTTCTGCCTTGTCACAAACGACTCATGTGACAAAGAGGGGAGACCAGAGAGTTTAAAATGCCAATTAATTGTAAAGTGACCATGGATCCACATGTGTGGAATCAATGGCATCAGAACTGTAAGTGAGGTGTTGGTGAGCGTAATTTATGTGAGTAAAGTCCAACTGCAACCGAGGAAGTAAACAAACCCAAACCAGGAGGTGTGGAGCCTAGGAGAAAGAAAATGCAGAGAGAGAGAGAACAATCAGAAATGACTTGTATAAATAGTATTGGCTGAGGCATACCTTCACATACCTTCCCCAGTTCTCACCAGTCAACTAACAAACCCTTCCAAACTGCCAGTGAAGCCAACAGCAGGCAGAAAAGGGAGGGTTCGTAACAGCCTATATTGAATGTCTGCCGTATTGGTCAACAAAGTTTGGGTTTTAATTTCCTATGCTGAAGTTGCATTGTTAAAATTATAACAATCTTATCTGCTTTTATATTTGCTCTTTAATGTTTAAGAATTAAAAACATAAAATACAAGAACCAAAGTTACAGTGCAATATAAAAAATTAATCGTTTTTAACGGCACTTTGAGTAGCCTTGTTGCTGAAATGTGCTATACAAATAAAGCTGCCTTGCCTAGCCTAGCCTAGCCTAGTGTAACCTTTTAACAATTTTTATTAGTTAATAGGAGAATAAATTGCTTAACTTCCACTCAGCACTGCCCATTATTTGCTATTGGTGCATAATGCTCAAATCTCAAAGGTTTGGTATATTTGAAGGTCCAGACCTGGTATTTATGTGAAACACTGTTAAAACTTAATTTTTGTGTGCACCCAGCTGTCAAAGGCAGAGACGGCACCAACGGGTGAAGACGTGGACACGACACGTGGATATCTTCAATAAGGACTTCCTGTTTGTGCCTGTCAATCAGGAGTGAGTTACATTTTTTTAGGTCCCCAGTGGGAATTTACACTCTGTTAGAAATCACAACACAAAGGCTTGAAATACAATTGAGGTGTAGTGCCTTGCTCAAGAGCACATTGGAAGTGCCCAGGAGGTGAACCGGCATCTCTCCAGCTACCCCTACACACACACTCACTGTACTTTGGTCCATACAGGGACTTGTACCAGCCAGTCCTCCGGTTCCAAGCCCAACCTATGGACAAAGCTACTTCCACACCCAAATACATGAAGATGTGTATTCTACAGAGTTTTATATATCAAATTATATATCACATATCTTTGTTGTCTGTTTAGGGCTCATTGGTATTTAGTTGTCATCTGCTTTCCTGGACTTGAAAAGCCAAAATCTGAGGCCTGGAGTGGTGTAAACCCGCAGACAGAAAAGAACCATGGTGGGTCAGGCGAGTTACAGGAACAAGAGGTGGCTCAAGGGTCTAAAAGCCCAAATGATACCACAGAGACACCATCCACACCACCTACATTAAACCACAGTGACAGCGTGGACACAGAGACAGGTATGCTTGACTAAATGATACATGCCTTCTTTGTCAATATCAAAGAACAGCACAGAGTGGCTTTTTGTTGCAGTTGTCCTGTATTTCTGGTGTACATTTTTAAAAACTTTATCTATTTTTTGATTTCAAAGCTGAAGGTTTTGGGTTAATTTCATGTGTTTTTAGAAAAGCCTCAAGAAGAATCCACCAAAGACCCAACACCTGGTCCAGTGGTAAGAAATTATTCTGTTCTGTGCTCAGGAATAACAATGTTTTTTTTTAACGATTTGTCATTTTTTTGTTCTTCTAAATCTAATCAGTCTAATTATTACTGTGTTTGTAGAACTGCACAGAGCGGACCTTCCAGAAGGAAACTGTTAGTAAGAGGTGAGTGTGTTATGTTATTTTCCTGCCTGTTATACAAGTTTTTCACATGAAGCCCCCTACAAAATGTGTCCATACTTGTGTGCACAATTTTACTTTTTGTGTTAAACATTTTATGTTTTATGCAGACCTTATTGAAATATTTGATTTACTGCTGGCATCAGTGTATCTAAAGAGCAGTCTAATGAAAAAATATGTCAATAGTCCTGTTCTTCACACGTTTATACGACATATCTACCATGGTTTAGTATAATTAGATAAACTCAAATATAAAAATAAATCCCTTTTTTTTTTCAAAACAGTCAAAAAGCCGTTCACACCTAGTGTCTTGTATACATATATAACAGTGCATTGATTGACAGATGTACGTCTCCTTTTTCTAGGCCATGCATTCTTATCATGGATTCCCTCAAACTTTCTCTTCATGAGCGCGTCTTCAAACTCTTACGGGAGTAAGTACGACACTTTGAATCCATCTGTCTGTAGCCGCGTGTGTTTATAAATGGATGTAAGCGATAAGGTGTAATTGTCCCTCAGGTACTTGCAGTCAGAATGGGAGGTCCGTCGTGGTTCATCAAGGGACTTTAGTCCGGATCAGATGCAAAGCTCACACTGCCAAGTTCCCCTTCAAGACAACAGCAGCGACTGCGGCCTCTACCTGTTGCAATACGTCGAGAGTTTTTTGAAGGTAAAAACTTGACAGCATCTCTAGGGGCCTAGTCTGCCATGTTTTAATGTAATATTGGATCAGACACGGCTTTAATTACGGCTTTAATTAAATCTTTATGTTTAGGTCAGTGGGATAGGCATGTACACAGTAATGGGAAATTATGCCTCTGTTCTCAGGACCCTGTGGTGCACTTTGATCTCCCTCTACAACTACAACGTTGGTTTCCACGGCAGCAGGTGCGGAGGAAACGAGACGAAATCAGAGATCTGGTACTTAACCTTTACCGACATCAAAACCTGGATAGTAACAGATGAAACAGCTCTGCTGTTCAGTGCATCACATTCCTGTAGCCATTATTAATCATTGCTCATACTGAGCGGAAGACATCCCAACGTGAACTGAAAATATTCCGTTTGCGTTAGAGGTTGTTATGATTTTCTGCATTAACTGAAACAAAACACTTGAACTTCTGACTGTGTGTGGGAGTCTGTCCTGGGAGTGAACATGGAGGCATCAGTGAATTTCAAATAAACACCAGGGTTCAACAATCAGGGTTACCGGATGGCCCCAGGGCAGTTCAAACGCCACGTCTTGCAAGTAAATGTAACAACCCGATGGTCTGTTCAGGACTGGCGGCTCTCTTTTTAGAAGAAGAAGATGACTGCTGGGATAAGCTAAAGCAAAAGAGTCTTTCAGGTGTTGTGGAAGAAGGAATTTTCTTGGGTGGCAGTAGAGGATGTTGATGATTTTTTTTATAAAAGCATTTTTTAAATTTTTTTTTCTATGTAGCACCATAGAAAATGTACAAAAGTATAACAACGTTAAGCCTCGTTTGTACAGCAAGTTGTAAACTGTTTTTGTTAAATTTACGTGCTTTGCCGACATTTGTTAGACTTTTGAAGTCATGTGACTTAGTATTTCAGTTCGTCATGAGTTTTCTAATCAAAATTGTTCTTATTCTGCAGTCTTTGCATCAGTACAGCTTTACTTGATAAACACAAGCATATTGAATAACATTTTCTACGTTTCCATTCCAATTTAATTATAAAATGACATGAAACTTTGGGAACTGGAATCCCAACATTAAGCAGCAATTCCATCAAATGCCCCTTTTTGGATACATGGAATAAAAAAAACTCAGTCACTCAGTGCCTCACTCAGTTATCCTGTTAGGAGACTCAACAGTCTCTACAAATTATAAGTAAACTAGGATCGTTCATGCAACTCTCTTTGCAGCGAAGCTAATTGTAGTGTTCTACCATATCTGTGACACCATCTCTGAATAGCGATCCATCATGAACCCTAAAATCATATTGGGACACAGTGATGTTACCTCATATCACCTTGCCTGCATAAATTGGCAGAATTAGTCAAAGTTGGGATGTCAGACTATCAATACAAGCCACTGTATATTGTTAGTTTGCGTTTAGCATATTCTAAATCATAGTTCTGAAAGGTTCACTGAAGTACATTGAAGTGTCTTTGGCATTACCATTTATTTGTCCAGATTTGACACAATGAGCCTTTGAAAGTTGATGGCTGTAAACTACTAGCTTTATTATATAGATTAAGAAAAATATGGTTCAAAATGTTGGAGAAATGGTTCCCATCATGCAGTCCATATCATAGAAGTGTGTGTTGTGTTCACTCAAAGTACTTTTTTTTTTTTAGCAGCATCAACTAGGATTACTTTTTAACAACATATAAGGAATTTGAATCCTTAATTCATTATTTTAATAATAATGTGACTTCCAAAAAGTTCAGGGGTGTTTATACATTAGCATGTGTAACAGTGTGAATTCAAAGGTAAAACCGAATGAACACTTAAGAGACATTTTAGTCTGTCAGAGATCAGTCTTTGTAGTTTTTCCACTTTGGTTCAGATGTTTGTCTTTTAACACCTTATGACATGTTAGACGTGTTGGATAAATGTACATCAGCTGATTTTAAAATATCTATTGTTTCAAGGGTATATTAAAACTAGTAGACCAAATTGCAATTGTTATTCTGTTGTTGTCTTGTTTTTATTTTCTTCTGGAATCACAAACCTAGTTGCATTGAACAAACCAAGTATGTTTTCAGTGAGGGATTATATGACAAATACCAATTGGACGATCGGTTTGTAACTAAAACAGGGACTGAATGTCTGTGTTGGAAATTGGTTGATTTATTCCTTTTTATGTATTGACGTTTTCTTTGGCTCTTGTTTTTAACCCTCTTTTTCTATTACTGTTAATAATTCTCTTATTTAACTTCTCAACAAAGGCTTGAAATGCCTGTACATTACAATGCCAATATAATCTGTTCAGAGGGTTACATGGTCAGCTTAGTTGTATTTACTGTCTTAGTCTGCCAGATCCCCTCACTATTCCGACTGTGAGTAATCTCCCTACCATTCTGTATGGCAGTGTGCTGCAGGCATACCCCGTATACAACATTTACAACCAGTTGTAAATTTTTAGGCACACTTCTCTAAAACAAATACAGTCTAACAAATCCGCTCTGCAGTAAATCATAGACTGCATTAGTTTGAGCAAGGTGTACCTAATGAACTGGTGTGTGTGTTTATCACAAAATGTCCATGGATAGAAAGCCCTTTTCACTGCGTACAGTATTGTATATATTCAAGAGTTTGAAATTGTAGTATTAGTTTTAGCATCATTGAAATCTTTGATCTAGGAAGGCACACACTGCAAGTGAAAAGGATGAGAAGAACCACTACCATCTAGTCCTACTTGGCTCCACTGTTAGTTGTCCATGATCTCATTGTACAGGATCAAGCTGACAGTTAAACATTGGTCATCCAACCGCTATGGCCACATATTTGGCTAAATGACTATTAAAAGGCATTTTTTTTTTTACCTTTGAAGCATTTTAGATACAGACATAAGTATTTTATTTATGCATGCTTACCCATACATAGAAAGACTTATAAAACGATGTTTAACTGCACCTGTGCAATTTTGGTTATTTTTTCTATCTCGGGTTTAAAAATTTCAGCTGTGGAAGCACTGATTACGCTATCTTGCAATGTCAGTCCACCACTTTGATCCAGACGAATATATCTCAACTCTGGGATTGATTTCCATTTAATTTTGTACAGATGTTCCTGGTCACCAGAAGCTTTTAATGATTTTGGTTATCCTTTAAATTATTTTTTACCTAGCACTCCATAAGGTCAACATTTCAATTTGTTCAGTACTTTTGGTTGGGTCATGACCAAAACCTGTAAAAGTAATGACATCAACAAATGTACATTATAATGACATTTTAACATTGACATTGTGAGCTTGTTAAAGCAATTGTGAGCTTACTTAACCTTACCTAAGTTTGTTAGCCCTTATGACTTGCTCTATTCTTCGACTCGACTTAAAGATAGCTAGAGGTTGATTTCCCTTTTTAAAACGGGATTAACCCCCTAAGATGTACAGTTTGGGGTTAAAGGTCAACTCCAGAATAAGCCGATACTGTACATACATACTAAAATGATTTCAGTTGCTGCTCTTTAGCTCAACACCTCAGCTGCTAGACCAACCTGACACAAAACACTGGATTTGTGGGTGAGGTGGGGGGATTTCTAAAAAAAACTCAATTATTTGTAAGGAACTTCTTTCTACATTAGATCTGAGATGATTCAATTAACTAGTCAGATCTTCGATTTCTTCTGTCATACGATCCTTTGCTTCTTTTATGTAGAGCAGCAGACGCATGTCTGCATTTATGATCGCCAAAGGCTGGATGTGTTTAATGTAATTTGCTTTATTGGGTAGCAGTTCAGGGGACTGTCCTTCATCTGGGGGACTGGGATTAAGCTGTTTTAATTTTTTCTGCTGATTTCAGAACAATAAAATCCCAATTCATCTCCTTGCAACAATCAGTAAAGTATGATATCCGCAAGATTTAGTGCATCTATCTGCTTGCTGTTGATTCTGTGGCCTTTGTTACCTCCTCCACATATCTTCCACAGTAAGCACCCTCTCTTCCCGGTTTTGCTCCAGTAACTTCTTGGCGAGCTCTTCTAAAAGGCTTAGAGTAAACGGGATTAGAGAGCATTAAAAAATCCCCCTCTCTCCAAGAGCCATCTGCTAATCTACCTGAGCCAGAAGCTGTCCTCTCAACACCGTGGGACACACCTTCCTTCAGCTAAGGAGGAAAGCAGAAAACCAGCATGTCACAGAGTTGCTAAATGATTTCTGTACGGGCTTCTGTTACTTTTTCCGCGTCTGGAGACTTCTGAACTATGCAAACTTGTAAGAAGCTGTTGAGAGGAAACACATATTTACTTGATCCTTTTCCAAGTCCACGGATTTAAACACAATCACGGATTTAACATGAGCCTCGTATCTCGGAGATGTGTTTTCTACTGTGTTGTATTTAGTTTTGTGGTCATATTTTTTAACATAAGGGCAGGTATGTATTATACTTAACTTTAAATCTTTTTGCATACTACTGAACCAAAGAAGAGTCAAACATTAAATCTTAAATGTGTTTTTTTTTACCCCAGATGCAACACTGGAGGGTTCCTCTATGGGTTACCTGAGCTTGCCATATACTCAGCAGCCTTTGGTGTTTCCGCGGGTCATTCGTGTATCTGATGTCAAGGTATCTGATGAAGGCCACGCAGTTAACTCTCGACGGAAACGGAACATCCTTTTCCAAAGTGGAGTCAAACTCTGTGCGCAAGACACTGCCCAGCAAGTAGTTGCAAACCACCTAAACTACTTTTATCTCAGAGGTAAGATGTACAGTTGTGTTCAGAATAACAGCAGTGTGTTTTAAAAATATGTGAATATGCTCAAAATCCTTAGAATAGCTTTTAATTCAATAATATCAACGCATTGGGAACACTCAACATTCAATTCCAAATCAAACCAAGACCAAAATTTATCAAGTTTGTGTTATACCTTCACAGAAAGTGAAGAAAAAATGAATATTAGGCTGTTAGTAGAAATGGTAGTACTTGCATTTTTCTTTACAAACTCAAACGTTTACTGTATGAACTGCAAAATGTCTCAAGGGTTTGCTTTACTTTAAATCACTGCACTAATATTTAGTTGCATAACCATTATTTCTGAAAACTGCTTCACATCTGTGTTGCACGGAGTCCAACCAACTTCTGGCACCTGTGAACAGGTGTTCCATCCCAGGGCGATTGAACTACATTCCACAATTTCTCTGCATTACTGGGTTCTGCCTCAGAAACAGTATTTGTGATGTCACCCCACAAGTGTTCTATGGTATTGAGGTCCGGAGATTGGGCTGGCCACTCCATAGCATCTTGTTCATCTGGAACCAAGACTTTGCTCACTTACTGTGTGTTTTGGGTCACTGTTTTGTTGAAAGACCAATTTCAAAAGACATATCCTCTTCAGGATAAGACAACATGACCTCTTTAAGTATTTTGATGTATTGAAACTGATCCATGATCTCTGGTATGCAATAAACAGGCCCAACACCATATGAGAAATATCCCCATAACATGATTTTTGCACCACCATGCTTTACTGTCTTCACAGTATGCTGTGGCTTGAATTCAGTGCATGGGGGACGTCGGATTTTGCACCATTTCTCCTTTGGTCAGTCAGTGTGTCCTTTGACACATTTCAGCAACTCTTTTTCTGCAATGGCACTTTGCGGGTTCTTCTAGCTGATAGCTTTGCTTCACATAGCCTTCTTCTGATCGTAACAGTACTTACAGGCAACTTTAAGTCTTCTTAGATTTTCCTGGAGCTGATCATTGGTTGAAGCTTTGCCATTTTGGCTGTTCTTCAATCCATTCCAATGGTAGTTGACCTTTTACCCACATCGTTCAGGCTTTGGATGCCATTTCAAGGCATTTGAAATCATTTTGGCTGAACAGCATATACGTTTCTGCACTTCTTTACATGTTTTCCCCTCTCACTCAACTATTTAATCAAAGTCTGCTGTTCCTTAGAGCAATGTCTGGAACGACCCATTTTGCTGTGTTTTTCAGTGTTAAATGCACTATAACCAGCATGCACAACATTTACTTCCTTCCTTCTTTAAATATGGGCCATAATTGAAACCTGTTTCATCACTGAATCAATCACCTCATTAATTGAACGCAACACTGATATTATTTTAAACATGCCCCTTTCATTTACAGATTGAGTTACACAGAATGAGCAGCATGCATGTCATGACTGTTGGGTCTGTTGGTTTTCTGTGACTGAAGACTTACTAGTAAATTATTTGCCATGTAGAAATATCACTTCTTACAAATATGATTCATTCTAATGATAAATTGAATTCATTTGGGCGTTTCACAAACTCAAAGATTTAGGATGTTAGTGAGGTTGGACTGCTATTACTGAACACAACTGTAGATTCAGAACAGATCACTGTATGCTGATGGATATTTACATTGTTGTCATTGGGTTGGATAAAGGCTGAGGAAACAACAAATGGCAGGAAGTGTTGTCAGCAACAACAGCTAACTTTTGGCATTTTGTGAGCGTTTGTCCCTACTGCCCATCCCCAAGTAATTAAAATTGTTAATCTTTGCTATGTTTACAACAAGAGATCCACCTGGGTCAAGCAGAAGAATGTGGGTAGACAATATTTGGGACACAAGTTGGAATTAAGCCTTACGAGATTTACATTCAAACAGACTTTGGTCATTTCACAGCGTCAGTTTTATGCCCCAACCGATGCGCCCTTGAGGGACATCACTGGAATCATCCATCCATCCATCTTCGACCGCTTATCCGGTATCGGGTCGCGGGGGCAGCAGCTCCAGCAGGGGACCCCAAACTTCCCAACACTGGAATCAATTTATCAAAATATCAAATTCTGCATAGCTCCTTCTGGAATCACAAAAGTGTGTGTGTGTGTGTGTACATGTATATATATAAAAGCAAATACTGTTTGTAATGAAACAGTTCTGGTATAGCAGCAGAAACTTCAGAGGTGGATGTCTCAAACTCTGGACACATCAAACCAAAGCAGTGTGCATGGCTGGATACCAGGGGTGAAATATAATTAAATACTTTTACTTAAGTACTGTACTGTAGTACAATTGTGAGGTACTCATTCTTAAGTATTCCCACTATATACTACTTTATACTTCTACTTAACTACATTTCAGGGAGAAATGTATTTTTTACTCCACCACATACAGTACATGTGCATGTCCACATACACATATATTCCACATATTTAGTTACTTTGTGTTGCTTTGTATTATTTACATACAAAACTTTTAAAACATAAAATCTGGTGCATTGAAATATTGTTTTATACAATACTTCACGTTAGTTCTAACTCGACCAAAAATGGACGTAATAATTAACCAATAAGAGAATATATAAATACCCTTGTGTGGCTCATTTTTCTTTATACTAAGTACTAACTTATTTTTCATATTTTAAGTTTTAGCTTTGCTTTAATACTTAAGTACAATTACTTCCTGCTTATAATATAAAGATCTACATTTTTTTTTTTATGCATTAATGATGATTGTATTCCCCTCCTAATGAGCAAACAGAGTGCTCTTTGTTGCGGAGAAGAAGAAGTGTCAGCCTAACCAAAATAATTTAAAAAACATAACTATGGAACAAGTTCTGCAAGCTTGTGTTTCAAGTGTCTTTCTCTGGTCTGTTTAGTGTGCCAGGAGACCATATGGGAGGCTTTCAAGATATTTTGGGACCGCCTCCCAGAGCAAGAAGAGTACCAAAGCTGGATGAGCCAATGCCAGGAGGGCACAGTCACAGCACAATATATTGGCAGCTACTTTAGCCAATCAGAGGAGCATCAAGCACTGGTTAAAAAGGTTAGTGGAAAACTAATGTTTTAATAAAAATGTTGGTGTGAGCAGTGCCTAATGTAATAATGTCTCTGCTTTGTGTCTATTTCTAGAGAATGTCACTGCCAGGTTTAAAAAGGTAAAAGAAACATCTTTTCTAACTCCCCTTTTTTAATCATGCATATATTGATCTCATCATTAAGTCTGTGTTTTGTAAATGCGTCTTTTCTTCCCACTATCTGAAGTGAGCCCACCAGGTCCTGGCAACAAATCTGCAGGTAAGGTTATCAAGGCTCTTCAACCTTACCTGTTCATATTTCCACTCGTCAGTTACTACACATGTTCGTTTGTGTTTGATTTGTTTCCTGCTATTAAAAAAAGACTAAATAATGTCAATGTTATCTTTAAAACTAAGAAAGAGGGAAAGCACATATACAGATGGCATTATATGTCAATTGTTATATGGCAGTGTGCGTTTTTATGCTTATGTCTATTATGTATAATGATTTCCGCAATGTTCTACAATCTTCTACTGTTTACAGCTCACCAACACCAACAGCCCCGAAAGCTATTGAAGCTCCTGAGTTAGGTCAGTGTCACTGCAAGCTGTGGTGCATCATGGTGTCTCTACTGTTAAAAATAAACATCCTGACATATCTGCATCTGTTCACAAGCAATATTGTTTTAGTTTCAGACTATTATTGTGTGTTTTCAAGTTCATATTGCTACAATATTTCTAGCTTTCTATGCAAGTTAGTGACTCTTCCGGTGTGTGTTTAGTGAGTGAGCTTGGCTAGTAGGCCTAAGATTTTGAGTATTCGGGCTTAGGGTTGTCTAATCCATACAGCCATCAGGAATCACATCACCCACTTAAAGATTAACCTCACATTTACTTGAAATAAACCAACAGTCCCTTTTTTTTGCACACACAAACTCAACCACCCAGAAGACAAAGCAAAAGGAGAGGTGGAGGAGGCAGCCACTCTTGTCCCAGAGGTGGAGGAGAGTCCGGTGAGTGTACAAACAGATTGTTTACTGATTCATAATGTTTTACTAATGTGCATACTTAATTTGTATATTACTGTATCTCTTTCTCATGATACAGCTGGACAATGACATTGCCATGCAGCGTCCCACCCCCGCTCTGCTGGAGCAGGTGGTGGAGCTGAGCATCCTCTTGACAGGAATGAGGTTCAACGAAAACCTCAACGATCCAGCCAGCCTTCAGCACCAAACACTCAGCAGACAGCTTGTTGAAAAGGTTTGTCTCTGGCTCCACATCCTTCTGTCTGTCTCTCTTTATGACTCCCCTTAGTGCTACTGGATCTTGGCTCCAGACTGGACTCGTAATATCACCTGGTTTATGGTCTGATGGATGCATTGTTAGTTTGAATAATCCACACTTTAACAACAGCAGTGGTTAAACCCAAACCACAATACAGTGTTATGACTTGTCTTGGGAAATGATAAAGCTTTGCATATGAGCACATCTAAACAGGTACTCTACCTTTTGAAGCAACAGCAGTGGATTTTCAGGAACTTAGAGAGTTCTATAAATTTGTTGGTGCTTTTCCCTGACCTGTATTTTTCCTTGGTGGAGACCTGCTAAACACATAAAATCCCACACACTGCGAAAACACATTCTCATGTGCCTTGAACAGATTATAAGTGTGAGTGGAGCAGAGGATAGGGTAGTACATGAATGTAGAGGAGGTATTTAAGGAAAAGCCAGGAGACAAAAGGCCCAGGAGACCTTTTTTTGTGTCCTCTTTCTCTGTCAGATTAAATAAACTAGGTCAGTGTATATATGGAATGTTTTTTTCTTAGGCCTTATAGACCAATAAAAAAAGTGGACCACAGTGCAGTAGTCTCCCGTGGATAATTTTCTGGACCACACCACACAGACTCCAGACCTTTTAGCTGCTCTGAACAGATTAAGCCCTTTTGGAACAATGAATCTGATTTATTTTGCTAAGCAAGTTCATTGTAACCCCCTATCAAAATAAGAAACCTCCGGGGGGTTGTTTATGAGGCTTGGATCATTTCTGTGCTTGCAGATAGAGGACGCTCTGGAGGGGCTTCCTGGATTTAAGAGCGTGTCTGTGCTGGACTTCAGGTCAGTCTCTCTGCTATAGTTTAATCCTCTGAACAAAAGAACTGTCCTCACAGTATGACCAAAATTACTTCAACTTGTAACATTAACTGCATTTCTCTCTCCTTATTTTCTGTAGGCCCCAGAAAGACACCAAGGGGTGAGTCATCAGTGCCTGTGGTAGTTTGACCTTAAATATTCTTCTATTTAAGCCCACAGATCCCTATCAACCATTTGCTAGCTAGCTAGATCTGTGATCTAGTGTGTTTGGCGTCACTTTCATCTCCCACTGTATTTACCTCTGACCGTAGGCATGTGTTAAGGTCTGTCAGTTGTCTGTGTTAATGCGCTTAGTGTGGTCACTCACATGTTAACTGGGATCAGGATGGGTCCATCCAAGTGAGCAGGTGCTCTTCTATAGAGAAGATTATCAGGGCTTTACGAATTCACCAATCAGCCTCTAGTAGACGGATGTAAAAGAAGAGGATTGGAGTGAAAGGTGTGTGTGTGTCTCAGTGGAGTGAACGTAATCATTAAGTTGGTGGGTGTGAATGTTTTTCTTGCTATTGTACTACCAGTAGTGGAAAAAGTATTCAGATCCTTGACTTGAGTATAAGTAGCAATTCAGTGTAAAAATACTCTATAACAAGTAAAAATCTTGAAATAAAAGTTGGACATTTTGGGAAATACCCTTCTCACCTTTGTACAGTGAATGTAAGGCTGCAGCCGGTTATCTTAGTTTAGCATAAAGACTAGAAACAGGGAATCAGCAAACCTGGTTCTGTTCTCCTTTATAGCCTTTCAATGTTGTAGCTGGTCAAGGTGGAGCCATTTTGACCAACTTTATGTGTTATGGGCTTTTTTGTTTTGGCCCTTTTTTTGTCAAAAACAACAGAACAGCAACATCATGGCCAGGCATCACAACATCCACAGTATCCATAGCAAACATGTTGTATTATAGATTTTGGACAGGGGGTCTTTACATAGCACTTCATGGTTTGCATAATGTGTCATGATTGTCAAAGCGGACAGTAAAAGGAATTTACACTGGGCAGTTTAACCTTAACAATTTGTCATATTTTACAATTAAGTACAGCGCTTAGTTACAATCCACCCCTGTATTCTACAGTTAAAATAAAAGAGATTTTAATGTACTGCTCTTTTTGTTGTTAACCATACTTTATGGTCAACTAAATGACCATTATTGTGCAAACATATGTAAACTGAAGAAAAATAATTAAACCTTCCCACAGTGTTAATCCTGCATGTTGTTGCTAACTGCAGATCACAGGGTGCAGCAGGAGCAGAGTTCTGTCTGACTGCCTCTGTGTATGTGTGAAGCTAAAGAGGGAAAAAATTGGATCTCCTTCTACATGCGGCCGAGTACGGGCCGACACGTGCTAAGCTGTCCGCCAGAAACCCAACAAAGTAGGTCAGAGTGGAGGACTCCCAGCAGTCAAATGAAGGATGATATATTGGATTTTTCCAGGGTCTGGACTCTCTTGTGCGGTTTCCATGTTTATTATCATGATATTGATCATTCTGCTGACTCGACTGTTTTGGGGCCCATACAGTCGAGCTCCTGCATTCCAAGCAAGAGTAAATCACTCAAGTCATCAGTCATCTGTGATCGCTTAACAACTCTTTAACAGGTTTGACATTGAGTCACACTAATGCCTGAGTGATTTTCATCCGCTTAGACAATATTTTATACTTTTCTATTGTAAAGGTTTCTATAATAGAAATGTTAAGTAGTGTTTAGGTACATTTTAGGTTTATTGATTTTCTCACCACTTTTGGATTAGAAAAATGAATTATTATAATATATATAATTATTATTATTATATTAGGTGGGCAAGGCACTCAAATCTTTTATTCCTCTTCTGCACAGTGGCCACAAGCAGAAGACACAGATAGAAAAAGAGTAATCAATGCTGATGTGATAAAAACAAATTAGAGCAGGGTAATATGCTTGAATACCACAATATTAGTAAGAATTGACATTAAAAGTTTACTCTTTACCTTGGACACAGACAAAACAATCTCACTGCAAGGCCCCTAGTAGCTTTCGGGAAAGATAAGACGTATCTTTTGAACTTATTTAATGCTTATGTGTTTTCACAATTATGTACCTACAGTAAATCTTGATATCCAGTGTATGCAAAATATCAGCAAAATAATGTAAATGATGAAATAATGATGCTTTAATGCATTCCACTGTTTAATTGCTTTACATCAAAGAAAACTGTTCCCACATATAACAAAACCTTGATAACCATATTTAATTTGGATACAATTTGCTTGAGATTGTTAATTTGGGCAGCAGAATTTGTAAACCAATAACACGATATCATTACACTCAGTGGCCACTTTGTTTACGTATACTTGTAAAATCGAAACAGCTCTTCCATAAATTCTACCAAACTACAAAGATAATAATGTTCCGCTTTTGTTAATTTAACTATATGTTTATTGTTTATTATTTGCAGTGGTGTAACTGGACTGCATTATATTATATTGTTATTCATGGTTTGCCCCTTCTATTTACAAAAGTAATTATAAACACATTTGCGTATAATGCAGTCCAGTAGAAAATCAACCCTAACAACCCTAACATATAGTGGAATTAACCCCTCTCTAACAGTGTCAACAAGAAATAAACATTAGAATCTTCCTAAATGTAGAATGTGTGTAAGATTTGTTGTATTGCATTGCACTGGATGCTATACAGTGTACCTAATAAAGAGGCACTAAATATACGATAATATTGAAATATTGCCTAGCCCTATTCAGTATGTGGGCTGGATGTAACTACTACATATTGCTGTCTTCAGGCTGGATTGTGTGGTGGTGGACTTTGCTGTCACAGTGGTGGTGGATGGAGCAGGCGTGAGCACTGAGCAACTGGACTACCTGACCTTGCAGTCAAACCGGGTGGAGAATTCATACCGTGAGGTCATGGAGCTCCCTACGGTGGTCTACACCATCAACGAGGTCAAAAACGTCATCACTGTCACCCTGCATAACAACGAGCTAGAGAATGGTGAGACGATGGCCATTGCACGATAGCTTATATTCCCTGCACTGTAACAGAACACACACATGCCACCATTATAGCTTATTTAATTGACATGGCAGTGAAGTCGCTGGGAACACATTGGCAGCGGTAGTGCATGCAGTGCAGGGCACACCTCCAAACGTCATTTCAAATAGAGACACATTAGACCCAGCACTGATATTACAACATACGCTACACCACTTGAGAAAACATTCCAGGGTTTTAATAGTCTCATCTGTTTCTTATTTGTCTGTTCTTTCTTTTAAAGAGGACAGAGACATATGTATAAGAACTTTCAGCTCAAAAGTGGGCCATTTTTAATGAACAAAAAACAGAGTCATCAGTTATAGAAACTGTATTTATGCAGTGCGACACCTAAATCCCTGTCATTAAGTGGACTGCAAAAGAGAGTTGAGCAAAACAAGATTTTTGAAATCTGAGTCCTTAGGTTTCTTTTGCTTTAGTTTAGTCCTTTATTTTGGATTTACACTTAATGGATCTTACAGTTACAGTACTTTACCAGACTCATGAAGGACAGTATATCAACAAAAAGGAAAAAGAAATTGATGCAGCAGAAGTGTGTAAAACACAGACTTAAATGTTCACGAAGAGGAGATATAAAGCAATGCATCTGTTAAATTTGGCCAGTCAGTAAGCAGGTTTGCTACTTCCTACTTCTGACTAGGATCCTTCCTCAGAAATGTGAAGAAAGTGAATGATGTGCTAATGTCTATAGCCTCTTTGTATCCTGTATGGTTTTCCCTGCTCATGTTTTGGAGACAATGGGTGTCATTAGTTTACTGTGTTAGTGAGCTCCCCTGGAGATGCGTGCCATCTGATGCTTACGTTAATTATAGGCTTGGACATGTGACATGATGCCTAAACATACTCATATGGCTGACAGATGTGGCTGCGGAACTTAAAGGCACAGCTTGGCTTTGTTTTTACTGTTTTGGTGGTGATTTAGTAATAGCCTTGGCCCCACATTTGCTGATTGAGCACTGATTTGGAGGAAATTTAACTCTGAAGGTAATGCTGTCATAATGAAGGCTGTCAGTGTTGAAATGGTATCAATTAAAAGGGATTCTGCAGACTCCTGCAGGCATGATATTTTAGCTATCTTGCACATTTTAATTTTGTGTGTCGGTTTGTATTAATATTTGTTTCCCCTGCAGGTTCCAAAGTGTCTGAGGTCCCTGAGTCTGTCAACGCTGCGGACGGAGCCGTGGTGAGTTAACAAGTTACTTCCACTCCTATCATGACAACAATCTCTCTCTGGGCTATCCAGCTGTTTTAGCTCCACAAAGATCAATCACTAAAGCTCACTTTTGTTCAACGAAGCTTGATGGTTGTAGTATGACTGATGTTGCAATAACCTGTTACTGGCTTATGATGTTGTTTAGAACCACACCAGTGCAGGTAGGGGATGAGCTCACCAGCAAGGATGAAGTGAGGCTTTGAGGATTAGTTTGGCTCTTGCTATAATAATCCACTGCTATTCTGGGGCAAAAGCTACAGTCCACCACTGCGAGTAAAGAGGAGAAACAGCACATATGAGTTTGTTAAGAGTTAAGTAATACCATCTTAATTCTGTCTTCATTTGTGTCGTCTTGTGGTGGACTTTGCGCTTTGATGGTAATTAGAGTTTGGGTTTCACTAAATGTGTCTGGTGGTTCACTTTATAGCACAGCTTGCCAAGGGATTAAGTTGACTTATTGTATGAGTTGGGAGAGGTTGGCAAACTTCCCATCAGTAATTGATTCACAGGCAAGAATGCAGAGCTACTGTGACACTGAAGCACGTCTGTACCCTGGTTTGGATTTGGTTTTTTTCAAACGTTCTTTGAGTTGATATTAGAAGTACGTAGCCTGAAGTGTGCTACCACAATAATTGGTACAGGTCAGCCAATACATGAATCAAAAGGTATGATGCATTTGTTAATTAAATGTCCATGTATATGATTCATTAATAAACTCAAAGTAATAAGAGGCTGCCCCCAAAGTTCACCTCTATCACCACTTTTGTTCATACTAGCTATTGGACCACTAGTAATAGCACTTAGATCTAGTAGGCAAATACAGGGGATTACAGTTGGCAACAGAGATCATAGAACAGCTCTTTTGCTCATGATGTAATTTTATCCTTGAAACAAACTAGAGCACTAGATCTAATCGGCCTGTTTGGTAGTATCCCCGGACATAAAGTAAATGCCAGTACTTATTGACTTTCAGCTCTCATCTAATTTTACAAATTTGGGCATCAAAATAACACCTCATTGAGAAACTATAGCAGCAAGAAACAATGAAGAAATAATTAACTCAGTACATTCATATTTAGAAAAGTGGATGCTCTTACCTATATCTATGATTAAGTATATTCAGTATTATGAACAATTACCTGAAGTCATGTATTTATTTCAAAATATCTTGAGGAAATTTACATAAAAATAAGAAATGTCCTTGAATCTGATTATCTCTGCAATATCTTTCATTTCATACTGTGGGGCTGAAATGTCCAAATCTTTATTGGAACTGTTTAGTAACACAGTTGAGAACTACAATGTTCTGTTCTTCTTCTAGAAAGGCTCTGTCTTGGATGGACATAGAGTCAGGCTCCTTTAAGGTACCATTGCATTGGTACCAGTATTCAGCCAAGCTTAAATACTTAAGAACACATACTGCTCATCCTATAGTTCTTAATATGGTAATTTATGTTATAAGGTAAAAGAATAAATGTCCATAATGGACTCTCTGTCACAATTCTTGCTAAATATTGAAGATGCAATGAAACATTTATAAAAAAATCTTTTTTAAATAAATAAATAAAATAAACAAAGGAAATCTGGTGCAAAGCTACAGTATGCAACAAGCTAAATACACTTCCTATAATGTTTTAGGATAGCAGATTGCCTTTAAGGTTTTTACACGAAGCAACTGAAAAACTATAAAGACAGTAGCTATAAGAAACTATCAAAGAGATATAAAAAGATATATCAAAGTGGAAGATCAACATAAATGGGAAGTGCAACATGGTCAGTAAGCAAGTAAACATACATATAAAGTCCCAAGAGTAAAACTAAGAAGAGTGAAATACATTGACCAACAGTTATTCATCAGTCACTAAGAATGTTGCACTAGCAAAATATTAGCCACCGACAGCTAGTAGCTTGTAGAGGCTAGCTTGGTTATTAGTAAGTGGATCATAGAAAAACTAACCTCTACTTAATCAACAATTCCAAAACAGCAGTAATGAAAAAGCGTACTTACAGATAGTGCTCCAGTAAGGAGAGTAGATAAAAGATGCTTACGGTATTAGTATTTATTTGGTCACAGATCTTACAAAATGGTGGATAAAATATCAGTTAACCAGAGTGCACTTCTTCTTGTTAATAGATATTTTTCTCTACTGTGGGCACTCATTGAAAAAATTTACATATAAAGAACTAACTTCAAACTAATTTAGTCGTGTTGTCAGTGCACTGTGACATCACTGCTGGGTGTGGCTAGACTTCTGACAAAGTAGACCGGAAAACTGCTTTTTAGGCTGTCATTAAACTATTCTTTAAATGATAAAATAATAATATATATATATTTTTTGGCCAATCAAGACTTCTGTGGCATTTCACACTCTAGAGAGTGTCAAAAGGTTTAGATAATAAAGCCTGTTTGTCATGCAGGTTAATGCTGTTGATGAGCTACCAGAGGTCCCGATCTCGGAAGAGGACACCAAGGATGTCAACAAAGATGATGTCCTGCCTGTGCCCTCTGAAACCAACACAGTGACAAGCATAGAACATTATGTTGTTGTTCTGGAGGAGAGTGCAGTTGGGTCTCCTGCTCTTGTCCTGACCACTAGATCACCTGAGGCTGACGGTGAGTGTTTATCCTGCAATGCATCCCCTTATGTACCTCTACCTTTTCTGTTATTTTTTTTTCCCTTTTTGTGATACTTGCAGTCTTGCACTTACAACTGCTTTATGTTTGCAGTGAAATTGCTTCTCAGGAAATGGATGGATGATTTTCTGTACCTCTCAAATCTCACTATGTCGATCTTTAATTAAATGTTTTGTCTGGTTTGCCTCTGGGCTCTGGAAAAAGATTTCTTTAAAAACACTAGCGGAGATTGAGTTGAGTTTTTTTCTTGTCTTTGCTTTTCTAGTCATTGAGGAGGAGGGTCTGCTACTGTGGAACACTGTGCAGACTCCTGTTGTGGAAAAAAAAACACCAGCGGAGCTCCCAGCTGAGCTTCCCTCACCTGAGCTGCCAAAGGGCATCACACTGCCTGCACCACCGGTGGAGGTCGAGGCCTCTGGTTTAGGCACAGAAGACCTGGAGCTCTTGCTCCAACCATCTATATCCACAGAAGAAGAAAAAGAAGTGTCTTTTGGCTCAGAAGATGGGCTGATAACAGAAGAAGTCAACATAAATGCAGGTGCCACCTCTAAAGCTGAAACAGAGGAAGTTGAGGTCGGGGCAGTGGGAGAAGAACCTACTACTTCAACTCTGGAAGAAGAGCATCTGGATGAGGTTATTGTGAATAAGACGGAGATTCAAGAGGGCCTCAAGTTCTTCACAATTGCATCTGAGACTATAGAAAAAGAAGGCCCGCCTGCCCCAGTCTCACCTACTGTGGCTGTAGATTTAGCAAGTAAAGAATCAGAGCTGAAGACAGGAGAAACTGATCTGCTTCCTGTTGGCAAAGACTTGGAGGACACAGAAGAGGAGTTCACAGATGTTCCATCTGTAGATGAGGAAGTTAACCCCGAACAGCCTGTGGAAGACACAGACATTAATGGTCTTGAAGCAGGTGGCATAGAGGAAGCAACAGAGAGCGAGGGACAAGCTCCACCTGTAGAGGTAGAGGGCCCAGTAGCTCCAGAGATCTCAACAGGAGATATTACAGACGATGAGATCTTACTGGTCAACATGAGACCTGCCCAACCGACTGCCCTGTCTCCAGAACGGGAGTCACCTTTCACCCGTATCTCTGATGTTGCTCAGTCTGATATCATCATCCCATCACTGGTTGAGGTAAAACAAAATAATTGAATTAAAAACGTGACAGAGTATCACGGAATACACATTTTCTTGTTTTTGAATTTGAAGAAATCATGTCTTGCTTTTCCTTGTAATGTTTAAACTTTTAGTTTTTTGTGTAAGGATACCTAAACTTGAATGATACTGCAGCTAAAGTGCCTATTTTTCCATTTTCAAATGAGGATACAAGGTTTTTTGTTCAAATCTGCGGAAAGAGCATCTTAGCTCTAAAGTAAACGTACCCTAGTTAGAAATACAAAGTCTTCTTATTTACTCCCCAGATCCAGACTGCTAACGAAGGATTGAATGATGCCACCATCGGAGATCAGGACTATGATGTGATCCATTATGGTTATGGTTTGATTAACCACACAGAGGAGGGCAGCACTAGCTTTCCGTTTGGTGTGACACACGGCACAGAGCAAGTCAATATCGCCATGCCTGTGAACCCGGGACGAGCACTGATGGTGTTCTTCAGCTTGAGGGTGACCAACATGATCTTCTCAGATGATCTCTTTAACAAAAGTTCCCCAGAATACAAAGCTTTGGAGCAACGCTTCATAGAGCTGGTAAACCTCTCGCATTTACTTTTCTTGTGGTTATCATTAGTCCCACTGTTGTGTTGTAACATCAAACTGTACATTTTTCAATCTTTTGCCAGCTCGTGCCCTACCTGCAGTCCAACCTGAGTAACTTTGAGAACCTGGAGATCCTGAACTTTAGGAATGGCAGCATTGTGGTAAACAGTCGGATGAAATTTGGCAAACCTGTGCCACAAACCGTCACCAACACTGTCTATCTGATCCTGGAGGACTTCTGTAACACAGCCTACCAGACCATGAACTTGGCAATTGATAAGTACTCACTGGATGTTGAGTCAGGTAGGTTCTCACTGAAATACACTGTAGTGTTTTCAGGAGTGCTTTGATCAAGATAACTGTGATAGCATCAGTTATTTAAATTGTTTATCAGATGTTTATTGAAGAAAATATGCTTCTTTGCTTTCTTGCAGTGAGTTAGATTAGAGGATTAATGCCACTCTCATGTCTGTGTAGTAAATATGTAGCTGAAGCCAGCAGACGGTTATCTCAGTTTAGCATAACAACTAGAAACAGGAAAAATCAGCTAGCATAGCTCATTGATATCCACTGGCCAGAACCTGTAAAGTTCAAGAGGAATTTACTGTACTGGTTCAAGAAGTAGTCACGCGCATAACTCCCTGTAAAACAGCAATGTTTTTATGTACGAAGATATAAAATGTTAATTAGTGATCCATAGAGGTGGTAATCGGCTGGGTCCAGCTTCATATTGAAAGTGCATATATATTCTTGAGAGTGGCTTCAATTTTCTCATCTAACTTTCAGCAAGAAAGAGTTTTCCCAAAATGTTGAACTATTCTCATAATGGGTGTGATACTTCTCTAAGACAGTATTGAAAAATGGGCTGTGTAAAAAGGCCTGGGAAAGCAGATGTTGAATCTATGTTGAATCCTTGACACTTTTTGATCTCAATAGGTGATGGTCATGGCACAGCTGGGTTGAGATAATCAGGGCTTCCCTGAACAGCAGCCAAGTTGACACATGTCATTAACTGCACTTTGACCTACTGATAACTACAAGCAGCTCTGCTTTTACACATTGTGGGAATTATTTTGCACTAAACTTTATTTTAAAAATGTGGTTCTACCATAGAACCAGCGTGTCGTTTTCTGTGCTCTTTTTAAAAAAATGTCCTTGTTGTATCAAACTCCAGGCTTCTGTTTATGAGAACATCAGTCAGCTTGTAATCGTCCGTTTGTAATATCAGTCATTAAGGCTTGTGTTAAGATCATGCCTGAACTATCATAATCTGTCTTAGTCATAGCCAGCACACAATGCTGGATCCCAGCATACATTAGGGCTACATTAAAAAGGGAGGAAGAATGTTCTATGCATGTGTCTGTATGTCCATTTTTTCTTTTTTAATATTGATAATCTTGTGTGTTTTAAAAGGCTATTACTTTTTGGAGTTTGTTAATTTTGCATTTTATTTTCAGTGTTATTTAAAAGAATAGTTCAATATTTTGGAAGTAGGCTCAATTGCTTTCTTGCAGTAAGTTGGATATAAGAGCGATGACACTATCATGTCTGAGAGCTGCTTGTTACAGTTTATCTATATGTGTATGTATATATATATAAAAAGTCACACTCCTGTTACTTCCATTTCCAGGTGACAAGGCCGACCCCTGTAAGTTCCAGGCGTGTAACGAGTATGCAGAGTGTAAGGTGAACAAGTGGTCGGGGGAGGCGGAGTGTGTCTGTAATGCTGGCTACTTTAGTGTGGACAGCCTGCCCTGTCAGAGTATCTGTGAGCTGCAGTCTGACTTTTGCCTTAATGACGGCAAGTGTGACATCATCCCTGGCAAGGGAGCCATCTGCAGGTGGGTGGGAATTAGGGGAAGTGATCTGCATGCGTGTGTGTGTGTGTGTGTGTGGGGAAAGAGTGTCTGAGTTTGCCGGTTAACAAGGCCCGTGCTTCATCACAGAAACAGCTTTTCAACAGTTTATGCAGTAGGCCTGATACTTATCTTCTAGATGGCTGGATATTGATTGTGTGGGGATGAATATCAAGTGTATTCCAAACATTTGTTCCAAAGCACATTTTTTATTTTCCTCCTCATTCTTAGGATGTAAAAATGGGCACTAGCCTAAATAATTATAATGATGTCATAACCAACTACATCTTAGTTGGCTACAAATAGCAATTAACTATCTTCAAACATTTTTATTGTCTAGCCAAATCAAGATTTTGAGTCAACACTTGGCAGTGTATTATGTTAGTTTAATTGTGCCCTGTGGCACTAAATGTACTGTAAGTAAATGAAAACAATGAGTACCATATGGGGAGGCGCACTTACTAAGATTTATTTAAAACTGTCATCCATTTTTTAGCTCCAGGATGCACATTATAACATTTTGTTTGGTGAAATATTGGTCATTATATTGTTTAATTTGTTTTATTACCTAAAAAAAAATCAAAGACTTACTTGTAAACAATTCTTGTGTGTGTGTGTGTGTGTGTTTGTGTGTGTGTGTGTGTGTGTGTGTGTGTGTGTGTTTGTGTGTGTGTGTGTGTGTGTGTGTGTTTCTGTGTTTCTGTGTCTGTGTCCAAACACACATTTGCATGAGTCAATGTGTGTAATAACATGACGTCATTGAAGTGCCAATCCTTCAGATTTGTGACTGAAATGTCCTCAGGCTCTGTTGAAACTGTTGTATGTGGTGCACTTTAAAATGAATGACTATGAACAGAAAAATGGGAGGATTTGTATCAAAATGAGTGCCAACCTATGTTTCACACCCTCTACCACATCATAAAACATGCAGGCAGCTCCAGATGCTGCTGGATTGTTGTTTACTTCACACTGTCCAACCAAAAGTACTATTGATCCATGGAGACAGGGAACAAACGTTTGAAGGGTTATTTTATTTCAAAACAAGGCATTAATGATTTAATGTCACATACAGATAATTATACATACATTACAATTGGTCTTATTAATTATGTCAAAACAAAATACAGGAATTGAGGATTTAGTCATTCATTTTTACATTCTTTGATCATTCAACAGTGATGGGTAAATCTTTCTTCTGGAATCAGTCTTTTGTTTTTAGAGTCAAAAATAGAACTGACATATGTTTGCTGGTCACCTCAGGTGTCGCGTCGGGGAGAACTGGTGGTACAGAGGAGAGCACTGTGAGGAGTACGTATCTGAGCCACTGGTGGTTGGCATAGCAATTGCCTCTGTAGCTGGATTCCTACTGGTGGCCTCCGGTGTAATTTTCTTCCTCGCCAGGACATTACGGGATCAGTATGACAAGGATGAGTCAGAGGACCCCCTACGGTGAGGAAAAGCACTCCATATGGCCAAACCTTTCATCAGCCATCCACAAGTTAGATCTAGCATTTAATCCATGCCATTCTCACATTGTCTCTTCATAGTTTTTGGATTTAGATTTACATGTTTAGTTATCAGTGAGTGACACAGTTCATTGTGCTCACATAAGAAAATCCCTTCTTTTAACTTCTTAAACTCTGGACAACCTACTTACTTTATGTTGTGTGGCCAAGCTTAGTTTAAACCTACAGATCTACTGTGTTTTAATTTTTAATGGAGATCTAAGATGTTTCCAAAGAAAACAAATATGTCCAGCTGAATTTACAATCTGTGCACAAAAACAATGCGCAACAGACCAAGAATATTTCTGTTGGATGTAAAGATGCATCCAAATGAAGTTGTATCCAACAAAACAAACATGTAGCCCTGGGTTTGAATAGATGTTAAGTTATGGAACAAACAGAAATAGAATATATATATATAAATGTAAATATGTGATCCTGACTCTCATATACATAATAATACAGAATATATCCTATATACAGTACATTTAATAGGCTACACCACATTGCCTAGTAAAATGAACAGTATATGGTGGAATTAACCAGTCAGAATCTTTTTTTTATCAGCAAAAGCTGTTAAGTCTATTCTAGAAAATAAACAAACAAACCAAACTTTTCTGTCGGATAGGGAACAGAAACACTTCAATTTAGTGTGTTTGAAGTTTTCTCTCCTCCCTGTAATCCTTTCAAGATTAAAGAAGCCTGGTTACTTTCCTGAGGGGACAGAGTAAGCTGAGACATCCCATGACTGTATCCTCAGTTAGATAGCCAAAATTATCCAACGCACCATCCCTTTACTCCTCGAGGCTTACAGCAGCAGGGCCACCCCTCTCTCTCTCTTTGCCTGGGTGTTTCTTTCCTCCTGTCCTGCTTTGATCCTTCCTTTTTTTTTTTTTGGAGATGATACACAAAGTAGGCTATCTGTTCACAATCTATCTATGTGTCAGTGTTATTTGCCCTCAACATCTCCTTCCAGGCAATGCGGCAATGGTTATGTTTAGGGTTAAGGTTAGAGCTAGCTAGACGTTGGTGGCAAAAAAACACCATTGAGCATACTTGTCTGTGTGTGTTACATGATTCCCAGAGCAGCCAGTGGATATTAGAAACACTGTGTTAACCTAAGCCAGTTAACTGATCAAGGATAGTGCTAATATATTTCCAAAAAGCCTTTATAACCTAATACAATAGGCCTTCTGATAGCTTGAAAATTAAAAGGACTTATCCAAGGTTAATAAAGGTTAATCACCACTAAAGTTTTATTCACCGCAGCTCAATTATCTTTTCTGGCTTCCCAGATGATTCGTAGCTTTGTTCATTATCGTGCATCCACATTGTGACAGATTTTTTTATGTGTTGCTCTGCAGGCGAGCAGAGAGTATACCGTCTCTGGAGAGGGCGACCAAGTACAACCCCATGTATGAGAGTGAGGCCACTACAGGCTACAGCCACTACTACCGGCGCTATCCTGAAGCTCCCGTGTACAGCAGTGCCAGCGCTGAGGCCTCCACTGACTTCAGCAGTGAGGAGATTCGACACATCTATGAGAACAGTGAACTGACCAAGGAGGTGTGTATGTGTGTGTGTGTGTGTGTGTGTGTGTGTGTGTATTTAAGAGATGTCTTAGCCCCATGATGATACTGTTGTTTACTATCTAGTGAAATTTTGTCCAGCAGTCATGCTAAGTTGCTGCAGCATAAATACTGGTTAGTTATTACAGCTGTACTGTTTGATCGGGTAAACTGACATTTAAAATAGGTAATCACAGGAAAACAAGTGAGGTGACCATAGTGAAGAAATACTCTGTTAAAACCCTGCATTCAAAACTTTGCTTAAGTAAAAGTAAAAAGCATTACCATAAAAATATAAAGTAGTAAAAGTACTCATCATGCAGAATGGTTCATCTCAGAATCATTTATTATATATTTCCGAAAAACACAAGCCAGCATTTTAACATTTGTGCATTCTGAAAACCATTTTGGAAAAGCCCAGTTTTTGGTGGAGAAAAACAAATATTTTAGTTTGGATACACTTGAACCAGCCTATTTTATATACACGACATTCCTCTTCCGGGATTGCTCTGGTGCCGCTTGAAATTCTGACGGATGTCCCTCATTTAGACCAGATGTCCGTTACTTTGAGCTGTCTTTGTCTCGGATTTTTAAACTTTGGCTATGGTTACTGCTCCTCAGATCTCTGTAAGGTAAATCGAGACAGCTAGCTTGACCATCTGTCAAATCTGAGTTTTTGTTGCACGACCAAAACAACATTTAAACTTACGTCCACCAAAGCAAGTTCCTTCTCAAGGCTATTTTTGCAGAGGCGTCGTTGCTCTGTACGTCACTTATAGCTACCCAAGCCGATTGTGATTGGTTTAAAGAAATGCCAATAAACCAGAGCAGAGCTTTTTTTTTTCATCACAGTGCTGTGTGGACTTGCCAGACCCTCCTCCGCAGCGCTGTGGAGGAAGGTCTGGCAATGCGAGACTAGAACCAGCCTGATACCAACGTACTCTGGGTGCCTTTCGTTTCACACACAAAAATCCATACTTTTGAACAGAATTTCAGGCGGATGTGCCTTGCCGTTAAATAGAAAAGTCATTGGTGAGTTTAAAATGTCACGTTTTGACATCCTGTTCAGTTTACTGTTTATCTGCCTCGGATGTAATTTTCCCTCTCTGACTGATGCCATGTGTTTCTGTAGGAAATCCAAGACAGGATACGCATTATTGAGCTCTACGCGAAGGACCGGCAGTTTGCAGACTTTGTACGGCATCATCAAACGTGAGTGCTTCTCTTGTTTTTCCTTTTATTCTGCAATGAGATAAACACATGGACCGAACAAACCAGGGTACAAGGAAAAGGGGAAGTGAATTTGAGATACAGGAGTCTGGTCAAGATTGTGCTGAAAAAAGGATTAGTTTGTTAGTTGAGAGCTGGAGGACGACGTAGAGTTCAAGCCATGCCAAGCCAGTGTGGAAACAGATTTATCATTCTTAAATCTCCACCAATCAGGCCTGGAGCTGATACAATGAGACAGAAACCATTTGGAGACAGACATTCCTTCGTCTGCCAGCAGTCTGGCAGTAGCAGTGTGTCTGTGTGTAAAGTGGTTGTTTTTAAGTTGTAACTGGCTGTATACCACTGCTCTGTGTGCCATATAGAGATGCTTTATGCCATATAAACCGGAGTTAGGTTGTGGCTACTTGTTTCTGCAGTAAACAAATGTAACCAATTTACCTAGAAAGATGACATCTAATGTTTTTATGTGTTTGTATATGTGCTGTAGTGTTGTGGATATCCGCAGAGAGAGCTCCTCTGCACACACATGAAACTCTCCTGTGAACAACAAGGTATTTTTTAATTATTATGTAAAGACTGTGTAGAAGGTTCTTAATTTCAAGAGTCCTCTCAAGATCTGTGTCAAAAATATCAGCTGATCAACAGTTGTTGGGATGAAAATACAAACATAGTTTAAGGGTACTACCGTTTTTTCAACCTGGAGCCTTTTTTCTAATGTTTAAGCAACTGATGGGAACAACAATCTTTGAAATTGTTCCAGAATTAGACAAGATCGCTGCAGTCAGCAGCAACAAAACAAGCTACAGTGTAAGTAAATAGGTCAATTGGCCAGCTTGTATTTACGTTCTCAAAAGTGTCTGACAACATTTTAGAAGGGATTTCTAAGGAGGTCGACCTGTCTGTTAAAGAGTGAGATCCTTTTTTGAAACATTAAAACATCGACAGAATTGCATTTGGTAAAGCCACCAGACTACATTTAAATAAACAGTAATTTTAGCATTGTAAAACACACTTCATTTAAAGTTGACAGAAACTAAAAAAACTACTGAGACGTTGCATCACAACTTTTCCAACGTGATGGTTGGAAAAGTCTCCAACCATTTCCAACCATCACAACTCTAGTTTTGGTTAAAATAAAAACACATAGTTTACAGATTTACGTGTGAAAATGTGTTGGCTCCGTTATTTTTTTGTGGCGTCTGGTTGCTTTAGCGCTTGCAACCTCAGAGCTGTTTCTGTTTAAACAGAAAGGTCTTAAAGAGGTTTTAAAAAGGCCTATCTCTGTAGGGATCTTTTTCATAATGTTGTCAGACGTTTAGAATGACAATCCGAGCTATCAAATGACTTTTAGTGGACCAAATTAACAATGCACAATTGCCCCATAGAGTTACATTGCAGCCCGGTCTTTGGCTGCCGGTTATAGTGTTCACGGTTAATAATAAACCAGTTTTAAGGATAGTTGTTTCCACCAGTCACTTACACACAAAAAAATGAATAGGGTCCAGATTAAAAAAAAAAAAATGAAATTATCCTTTAATGTGGAAGTATGTATAATGAAATTAGAAGAAGTTAATAGGACCTCTCAATATACAGTATATACACAGTTGTGTTCAAAATAATAGCAGTCCAACATCACTAACCTCATAAATCATAGTTTTTGGTAGTGATATTTCTACATGCAAAAATTTACTAGTAAGTGTTGTAGAGTCATAGAAAACCAACAGACCCAACAGTCATGACATGCATGCTGCTCATTCTGTGTAATTGAATCTGTAATTGAAAGGGACATTTTCAAAATAATAACAGTGTTGTGTTCAATTAGTGAGGTGATTGATTCTGTGAAGAATCAGGTGTCAATTATGGCCCATATTTAAGGAAGCAAATGTTGTGCATTCTGGTTATAGTGCTTTTCACACTGAAATACTCAGCAAAATGGCAAAGCCTCAACCAATGATCAGCTCCAGGAAAATCAAAGAAGACTTAAAGTTACCTGTGAGTACTGTTACGATCAGAAGAAGGCTATGTGAAGCAAAGCTATCAGCTAGAAGGCCCCGCAAAGTCCCATTGCAGAAAAAAAGACATTCAATTCAATTTCAATTCAATTTTGTTTAAAGTATCAATTCATGCAAAGAGTAATCTCAAGATAATTTACAGATAGAGTAGGTCTAGACCACACTAGACCAAATAATTTACAAGGACCCAACAGTTCTAGTAGTTCCCTCCAGAGCAAGCAACAGTGCGAAAGTGGCGAGGAAAAACTCCCTTTTAGGAAGAAACCTAGGACAGACCCAGGATCTTGGTAGGTGATGTCTGACGGGCTGGTTGGGGTTGAAATGGAGAGTGGCAATAACAGTCACAGTAAAAGATAATGGAACAGTGACAAAAAAAGAATTACTGAATAGGTTGAAATTGGCCAAAGGGCACATTGAATGACCAAAGGAGAAATGGCGCAAAATTATTCTTTTTTGGGTTTAGGAGCCACAGACAGTTTGTCCGACGTCGCCCATGCACTGAATTCAAGTCACAGTACACTGTGAAGACAGTAAAGTATGGTGGTGCAAAAATTATGTAGACCTCAATCCCATAGAGCACTTGTTGGGTGACATCAAAAATGCTGTTTCTGAGGCAAAACCCAGTAATGCAGAGGAATTGTGGAATTTAGTTCAACACAAAGACATATTACAAAACAACACAAAATTGATCAATTTTGGTCATGTTTTGATTTGGAATTGAATCTGCAGTGTTCCCAATGCATTGATATCATGGAATTTAAAGCTATTCTAAGGACTTGGAGCATTATTCACTGCTATTTTTTTCTGAAAGCAACTGTGTGGGTGTGTATATACTGTATATACGTGTTTATAAATATATATATTTATATATATATATGAATATATACATATGTGTTTGAATAATATATGTGTGTATATATATATGTGTGTGTGTGTGTGTGTGTGTGTCTATAAATATATATATAGTATATAAGCAATATAATGGGAAACAGACTCATTAGCTTTCAAAAACCTTCAAAAACACAGGATTTAGAAATGTAGTGTAGACTGTATATTGATATGTGTGATGTTTACAAAAAGGTGGACCATGCATACTGACACACTTTTTTCCTGCTGAACAAAAACATGTCTCTATGTTAAGTGAAGCTCCCTGTCAAGACTGCACTTCCTTCATCATGACACTCAGAACACTGCTCTTGAATTCTGGACCAACGACCCCTCTGTGTCTCTGCGTATGTCTCTGAAGTGTTGACTGTTCTTCCTCCTTCCTTTGTGCCTTCTCTTGACTGGGTGAGCTGGTTGTTACATGAAGTGTTTACGGCTCATCTACTTGGACGTCTCCCTTTTGGGGAAAACTGGACTGCATCCTATTACTTGAAATGTTTATCACATTACTGTCACAAAGTAGTCCTTTTCTTTAGTGGAATGATCGGTTTTGTTTTGTCATATCATATCTGCCCATTCTTAAAGGGAAGAAATACAATATGTGAATACGTATATATAGTGTTACTGTTAGGATGTTTTAGTCAATGGTGCTATCTTGATTCATAATGTAGTGGTCTACAATGACCCATTATTAAAATTTAAAAGGGACACCAATGGATCAACTCTGTATACAATACTGTACATTAAAGAAATAGTTCAACAATTTTTGTAAATATGCATATTCCCTGTCTAAGACTTTTATGAGACGATCCATAAAACTCTCATATCTGACCGTTAAATATAAAGGTAC
>NC_048417.1:10433807-10491527 GCF_013103735.1 Etheostoma cragini
TGGAATCAATCTTTCCATCTGAATCTGCCAGAAAGCAAAGCAAACGTTTCTCCCAAAATTTAAAACTATTATGTTAAGGTGGTCAGAGGTAATGCTTGTGAATTATTACAGTAAATTAATATAAAAGCAGCCTTTCAACATCTGAACGTTAATCCAGCTATTTTACTCATGGTAGTTGATTTTTTCTGTCCCTTTAACCAGAAGCTTCGGTGTGTATGTTTGTAAATGTACAGCGTGGTAGACATGAGAAAGTGAAACAGTGGTGATGGGAGAAAGGCAGAGAGCATGAACCATCTATAGCCCTGGGATTGAGATATAAGTGAAAACACATCTCAGTGGAAAAATGCTCTGGGACAAGCAGGCCAAGGGTTTGATCAAATGGTCTGCTTTTAGATGGTATATGGAATGCACCTGAAAGTACAGGTAAACCAGGGAAACCAAGCTGATAAACAACATTGTCTTTGGAAAGACAACCTCCAGCTGCGTCTCCTGCTGAAAAAACCTCAGGGCTACCAACAATTAAAAAAAAAAAAATCTACCCTGTGACTACTTATTTGGCCATGATCTTGCTCCTCGATCTGAAACCTTCTGACAGACTCAATCCAGTGTATTTTTTGGTGTTCTCATATGTTTCTCTCTGGACTTCTTGTGCTTGATCCCTCTTTTCCCCTGAGTGGACCCCCACAGCTGCAACTGATTATGATCTGTAGGTTTTTCGCTTGTTGTTGTCCAGTGTGACGTCCAAATCAGACACGTAGATCATGTCCTATCGTCTTGTTTACATTACATGCTTCTTGTCCTCTGCGCTTCTTTTAGAGGTCTACACAAGCGACAAACATCTGTAAAACAGGCCATTCTAACAGTCTCATGCCTTTTTCAGTCTGCATATTCAGTTGTTTTTTATTTGGATGCTTTTTTGTCTGCACACAGTCTGTCAACATCCTCCCTCTTCCACCTGGACAAACGGCCAATCATCCCATGCAGTTGTTCGATGTAAATCATGTGTGTCTCAAATGTTTAAATATATGAACACATTCTTTTTATACTGATAACTGTTTCAACATTTTAACAGTGTTATCATACCTTGCAGCAGTGTAAATTACAAATAACAAATTGTAACATACTAAATAAAGTGTTTTATATCAAATGCAGACTCTGGTCCGGTGGTAAAATGTAACTTACTACATTTACTTAACCACTGTTCTTGATGATCTCCATTATATGGAACTTTTTACTACTACTCAGTTGTAGGTACTGTTCAGATTAAGATTTCAGTTAGAAAACGTACTATAAACCTTTGAATAAGATGTTTTGTTGGCAAATAAAAAGTGACCCAACAGTAGCTCTGCCTTGACCTGTAACAACAAATTGCTGCTTACATAAAATATAGATCTTAAACAATAATGTTATACATAAATTTAATACAATGCCTTATGTGGCTATTCTACAAGAAAAAAAACTTTTACCCTTGATCCTTTGAGAATATTTTGCTGATAATATTTCTTCACTTTAATTAAAGAAATTGGTTGACATTTTGGGAAATATATATTTGTTTGCTTTTTTTCCAGAGAGTCAGAAAGGGATATGACTTAATATCACATCAACAGCCAGTTGTCTTATTTTAGAATAAAGACACAGAGGTAAACGGATAGGCTGGCTCTGTCGAAAGACATCAAAGTCCGTCCACCACCACCTCTCGAGGAAGGGGTTGTACCATATTGTCATTGTCAAAACAACAGACAAAGTGGGAAGAGACTTGGTCTTTCTCTTAGTGTCCCATTGACATATTGGCTTTATCTGCTATGCTGTTTGAAAATATTAGCCACAGCAGGTATGGATTATAAGCCCGTTTGTGGCCATGACAGTGTCTAAGAGTGTATTCAGTAATCAACCTGCGTCACACACTTTATTCACATTTGCCAGACTGTAATTTCACGCTTATGCAGAAGTAAAGGACATTGTGTGTCACATGGCATTGTTCTGGTGAAACAATACTAGTATGAACATTGTGTTATTGTATTGCATGTAAAAAATTGGATGCAGCTGCAGTTTCTTTTGTTGTTTTAGCAGGAGGATTGTTCCAGAGGTTTGGATTATATCTGGTGTGGTTTGGTGATATCAGCGGGTGTGTTGGTGGCCAGTAATGGCGTCATATAATTTAATTTAATATTAGAAATCCAAAGCACCTTGGTGACAGAACAGGAGGGTGTGTTTGCTTTAAATGGCTCTGTTTGGATCGTTCACCAGCGTGAAGTTGTCACTGCAGTTCATGGCGGTGGGTTTAAGTGAGGGAAGAAATCATTACTGCATGCTGCCGGACTGAAGTTTAATGTTTTCATGCTTGAAGATTATTTTGGTCGAGGAGTGAGGATCAGATGAAAAGTCCCATTGGTGGAGGATGGTCTTGACTATGTGAAATTATGTTTGACTTTGTGAGAAAAGCTTCAGACTTCTGTTGCTGCCAAGTTTCCGGGGGTGTAATTTATGATAACAAAAGCATGTGCAACCAATTTCTGGAAAAAAACTTGTATTCAGATGAAATTTGCGTTACTCCTTTATTGTTTGGGCATCCCAGAGACCTCACCACTGTTGGAGCCTTAATGAAAATGACTAAATGAACCTTTAAAAAAATAAACACATATGTATGTATATATATATATATACTGTATATATCTCTTTTCTTCTGACCGTGATGGCAGTTATGAGCAGGGGTAAACAGTCAAATCTATTGATGTTTTCTTTCTGGAAGGCATTAGAATCTGCACAATTATTTTAGGTTTATTATAAATTAATTTATCAATCTGCATTTGTTTACAACATCAGCCTTAGCTGACAGGAAGTGAGGATCTGTGTTTTTTTAATTTTTTAGATGTGTCTGAACTTGTGCATCCACAAGAGGGCCATGCATCTGTTTGTCTGCACTCAGATGACAGCTGCAACAATCTCAACTTGATAAAAGCCTGCTTTTTTTATTTAGATTTGATCAGAACTAAGTTCACATTTGCATGACTCAAGTGTGTGTGTGTGTGTGTGTGTGTGTGGGGGGGGGGGGGGGGGGGGGGGGGGAGATTGTGAGAGAGAGACAGGAAGTGAGAGCTTATGTATAAGTATAGAAATCTGTGTAGTTTGGATAGCCTCCAAGTGGGATTAGAGATGAATAGACATTTGACACTAAGTAATCCCCACTACATCAAAAATAAATTAAATTTGTAAGTAAACACGTCTTTTTAATTCCTCGAGCCTCTACCTCAACATCAACAACATCATGTAATTATATTAATAAACCTTCAGAGGTGTTATGTGACATCTCAATAATTCTGCAGCTCATTCCCCTATTTCTGTGCAGACTCTTGTTAAGTGTCTTATAAAAGTCTCGTGATTTATGAGGAGATAGATGACAGAGCCAGCGGGAAGGCCCCTTACAATTTGGCTGTGAAACCAGATAACTAACTGCAGAAACTGAAACTATGGAGTTTGTCTTAGGGTACCTGTGCAACATGAAACAAGTTTGTGTACTGGGAAGCTGGTATCTCTGAATGTGACCTTACTTACAAGTACCAAACAGCAGCTGTTTGGATGGGTTTGTTTAGAGGCACACCAGCTTCAATAGATTAGAAGTTTTATTGCAAGAAGAAGAAGAAGTTATGGCACATGGCAAGTCATCTTTGACTTTCCAAGGAGTGATATGATCATTTTATTACCACTTTCATCTCTTTGGTATAGAATATTCTCCTCTTTCTCCTTCACACCAGCCCCTCCTCCCATCATTTCCTTTTATTTCTCATGACAATGTATTTTCTTTCTAAGCCAATGTGAACCCATTAATATCTCCTGTATGTGTTTTTTTATGTGGGTGTGTATCAGAGGGAGAAGAGGAGAGCGAATCGAATCCAGGGAGAAAGAATTAGACAAGGCACGTTGCTGGATTACTGCTCTGTTTTCAGCCCACGTGCCTCACTAGCAATGTAGTGCATGTAACGGTTGACCAGAAGTTCACTGGCTGATAGGGGTGTGCAAGTCATAATTTTCTTTTCCTGAGTCCAACAGGCCTGATAGTCTTTGCCACAGGCCCAAAACTGCCCATTATTAAACACACAGCATTTATCAAAATATGTTTTCCTCAAGAGACCACAACAGAGCTAGAGGTAGAGTCCATCAGGTGTCTACAAACTCCAAATGAATGCTAATGTTGCTCTTCTGCTAATGTTTCTCTTATCTGATAGATGTGTAAATAGGCAAGTGTCTGTTACCTTGTTTACTCTATCTTTTACAGTACTATATTATGTATACATAACTTTGGTAAAAAAATCTAAATTACCTGTTTTTGCAGTGAGTGAAATGCAAAGATTGTTTCTTTAAAAAGAATGAAAAAGGGGGCAGGTGTAGGGTAAAAACAGCTGTAGCTGAAATCACATTTAGTTATTCCTTTTTTGCAGTCAAACATAATGTTGGTCTTTTTTGGTTTTATTTGTAACTTTTTAGAGTGTAATTCTTGTAAGTTTTATTAATACTGGCCTAACAAATCACAGGGCATAGATGAGCTAAAGCCAATTTCAAAGTACAGTTTGCACTTCCTATCGTGCATTATATAATGCAAGTTATAAGAGTAGGCACATAGCAGCCAGTGCAGACCTCTGGAGATAATTTAGCATAATGGTGTTTATGCTAAATGCATATGGAGATTTCAGCATGCCCTTGCATCACCCTATTTTTCCGCCTGCTTCTACTTTTCATCCCAAAATCCCCACTAGAAGCATAATTTTAGTGTTTTGGCAATTAAAAAGTGATGTATTGCAGTTTGTGATCGTTAAGTTCTTTTCTCTTGCTTGGCGGTCACTGCCAAGGGCTTCTCTATCTGTCACTCTAAGGCCTGGTGGTTGGTGATGTAACCTCTCTCTAAGGGTGATTTATACCACACAGATGTTCTGGGATGAGCAGTTATCCTATTGGGAAGTATTTTATGTCTGTGTGTCTGTGTGTGAGATGAGTGTGATGCCATTAGCATGCGAGACAGAGCTGTCCGAGGTAGAATGCAGGGGAAACACGGCCAATTTTTACCTTAATCTTCATCGCTCCGGTCTCTGAGTACTAGGTAGCACTCTGCTCTGCTGGGATAGGTGGGGACCTCTGTATCTACGTGCATGAGAACTGGTGTAATAACAGGACAATTATAGATATAACACTGTTCCCCTGACCTTGTGTACATGTATGTAGGCCTTTTTTACTACAGAGAGAGCTAACAGCAGTGATCGTCACGGCTGTGTATATTCCACCCAACAACAATGTAAACATGGTGCTCTTTCTCCTGCTGAACACCATAAACAAACAGCAGCGGACCCACCCCAACATTGTTCATATAATTGCAGGAGACATTGTTAAGGCCAGCTTGAAGCACGGACATTTTAATTGCATTGTGTTTGTTTAGAGGCTTAAAGGCACTCTTTAGCTTATTCCGCCACATCTGTCATTTTAGCTAACTGGGACCTCTAGCTATTAGCTCCAGCAACTCCAGTCTGCTAGCACACCTTTTAGTTTTTTGTTTCTTTCCTGTCAACAGTACCTGGAGATATATAGCGATCAAGATTCAGGTAAAAGTTGGCGTCCTTTCAGGTCCAATATGGCACTGTAATGAAATGTACTTTTCCCAGTGGTTCCCAACCTTTTTTTTGTCCAACGTGCTCCCATAGCCTCTTACAAATAATAAAGTACCCCCTCATTTACACCACCAATAATTCCTTTTTGAATTGATTTTAAACTGCATAGCGCTTAACACTATTTATTACATGAATTATTATATTACTACACTTTATTCCTAGAATTGAACAGTCAGTGTTTAGGCTGGTTCAATAAAATTTGCATTTGTAATACCACTTCAAGCAGCAGAAGGAAACATGTCTAACATTTATCCATTACTTGCTTTCTATTTCAATATTTCAACTTTTTACCATTACCCTTTAGATATTTCCCAATTTGTCCATTAGCTAACCATTTAAAGCCATTTACTGTATGCATAGTTCTACTTCTCTGTTAGCTTGCTAAGTAGGTTTTGCACACTCTTGATTGCAATGGAGTGTACATGCATTGCTGTCTGAATTTTTGAACAAAGTTTTCTCTTAAATCTAATTGTAATTTATTTTTTTTCAAATGAATTGAGCTGGACCACAAACTTCACATACCTCCTGCATCTGCAGACGTACCCCTGATTGGGAATCACTGCTAAATCAGACTGTAGACTCATCATGCAGCAATGTTTCTACTATTTATTACCCTGCAGGAATTATTTTCTCCTTTATCAAATTGATTGATATAATACATTTCCATGTGTGAAGAGTGAAGCTTAAAATCAAAAACAGGTCTTATTGTCATCTCTCTTCAAACAGGGATAGATTCAGACCAGGTTCTTTGGCAGCAACACTAACCAGTTGGCTATTTATCAGCAAGTATCAGTTGGAAGTTTGGCAGATGTTATATTTCTGATTTGGTGTATGTTGTTGTGTTGTACAAACACTTGACCTACAGTATAATATACCAAGACAGTTGATGCAATGAGGCATTTGTCCCTATTGCCCCCCCCCATTGAAATACAAAATGAATATTAGTTTTCTTTTCTTTTCCAATCATGCCCCGTCGCTATTTTATGGGCATAATGGAGCATTCACTGCTTGCCATTATTTATAACTGCACTGGAACTGCTAAATCAAAAGTGTGAATAACATGATCTCAGCTGTCTTGTTCCAGACCTTCTGTCAGCCGAGACCTCAGCAGGGTGGGAACAAACCGTTCATCACAGAGAATGAATGTTGCAGGGAAACCTCTCCTGACCCGTCAACACTTCAGCTTATAGTGAGGGACAGGAATATTTTTTCTGGATTAGGAAAAAATTTGTCACATATCCATTAAGCTCACAAACTGATGTAACTCACATTAGCTTGTTTTAACCACAGTGTTACGTAAAATTAAAGACTTCTTACTCCCTTATGATAACTACACGCTCTCTGTTCATGAGATAAAGAGAAGATAGAGTGTTTGTTTTATGAGATCATCTGGAGATCGTTGTTGTTTTGGTTGCAAATCTGCCTGCTCCATGCTGACTGTTAATGAGGAAAGACAAGACAATATCCTGGACAAATTTAGATCAAAGCCATAAACGTCCCAACTTATTTTCTTTGGCCGGTTTTCAGTGAAGAATAACAATTCTCTATCATTTCGACAACACAGTGACTAAGATGAGAAATGATGAAAGTCAAGGCTGCTGTTCCCCACATTGACCCAGACGTTGGACTGGTGACTTTGGCAGCTTGTGCAAGACCATAAAGAGCTGAAGTCATAACCTCATGTCCGGGATAGCCTCTAGTTTCTGTAACTTATTGAAATCTCTCATTGATCTTTTCATTGGACTGTCTGAAAAAATTAAGTGTGTTCCTGGGGTTTACTTTCCATATTTCATGCAAGACAAATCAGCATCCGCTACAGCACTCAAACCTTTGTAATTTCTTCTATCAAAACGATTACTTTGTGAGCACACAAAAAACTGCACTTCCCATGAAACGCACAAACCAGGCAGTGCAGTTACTTACATAAACATGGTTTCATCCATATCTGTAAAAGTCACCAATGCTCGTAAAGTCACCAACATCCTGGCTGTAATTGCCAATGTCTAAAACCTTGCACATAAACTTGTATAAAGCATGGAATACTGCTCCAAAGATGATTTTTTTAGTTTCTCCCTTACAAATATCAATGGGATGTTAAATGTTACTTCTGGAACAGAACTAGTCTCTATATCACTTCATCACCCTATATTTTAATAGTAGTAATTTTATTAGTTCCCACCCCTGCCCTCAATTATTATCAAAATTGGTGTTTGTGATTGGCCACAGTTTATCATTGTACATTTCTAACCAAGTGTGACTCTTGACTTGCTGGCAAGAGCAACAAGGCATTAATTGGACGAGACAGACACTGTGTGGAAAAGGAAAACAGTCTGAGACAGTGTGCAGGTGTAGAAACCAGAGAAGTCCAAAAGCCCCTCTGAGGCCCTCTGCTCATGTAGAGAGAGCAGGAGCAGCTGGAGCGTCTAATTTAAGTCTGTGAACAGAAGACAGTAGCAGAACCATCAGACTGTTCATCATCATCAAGAAGTTGAGCCAAACACAGACCCTTTGAGATGATACTTTTGTGCTCAGAGCCTCCATAATTAGCTTTTACTCAACTTTCTGAAAATATTCACAGCTTTGGTGGTAATTTGGAGAATGGCAGTAGGTCAACTTATGTATTTTAAAGCAGCACTAAATAAAAGAGTAAATACCAACCGGTCCACACATGAATGATCCTTTCACTGTCCTGCTGTTTTTTTTAAATAAAAAAAAGAATACTAAGAGATTGATGTGAATTTCCTACCTTACAATCAGACACATTTTTCTGGTAAGTTCACCACACTATGATGATTAACTTGTGGAGACCACAAGCGTGGACAACACAATCCATAACAGTGAAAATGAAGTCCAATTTCTTAAGCCACAATACTACAGCAGTTTCGTAAACTCATGCTAAACAATGAGTAGTGAAAGCACACAATTACAGGAAAAGGACAACTTGAGTTTGGTGGTTTGTTTTGCATTTAAGATATTGTCCTTGATTTGAATCTCAAGGAAGGTTTTCTATAACATTCCTAGCTTGCAACTGTAATACCATGCATCGATGTAACTTTGATAAACAATGAAGCCAGTCTGTGATCGCTTTGTAGCATGCTGAAATTAATGGACAGCAGTGGGGGGCCTGAAGGCAGGAAGTCTATCTAAAAACCTGGATGTAATGTTCCTCCAGGATAATTAGCTGTGTCACAACTGCTCATCCAGCTTTGTTGAGCTGTTTATCTAACAACTACAGAGATGTAAGGTTAGACAACCAGCATGGTATTTGCTGTATTTGATTAACATGTATGCCACAGATTAATAATTGACTTTTTTCTTCTGTTTCAAGTCTTTACATTTACAGTAGCAACAGGAGAGTGGAATCGACCTTCTTAACAAATCTTCCACAAGAAATTGAATATGCGTATTCTGCAAACTGTCGAAAAAAGGGTGACATTTAGACTTCCATCTGATCAATTGCAATAAACTCTCAAACAGGGTGACAAAGTATTTGATGTCTCTTGGGGTGCAGATGGCAGGTGAAGAAAGAATCCCGAGTACTGATTTTGCACGACTGTTTCTGTTTTAGTCACTTGGTTTGTTTTGCTTGGCCCTTCTGTGGAGATTGTTGTCATCATGTATGTCATCCACAGCAATAAGGTTTTAGACACAAGGTGCTGTGAGGAGGAAATCGTGGCTTACCAACCGATCAAAAGCAGAAATTATATTCTGGGCATTAAGAAGAGAGGATGGTTTAAATCATGGACGATTACAGTACTTCTTTTAAAGAATCTCTTGATCCATGTGACTTTTTCCTCTTCTCAGATATCCATGTTTTGTTTTCACTCCGTCTAAACTGATTTCCCTCATACTCTGCCTCGGACTCTTGTCTCAACCTCTCCAAGTACTTTATTTTCTTTACTAGCTTTAGAAATCTTTAAGGATATTGTAGCCTGGCACATTCCCAACTGTGCTTGGCTCCAATTGGATGGATGACAAAACATCTCTGACCAAACTTGATAACTTTGAGGAGAGATCATATTTCTGAACTATTATTAACCTTTGACAATTACTTGATTTCAAGTAATCTTCGTGTGTTAACAGATTCGTGGAAATGAGGAATAATGTGATCACTTCTAATCTGTGAATCTTGAAACAGTGTCATTTGTCCTGAACAGTTCAGATGATCTGACCATAAAGGCACATCATGTTTTACTTATTTGAAGGAATAGTCCTTTTTTGGCCGATTTTGGACATTGTTTATGGAATATAAGGTAACAAAATCCACCTATGGAAGTGTAGAAATGACATTTGTGCTTTTACTGGGAAATATGTCTCAGACTTTCTTGGCAGGGTGCAGTGACTTCCTGGTTTGCCAGAAAACCACCAGAGACTCCAACACATAAAGAAATAACTGCACATACCCCTGTGTAAATTGTACAATGTGTCGTTTTTACACTTTTTTGTATAGATTAAACTAACAAGATAGAAAGTGTATATCAGTTTCAATATAAATATAAATGGACTGTTCTTATAAAGCGCTTTTCTAGTCTCAGTGACTACTCAAAGTGCTTTTTACATAGGATAGGAACCATTCACAACCAGTCATGGCCGAGGCTGCCGTACCAGGTGCCACCTGCTCATCAGATAAACACTTACACAAATTTACACTCCGATGCACAGCATTGGGAGCAACTCGGGGGTTCAGTGTCTTGCCCAAGGACACTTTGACATGGGACTACAGGGCCAAGGATCGAACCACCAATTTTCTAATTGGCAGGCGACCACTCTACCACTAAACTGCAGCATTAGAGGTTTTGGTAGGCAGATTTTGTTACTTTTTAAATAGTCTGACCCAATGAATGTACATCGCTGGGCACATGCCTGACATCAGGCTCACTACCTCTGCTATCAGGGCTTAAGACTATACTCTATTGCTGACACAGCGGTGTAGCTAGGTCTGGCAATGCAAGAAGAGACCCAGGCTAGCAGTTTCCCCCTGTTTCCAGTCCTTATGCTAAGCTATGCTAACTGGCCGCTGGCTTAATATCTAACGTACAGATATGGGAGTTCAATCTTTTCAACTAATCTAGGTATAATGACTCAATCATAGAAGAAATACATGTAATTGAAAATTATAGGGGGTGGTGTACAGTGAAATCATATGCACATGTAGTGAGCTGTGTGGTGCAAAACATGATTTTTTTTTAAGCTCAGCTACACTCATTTAAATTAATTATTGGGAGCAACAGCACTTTCATGAAGCATCCATCTCTGGGATTGAGGTTTTGATAGATCAGAGGGTTCTCTGTTCTCTTCAGGAAGCGACGGCCAACTGCTGAACTTAGTGATGCTGATATTTCTTGTTTTCCAGCCAAAAGTAAGAGTTGTTTCTGACAGGCATATGGAAACCAGATGGCCTTTCACCCAAACAAGTCTTCCAAGGCTTTAACCAGTGTGTGTAATCAAGAGGTTGTGGCTTACACACCAACCTGTCAACCGAAGATAAACAACCCAGTCTTGCATGTTGTATTATGCATGGTGTAACAGGATGCATCTACAGTATGTGTGTGTGTGTGTGTGTGTGTCTGTGTGTGTGTGTGTCTGTGTGTGTGTGTCTGTGTGTGTGATTGTAACTTAGACCCCTGAGTCCTTGATTCTATAATTGTTTTGGATCTTTCTCTAATGTTTGTTTACACACGCTTTGGTTTGCGTGCATTGTGCACCAGTGAAAGCTACCCAGACACATCCATCTGCAAAATGTGAAAGAATGTGCTTGTGTGTGTGTGTTTGCATGTTTGCATGTTTGCATATGTCTTGGTATGGTGTGTGCAAATTCGGCCAGGTGGATTAAGGAATGTTATGGAAAATTAAAAAGGCCTTCGAGGGAGACAGGCCAGTCGGGGTGACTGTGGTATTTGGAAGTGGGGGCAATTTTTCCAAATTATCCACCACTCGCCTGCAGGTCACCTGCTCACAATTAGACCTGTCTTTGCTCACCTCTCCTTCTACAGCCTCTGCAATAATTGTCCAGACATGTGTCAAGGACTGGAATCAAAGCAATAAAGTACAGCTCGGAAATACACTTTCATGTCAATGAATTTAGCTTTATATTGCAATTAAACAAGCAGCACTGCATAGATTATGGAAAATATATCAAACCCACATATCCATTTTGAGATCCTTCATCCTTCTCCAAAATTCTTCATGAAGGTCCATGAAGCTTTAAACAAGGTTGTGTAGCTTTGACCAGAGATTTGTTGATTGCTGTAAATCTAGATTAAGATCAGTCTAATTCTCAGGCTAGTCTTAGATTCTTAAATTACACTAGTCTGATTCAATCTGTGCATAAATATTAGGACGGATTTATTCACCAAAGTCACCAAAGTTAAAGTTTGAGTTAGGAATGCTAAATGTCAAGTTAAAGCCATACAGTATAGATAATAGTTATGAGCAACAAAAGTGGGAGAAAACCTTCAAGTCGGTTTCATAGTTGTAATTCCAAATTGGGAATTTTGAAAACTGTAAGCAGGAAAAATGATCTTGTATATAAAAACCACCACCAACTTTTCTCAAACAAAGAAAAACGACTTACAATGAAAGAGTACATTATTATTTATTTATTCATTTTTAGAAAAAAAAAAATCTTTCATGTTCCATTAATATATATCTCCCACTTGGCAAAAAGTGTCAACAAATTGGTGGGAAAATGGCTACATCTAAATAGAATCCATTAGTAACACTAATACAGTTGATATACGTATATATGTATGTTTTTTTATGTTTCATTTAACTTACTCAGTCTCCATGTGTGATACAATAAAATAGTGTCATTTAAACTCAGTTTTCATGTGTCTGGTGATACTAAAAAGCTCACAGTGGAGGTAGCAATCTTAGATTAATGCGTGAACTTTCTCAGAAATAATAGGTTCCGGATTTTGCTAACATGGCATGAATGAAGCATGTTAACGTCAGATAGTAACTGAGGAATTTACTTGCTATCTGTCCTATTGATGTCCTATTTCACACACAGCACATTGTCTGTATGGATATACCATGTATGTCTTACCTCAGTTACAGTTAGACTGGTTGAATTCAAAATCAGTTTAATTTAAGAATTACCTAAGAAGTAGCTTTAATCTATCTGTTATCAAAAGCAGATGGCAAATTATTGCAGACTATCATCTTCTGGTTTGAGTTGATTTGTTTGTTTGCCTTGCATGGAGCAAACATATTCAATAGATGCACATAATTCACAATGTTGTTAAAATAAGTTTTCTGAAACACAGAGCTATATTGCATGCAGTGACTTTTGTGTGTGTTGGATTAAAAAATACATGCTACTCAGACTTACAGCTGGAAGGTTGAAGGGTTATTGGAAAAAGTCCAATACCAGAACCAGAGTCTAGAGTTCAGCTCTTCTGTCTAACAAACGCTCCAGCAGGTACTACCTAAGGCTGGCTGTTTCAAATCCTCTTTTCAGTGGCTGGAAACTATTTTAATGGGAAACACAGAGATGGATAATATATAAAATGAGTTGAGAGCTAGAACTTTGCTCTTTTCTAGGCCCAATTAGATGTTGGCCTGTTTCTGTCAGGAATCTTTCAACAGTTTTTTCGGGGAATCGTGCACCAGCAGCACGTCTCCTCTCCACAGTAGAGAGTGTATTCAACCCCCTGAGAGAAACTAAGACAGAGAGGACACTTGTGTTTTATGTGACATGCCAGTCATAATACCCTGTTTGTTAATGAAGTGAGGTATTATGTAATAATCGCTCATGGTAAATTGCTGGATAATGTTCTCATTTGTATCAAATTAAACGCAATCAAGCATTAGCATGGTCATTACAGAGCTGGCCCTGACTGCTGCCATGGAGAATATCTCCCACATGCTGCACATGTATTCAGGTTATCTGCAGTTCACTGAAGCCTTTTCTATTTCCATTTACTGTGGGAGCTTTTCAAGTGTGTGTGTGTGTTCACAACAGTGCTTTTTGATGGAAAAGGTTGTGCAAGTTTAGGTGAAATTGGGGTTTGTTCCTGGAATCTCTTTTACTTGTGGTCCCTTCCTCTTAACAGTTCTTCTTGACACAGAATGAAGTTGATGTCGGTGCTGTTGATGTTGACATTTTTGAAAAACCAAACCTGTAAGTCAGTCTTGTTTTTAAATACATAGCTACAATAACAAACCTTTGAAACTTTTGTAATTACAGCAATGTGCCTGGACTTTTTCGATATTTCATTCCCTTTTTTATGACGGGGATTACCTAACTGTGAATCTTTGGGTTACATGTCAGATCAAAGTAGTGCTTCCTCTAATGTGGATGTTGTGAATTGAATAATTTTGTTGTATAAAGATTAGTATTCAGTGGATGACTCTCCAAACTTGAAGTGTCCTGGAGCGCATCAACAGGAAACATTTTCACTGCAAACAAATTAACACCCAATCGTAACATAACATGAATGATGAATTATTGTAAAGTTAGAAAAATGTTCTTTGTGATGGATTACATCTCAAACAAATTAACTGTCTTTGCATGTTGAATTATAATAGCAAACTGAACCCAATGACTGCCTAGAAGTTAGGAAAATCAATTAAAAAAAACTTTTGGTGTGCTTTGGAAAATGGAAAGTAAAACAGCAGTTAATGGGCTAAAACCAAAACATGCAGAACCACTGAAATGTCATTTTTTTCTATGGACCATGTAATTAATAATAAGTTAAGTATCACTGTCCACAGCTCCAGGGTCTCACTGCGGTAGGATTGTTCTGATGTTTAGTCTTTCTTGTTTAAAGGTCTTTGCAGGATTGTAAAAGACCTCACTGGGGAGTCTGGGCATCTCAAAACCCAGAATGTCTGCCATCACTGTATCCCTCACATGTATTTGCATTCTCTGAAATGATTTGTTGCTGCTCTTGAAGCTGCAGGGTGGTGCAGATAAGTTATCATTACATATTGAATATTTTCCAAATGCATCCAGTCTCTGTGCCTTTTTGTGGAAGCCAAATCTTCCCCAGCTTGTATCATTTGTAATCCTCCCCTGTAGAGCAGAAAATCCACTCGCCATGTGAGCTGTTGTGGATGAGAATGGAGTGTTTTTGCCATTTGTGGAGATTAAAAACATAGTAAACAACCGCAAACCACTGACTCAAGACTCTCTCTGTCAGTTTAAGGATATCCCTCTGCTGCCTCAAGCAACGTTTTTGCAATACTGGCTTATCATCAGCTTTCCTTCAGATTCTCTTTACATGCGTAAGTGTTTTAACTTATAACAATAGTAACAATATGTAGCAGTGCCGTGCTGATTGGGGCTCACATCCAGACCTTTTGACCGATTAACAACCCATACCTGCATTGGTGCAGGCCACCCTGAGTAACTGCTAAAACGGCAGGAAACGGGGCAAGTTTTAGAGTGCCTCTGTGCCTCTTAACAGACACAAAATGTAATAATTTTTTCTCTGTACAACATGAACAGGGCCCTTACGTAGCATCAAGATACATTTTCAGGTCAAGATTGTTTTAATTCACCTACCCTGTCTTATTCTTGTCGGTGGGTAGCTTGGTTAGCAGCTAGAGCTCGCTAGTTGTTAGCTCCTAGCTGTTAGCTTCTAGCTGTTAGCTGCTAGTGATAAGTGTTGTCAGCCAGGCTTTTGTGAAAATCATAACGCAGCAGTTCTTTGTGTATTTGTAGCTCCTCCATTTTGTGTGTGATGGATCTATCTGTTTTTGGTGAGTAGGAGGCTTGGCATTATCGATCTGTGTGTTAGATTCCTTAGCCGAGCAGGCAGCCTTCATCCCCGCCTTCCTCTCCTCCCGCAGCCGACAATAATTCCCTGAGCGCCAGGGGGTGTACTGGGTGTAGCGATCAAGATTAACAAAAAGATTGCTCGGAATTCTCAGCACTATTTTGAGGTACTTGTACTTTACTTATTTACGTATTTTCATTTTTTGCTACTTCTACTTCTACTCCACTACATTTAAGAGGCAAATATTGTAGTTACTCCACTACATTTATTAGATAACTTTAGTTACTTTATAAATTCACATTCAGATACACAATAAATTAAACAAGTAAAACATGGAGAGCCTTGGTAGCTGAATGTTTATGGCATACCACATAACCGCAATGTTGCTGGTCCGATTCCCAGCAAGGGATCTTTGTTACATGTCACACACCCCTTTTTCTTCCCATTTCCAGTCTGCCTCTTCTCTATCCAATATAAATTAAAATACCCCAGTTTAACGGTAGCATGAGCAGCATTGCCATAGTGTTTGGGGTGTTGAGACATTTTTAATAAACTCTTTTTTTGCAAAGATAGAGGTATTTCCATTCTTTTTGTTCATATATTAAGCCACCACAAACATTATTTTGCGTCTGTCTTTACTTTTTCTGTTTCATATTAGGCACAGAATTTCTAACTATAGTTTTGTGTGGCTTAAATAGTCCTGTTCTTTGTGTCATTCCCGCAGTCTATCAGTTCATGAATATTATGCCAGCACAGGACGCAGTAACCAGCTCTCCAAGCTTTTACTGTTTGACATGAAGACTAATAGATGCAACCCTACAAAGACACCTGTTGAGAGTTATATGTATCTCCTATGAGGTCGAACAAGGACTGCTTTGTATCCATATAGTGCCTCTTACTTCATCATCTGTCACACGTTGATATACTACGACTCAAATCATTTTTTCATTGGAGGAATTTTTTTACCCCACAGTCCAGATGGTTTAACAGATAAATGATAGAAAAATGGAAAGAAGGAGCAACAGGTTTCTCTAGAAGGTGCCAATTTTTAGGCTGCTACATCATTTACTGTAGAAACTGTGTCTTTATGTTCAGTAAGTGTGAAAGGATGGGATGAGGAGTGGGTGATTATTTTCCACAGTCCAGTGCACTGGAATCCTCTTTGCTTTCACCTGCTGAACTGGGCTGTGCTAAATATGTCCAAATCTCTCCTGTCTTCTGTCGGCCAGAGCGTGTCTTAGTTTGATCCTGTGGTTTATTTGTCTTAATCCCCCAAAGGAACAAAGACGAAGCTGAGACCAAAGAATGCTTTAGAACAATCATAATACCAAGCCAGGAAAACAAACTCACTTCAATCAGAGGTCCTTCTTTTCTTTCTGTCTTTTGCTAAACTTCTTAAAAAAATATTTTCCCGTCATTGAGTGACAGGCCTTGGAATGGGGCAATATGTCACAGTGATGGAAAGAAAACATAAAAAAATACATTAAACTTACTCTTTGCCATCACAAACTTTCACTTTTATTTCTTCAATTCTTTCCAGATAGCCAACTGCTGCTGCACAGACGTCATCTCACAGTGTTTGTTTTATTTCTAGAGACAAACGTGCAGTGTTAATTCTCACAATAACACAAACGATGAAGTGCAGTAAAGGAATAAAGCGCTGTGTACAAACACATCCAAACAATTTATTGGTTTGCTTCTGAACACCTCCTGTTTTAGCTCCACTGTGCACACTGACCCATTCTTCAGCACTCGTAGACAGTACAAGACTCTCATAGCCTGCCAATGTTTCACCATAAAACATTATTTCAGAAATGTGTCTTGAACTTAAAAACTGATTATAATGCTGGCGTTTTACTTGAAATGAAGCAAAGGTGAGTGGTTTTCAGTGTGTCAAGTCCGGAAAATGACTCTAGCATGATGTGCATCTGCTATGTAATTTTAGTCATAGATGTGTTACGTAAAGTGTTGCTGTTTTAACTATTGTCAAGGATGCACTTTCTTCCCTGTTCGACTGATCTGTGTTTTGCATTTAGATGCTTATTGGCTAGTGGAATCATGGAGATTGAACTACACAGTGTAGTGTATGATAGTTTGGCGATTAATAACATACCTCATTGAGCCTCAAGATAAGTTTGTTTTTTCATCATGCATACTTTTCCTCTTATTCACAGATCATAAATATGTTTCTACTTCACCCTGAGTAACCTGGGCCCTGTCAAAATAATTGATTTTGAATGATTTTTCTTAAAAGTAGGGTTAGTGTTAACCCCAAATTGGGAGAAATGGGGATAAATCTGATACAAATATATGAAAAATTAAATGTGCCTAATTTTCAGGGGAAAATAATATTAGAAAGGTCGGAACATAGGGCTGTGGGAACATAGGCACGCTCCCGAACTTGCTAGCGCCGCCTAGCAATTTGCCCATCTTTCTATTAGAAGACAAGGACCAACATTAGCATTGACTTGGAGTTGTGTTTCTGGCCATCTGAGGAATGTCCCTCCTATATTCTTTTTATTTTTTGTTCTGTGCTTGATTCCTTGGTAAAATAGTTGCTAATTGCTCCACTGTGTATAGTTGCCAACATTGCCTGCCTGTTTGGGGTTTTGCAGGTGGTGTGTTCCGTGAGTTTTAAGAGCTTACTGAGTACAGCTTTCTGCTGTAGCTGAAATGATGCTATGTAGAACAGTGAGTGTGAAATGCAGGCTGTAAAACCAAAACAATTAGCTAAAACTCACTGTAAATCTCCATAGAGCTTCACATTTATATTGTAGTATTGTTAAAACTATTGGGGGTGAAATAATGGTGCAGTAAGTGTGAAAAAAGTGGTGATGCAGACATCTGTATGTTTTTGATTTGGCAAATCAGAGCCAGATTCTTATTTAATGGCTGTGGATTTGTCTAGTATCCTATCTGCTGTCAGCTCTCAGCTGCATGCCTGATCCTACCCATGTAATGGGCTTATTTATCTTTCAAATGGTGGATCCATCCCGTCAAGCATACTCGCATACATAGTAATATGCACGAAGTATGCACGCTTGCACAGGCAAAGTGAGCGGGCGCACACACATACTGTACACAAAGAAAGGCACACAAAATGAGAACCACATTGAGCTGCTGGTTGCCCTCTTCTGATCTCAGAGACAAATTTTAAGTAGATGAATTATATTTGTCTCTTTTCTCTGTCCTCTAGTTGCCTTAAATCCTTCTGCTTCATCATCCACAACACTGCTGTCCCCCTGGGCTTTCCAAAAATGAAAGATTTGCTGATTGCCACATGGCAGTTGGCAACAACACTGGCCTGTCTATCAAATGTCATCATATTGTGGTTGTGGGTCTCATTTTCACAGAGTAATTACTGGTCCTGGCCTGTGGTCTTTTGTGTAGGTTTTTGACTTTTCAAAACTCTTCAGCTAATGCAGAAAAATGCACATATGTTGCTCACCTGCTCTGTGTTAGAGTACGCAACGTTTGAACACTGTGCAGTTGTTGATCAACAACACAACTGTTACAGTAATCAGCAATGAAGTCATTCTCCTGCGGGGCTGCTGCGGCCTCTCCCAGTCCTTCAACGCCCCTTGGTCAGACATCTTCCTGGACTTTGTCACAGTTTGCCCCGTGTCTGCCAAGGAGACGGCAGAGACTTACCTGTTTCATGTTTTTATACTACATGGGTTGCTCAGGGGGGTACTGTTGCATCTTATACCCCTCTCTATTATTTTGGCCTCTTCTGGTTTTATTTTAAAATGTACTCTGTGTCTCATTTCCGATCACTTCATCTTCCAATTTTTGTCTGCTTTCCTACTTGTATGATTACCTGGCCCGCACTAATGTATTTTAAATGTGTCTCTCCACCTTCCTTAGTAAATGTACCCCTCTCTCTAGCTTTAGTTGCCAGATTGTCTTGTACATTTGTGTCAACATTTCACCATTCTATACCCTCGCTTGTTTGACTTCTCTAGCTGTAGGAATTTTGTACCTTTGCCTTATCTGACTTCTGTATTTTGACCTTGCTCTTGGACTGGGATTTGGACACTGTTACCTGGTTTATGCTAAACCCTCTTGTGTACTGGTCCTTTGCTTTTGTGCATTTGAGTCTATACCTGGTTTAGATATGAAATGTATGACTTCATATTATTATCAGCAACATGTCAGAGGGATCTGCTATTTTCTACACATGAAAAAGTGTGTGTGCAGACAGTGGATGCATAAGTGAAACTGAATGAGCCTGTAACCTCTGAGAAACTGTGACTATTAGGAAGAATATTTCCATACATCATATTTTCCAGTTTGTGACAGAATGCAGAGCAGAGCTTGTTTGGCTGGCAGGAAAACCAGACTTACTGCACTACCACACAGTCTGACAGGCACATAATACATTTCCAAAAATGGAACAGGGTCAGAAGTCAGAGGCATTCTTTCAATAAGTGTATCAGTATGGCGGTAATAGAATATAAGAATATAGGAAATGTGGTGATGTACTGAAGACAGAGGAACAGGATTTCGATGGTGTGGCATGAAGTAGAGTAGTAAGAATATGTGTCTGCAACATTTTCATCCTCAAACTGCTCTGACCTGGTATGGAAGTCTGTAATTTAATAAGCCACTCCATTGATGGCATCAACAGATTGGAAAAAGTGAGTGGAAAAAAATCTAAATTATTGTCTTTTTCCATACTCAAAATCACAACCAGTCCTGTTGGGGAGAATTGCACACACTTGACTGAGCTGTGAAAGACCTTCTGCTCTTGGCTGTGGCAGCAAACATTTTCCAATCGCCTGCACCTACAGGAAGAAAGAAACCCATGAGGCTACAGAAAAAAGTTAATGATCTTTAAATTTTAACATGTCAGTTTCAGATTTTGGTGATTGTTTTTCCACCTGAGTGAAGGTGATCCTTCTGCAGGGAGCGTAGGGGCAATTCATCTTGTAGATTAAAAGGAAAAACAACTATATCCTTCAGTATCATCAACTGATCGGATATTGAATCGGATGTGTAAGTGTGTCCGTTTTATGTACCCATCCCTGACACTGTTTTTCGGCTACATGGCACATGTTGGCTGGTGGTGCTGATGATGTGTTGAAAAGCAATAAAACGAAGAAAAGGAATGACAAATCTGTAATGACAAAAGCAGAGTAAGGACAGTTTGCCTGACCCTTTCTCCTCTATCCTAAGCATCCTTCACAAACCAAGAGGGAAGAAAAAGACCTGGAAAAGGGATTGTGGTTGCAAAATGGGAATAAAAGATACCAGAGCAAGAAAATGAGGATGACACACTAATTAAAGACAAGTGTGAGCGACAGACCTTTAATTTTTTAATGCAGAACAGAACGTGTTTACAGTAACTGTGGAAGTTTAAGTATTTAGCGGTCCAAACCCGGGGGGATTGGGAACCGCATTTGCAAGGTTCACTGATCCAGTGGAGCTGTGGAACCCTATTGTTTACCTAAGGATTAGGATTTTTCTGCCTTTTTTAAAACGGTTTCTAAAGCCTAAACTGTTCATGGTGGGGTGGTGCCGTTTATCAAACGCATTTTTTTATCAACATGCCACTCTGAGGCTCTGTACCAAATTTGGTGAAGATCGGCCATAAGGGGGTGCTATAATCAACGTGGGTGCGTTTTGGCCTTTAACTCAATCAATGCAAATGGAAAATTTGCAGTGGCAATGTACAACAGACTTTGCGGCTCACACCTCGATATTTCCTGCCATTTACCTCACCACTGTCGCTCGTTGGAATCGCTTTAGCAAGCTCTGCAGGTCGTCTCACGACTCACGCCTGGGCCGACTCACACCTGGGCCGACTCACACCTGGGCCGACTCACACCTGGGCCGACTCACAGGTCTAATGTTTAACAATGCATTGTATTTTATTTCAGCCTGTTATACTGTATGTAAAATCTAAATCTGAAAAAATAAAAACTGCAATATTTCATTCTGAAATGTAGTGAGTAGAAGTATAAAAGTAGCATAAAATGGAAATACTCAAATTAAGAAACCTTGAAAATGTACTTAAGTACAGTACTTGAGTGAATGGTCTTAGTTACTTTCCACCACTGGGACAAGAAGTTAAAGATGAAATGAAAGAAAAGTGTCCCTGATAAAAAAGAAGAAGACATTGAGTAATTTATGTGGTCGTCTTTATCTGCCATCTTTCCTCTCATCACATAGTTACTATGACTTCATGGACTTTGTAAACCATCAAATTTCATCAGCAGAAGACGTTTGGTCAAACTGATTACACCTCAAACTTATAAAAAATATATCATTTTCACAGAGTGCACTTTAGGATTCATCTGTGTTTAATGGGTTCTGGCATGATGAAACCCGGGGTTCCGCTGCAACAATCTTTTCAGGGACTTCCTCGGGAGACACACCTCCTCTGGCGCCTGATACAATTTCCTGCCTCGTGTTAAGACATGTGGGATATAATCAACTGCATAGGATGGAGGAGGGGGGTGCGGGGATTTGAAGGTGAGGGGGGGCTTTGGAGTATAAACACACACTCATGCACATGCAAGAAGACATGTGTGCACCTTTCACAAATGCTGCAGGGACTTTTCTACTTTGGGTCTACTTGGGACCAAACAGTTGGTCCTCCAAACTTTAAAAGCATATTTTAGGGTTGTGACTTGGTTTAAGGGTTAAGTTCAGAATCAGGCTTAAATTGAGGTTTGGTCAGGGGTGCAGTAAATGACAGAGATGTGTGTTTGTTTGGCAAAAGAAATTTAAGTAAGCACACTTATAACAAATTATAAACCCTTTTACAACATTAATACACTGGGTGTTTACAGGTGAACTACTATCCGTAACCAGGTGGAGGGTTGTGTAGCACATCTGAGTTTCATGCAATCATTAGAGTTTATTTTATCAATGCTCACGTCTTTATTCTCTGTAACATTATCTTTCCCAAACCTTACATATGTGTTTTAGTTACCTAACCTTACCGTAGTATCAATGTGCAGATAATGTAGTTAGAATTAAAAAACTGTTGACATTGTTGTGTGGTGCACAAGTCATTAGAACCCTAGATACTATCAGAATCGTCACATCACATTAATATTGATAATTTAAAAAGTTCCATTTACTGTAAATGTCATACAATATCAAAACTGGGATAAGACTGAAAAGTGTCAAAAGGCCTCTGCAGATGGAAAATATATTGCTGGGGACACACCAGACCCAGCAGAGAAAAAAAGACTGAGAAGGGCGGGAAGCTTGGAGAAAACATTAACTCATTTTCCAGAGAAAAAGAGTGTGAGATGGAGAGTGAAAAAAAAAGAGCTGTGGGAGGGTAATGAGAGTGGGTGTGTCCAGCTCTGTCTGTTCCCTCCCTCCATTATAGAGAAGTATAGATGGTGCCCGGGCAGCTAGAAGTCCAGTCCGGTGAGCTGCACTAGTCCTGAGAGCCACAAGCTCAGAGAAGTAGTCCAGCAATCCCAGAAACACCCAGCCTGACTCCTGCAGCTACAGCACATATTAACTCAACCTGTTAGCAGTTCAATCAGCGAGTTGACACTATTGACAGCCTCCTATTTCTGTGTCTCACGCTGAACTGAGCTTGTTCAGATCCCAGCAGCTTGTTACACCTAAACTCAGAGACGACCACAGCAGAGATGATGATTGGGATGCAGCAACACTCACACAGCTTTCTGGTCCTTTTCCTCGTGGTCTTCATTGCTGGGATAGTTCTCTCTGGCCCCTCAACTCCCCGCAGGAGCAGAGGTAGGTAATGTTTGCATCAGTTTTAATGTCTTTCACTGAGAAATTCACATCAGGAGACACTATTGAATGCATGTACTGTATTTGTTTTTCATCGTGGTCTTCTCCCTTTGCGGGTTCCCTCCCACAGTCTAAAATCAATGCAAGTACAAGTAAACTTCAAGCAATTGTCTTTCTAGGTTAGCCATTTGATGCACTGATGGCTTTTCTCTGGTCTTTCTCTGCCTCCTGCCAAATGCATGCTGGGATATGCTTGGAATAACAATATCATATGTCATAGTTATTAGGATGAGAAATGAAGAAAAAAGGTTTTGTAACCATATTGAGACAAGCATTTACTGCAAAGTATGTTGATTGATGGATACAGTTTGACACAAAGTTTGTGACATCATAAAGAAAGTTGGGAGCTTCTGATGTGCAAAAATCCCCAAATACACATACAGAGCAAAAGTGGCTGAAATATTCAGTTAAATAACATGTTCCAAGTGCTTATCCTTAGACAAGATTCTTACTTTTATTTTGATGTCTGCTTAACATAGCATCATTACTAGTGGCGTGTGTTTATCATATTTGGCTTTCAATATAGAGAATAAGGAAGTTAGTTCCAGTTTCTGATTTTATTTTTAGATCCTGTTCCAAGGTTTTGTTTAAAGAGCAATGCACAATATTTTTTTTTTTTTTTCGTCAGATTGTAAAGAAACAATCCCCATTTTGTATTTTAATTCTATGAATGTCATTCTTATAGTTCTTAAGTACATTAAATTAGTCATATATTTTTACTTCAAGTTATTGAAGCTATTTGGTTCCTGCACTTATGGAATAAAAGCAGTACATGTTATACACATGGCACCTAAATAGATTCAGTAGGGGATTTGAAAGGGTTCAAATTCAATACGTGGATTTGATTCTGACTATTGAACCTAAAACCAGCTTTCCTCTCTTCAGCCACCTGTCAGGCTTTCAAACTGCCTTGATTAGAAAGCACTGTTTTTATGATCCCTCTGGTTTATCCATAGTTCCCTGAAATGAGCTGAGCAGACACAGTGAAATAAGTCATTTACTGCTCAGGTTTTATAAAAGTGTTTCCAGGCTGGGAGTCAGAGGTTAGACTAGTAGACTACTTGATGGGATGGCTTTCCTGGAAATGTGCCGGCCAAGCAGTTAACTTGGGAATTATTTGTGTTCATTGCCTCGGGCAAAAGTATTTTATTCTTTCTTTTTTCCTCCAAACTTATTACAGGTCTATATTATGGATTGCTATAAAACCACCAGCAAAGACTATTTAAGATTAAACACAGACAGTGCAGTAGACATATCTAGCCAGAGCTAACCAAATTAGTCCAAAATGCACACTGTATCACTGCAACTTTGTGTCATTTAAAACATTAATAAACAAAACATGGTTTGAAGATAACCAGATACCCGCATGTACAGTGTTTTCTTCTCCAACATTCACAAAGGAAAGACACACTAACTTCAGTAAGTAGGTTATATCATATTAAGCCTGTCTGATTAGTATTCTCATGACATTCTTGAAAAACCGCAAATTTCCCCAAATTGTTTTCCACATTGTCTCATTGCACACACGCGCACACACACACACACACACACACACACACACACACACACACACACACACTGCTCTGCCACCATGCTCTATTTTGTGAGTTAAACTGGGGAATCCCTTTGAAGACTTTTGATGGTATGGGGTGAGGTGATCAGACTGGAGTCGATATAAAGAGGTAAGCACAGTGGAGAAAAGACTGCTTGCAACTTGCTGGCTGAACTTGGCTTGCAGACAAATCTCAGTGTGCAGCTTTGGCAGCAAGATGAAAGGAAACTCTGTGTTTTTAGTTTGGGAGGAAAGTTGAACGTCTGTATCTCTGTTCTTCTTGGACCAAGACCCTGGTTTTAGAGTAAAACATGTCATGCAACAAGGTGTGTTTTCTTTTTTACGTCATGGATACTATAGCATAAGACACATGTGTCCGAATTGACAGCTCTAAGCATTGTTAAATGAGCTGTACTTCTTAAGGCTTTTCATTTTCATTTACATGTGCTCATACTCTTTATAATACAAGAAATGATTTGCTACCCCACTCAGGACAATATATGGGCTGGAAACTGCTGCCGAGTAAGACAAAACATGGCCACATGTCATGTTCAGATTAATGAGACGGAAGTATTGAAGCAGAGAGAGATTAGAGGACAAAATCTCGTTGAAAGAATTCAAAGCACTCTTGGACATTGAACAAGGATCACGTTGTTGGAAAGATGGTCGGTGATACAGTAGAGCTCATAAGTTTATGAACCCATGCTGAAGTTGACTAAAAGAGGAATAAAATAAATCATCTTTTGGAAATTGATGCCTGATTAAATTGATTGCCTTGATTAAATTCACCAATTAATGTGGGACAATTTTAATTACAAAACCCAAGGAACTTTATCAGGATGCATAATGTTCTGGATACATGAAATAACTGGTAACTTCAAAGATAAAATTCTGCCTGTTACTATGGGAATTTAACATAGTGGCATGTATACTTTTGCCCCCTTTTATTTTAAGGGAGAATATTTATTCATTTACAATATATTTTTAATTCACAAAGAAAATTGTTTTCCTCAAAAGTTGGATTTTTGATTAAGGCGTCACGATCAATTTCCAATAGATGATTTTTGTATTCCTCTTTTTAGTCAACTTTAGCATGGGTTCATAAACTTATGAGCACAACTGTATAGGACGGCAAAAATTGAGTGAAGAAAGAGAGGGATGGGATGTGGGCCACAGAGGAGGGGAAAACAGCTGTTGCTCCATTGAATTTGACAGGTTGGATATATAGTGTGAGAGCGGAGGGACCAGCAGGGTCTCTGCCAAGGTGGGAGGGAAATGACGGAATACGATCCAAGGCATGGCTGTCTCCTGCTGGGCTGCAATACGAGGCCAGAAAAGGACGGGATCAAAGTCGCTCCTGCTGAATGACAGTAGACATTCAGAGGGCTGAGTAAACCCGGTCTGCAGACTTGGGATATTCCCATTAGAGCTAATATAGTATGTAATTTTAATCATTTGTTCACCAGCTGAATTATTTCAAACCCTCTGTGCTCTGGCTGGCACAGGGCTCAGAGACATTGCTCAGAGACATTGTCATACTTCATTGCTTTTAATAAAGTTGACTGTTTCACCAAGGGGCCAACACGGGTAAACATCCGTCTCTGTCTATACGGAGTTGGACAAAACCTGAGAGGTTAAAATACTGTTCACCAGAGCTGCGTAAATCACTCAGGAAGGGTATATCTACATCTGTAATTTTAATTGATTCTATGTACGTGAAAGTGGGTGATACATGCTTGCATAGCAAGTTGTATAGCAATATACATTGCACCAATATTAAGAGTATGCCCTCATTTTGTCAAGGGTAACAGTCTCTGACCCAGCTGTGATGTTCAGCTGGTCAAGACAAACTGACATGACTTTTTTGTGTTACTTCCATCCACATAAACTACCACATTTAATTAAATAAGTAGTGGAAAAGTTATTTTCCTTAGCACATTTTGAAAACAAAACAAGCGTTGTAGTCTTGATCCAGTGTTTTTTTCCCTCTTTTTTAGGCTTTCAGATACTCATAGTTTATTAGTTCGCACATCAGAATTAGTGGAAAAGTCTTGAGATGACACTCTCTGAGTGTTTAATGCAATCCTCCTCATCTAGATCAAGAAAGGAGAGAGACAGTGGAGCATGAGAGAGCTGCCAATGGTGGAAATCTGTGGTTTGATAATCAGACAGTAAATCAGGACTCGTTGATGCCTAAATATGTTTGCACATTCACAATGCACGTTATTTTTATACCAGCAAACACATATTGTGTGTTGTATTATGTTGTACAGCAGTTAAAAGTAAAGTGAGTGTGTTATGATGAGTACCCCATTAAAATACTCCCTTTCCCGGAGGATGATCTATCACTGCTGATGATCCAAGATAGCAGCTCTGCTGAGACATGATTGAATTTCCAGTTTAAGGGTGTTTCTGCTTTTCAGGCCAGCAGGACTACGTCCTCTGGCTATTAGTCCAAAACAGGATGAATACAACGATGAATTGTTTATTGCATAATCTGACATGTTTATTGGTTGACTCCCAATGTTTTGATGGATTTCGATAATCATTGATGAATTGGTTATGTTCTCTGCATGACTGTGGCAGACTGCTTATGTCATGAGTATTAAATGACAGGATTAGTCTTTACTGTGAGATTTACAGTATATTGTCTGAAAGGGTAACTATCTGTCTTTTTTAGCCTGGATTTTCCTATGGTTTTGTGTGTAAGTGACTGATAGAAACAATAATCTTTGAAATTTGTCCAGTATTAAGCATGAACGCTGTGACCAGCAGCCACAGACCGGCTGCAATGTAACCCTATTGCGCAAATGTTTAGAGTCCATTCGGGCCACTAAAAGTGCTGTTTTTTGTCACCAAATGGCTCAGATTATCATTCTAAGTGTCTGACAACATTATACAACGGTATCCCTACAGAGATAGACGTTTTTAAAACCTCTTTAAGACCTTTCTGTTTAACCAGAAACAGCTCTGAGGTTGCTAGCGCTACACCTACCAGACTCCATTTCAAATAAACATACATCTATAAACTATGTTTTTATTTCAACCAAAACTAGAGTTGTTGTGGATGGTAAAATTGGAAAAACGACCCAAAACAGCTTTTCATAGTTTTGTTTTGTTTCTGTCGACTTTGAAAGTGTATTTTACGATGCTAAAATGACTGTTTATTTAGTATTGTGGCTTTAGCCTGGCTGAGCCTGTCAATGGCAAAATGAACACTTTTGTACAAGCTAGCAATTGCCAGCAATTGCAATAACAATTGCCCCGTTAACATTGTAGCTTGTTTTGCTGCTGCCGACTGCAGCGATCTAGCTTAATACTGGACCAATGTCAAAGATTGTTGTTCCCATCAGTCAGTGAGACACAAAAACATAGGAAACTGGGGGTTGGAAAAAAATGGTATTTACCCTTCAAAGACCATGTAAGTATGTGAGTGGAAATGACATTCAAGAAGCTGTCTCCAGAATCTGTCCCATCTCTCCATGACGTACAAATTAAATTATTTTAAAACACAGATTCATTGTTGGCTATGTCATGGCATAGTCTGCATGTTTACTGCTCCAAGCATTTCCCTATAATTGGTTATGAACACAGATAGATTATGAGACGATTGGCCCCTGGGCATTGACATGTAAATTGCAACCTGCCCCTTCGACATAAGAGCAAGACCCACAGATTGAAATAGGTTGTTTTGCATCTGTTTGTTGTCATTTTGTGTATCTTTTTGGTTGTTTTTTGTTTTGCTTTGTGGTTGTTTTTTTGTCTAAGTATGGTTGTTTTAAACCTCTTTGTGGTTGCTTTACACATCTAAATGGTCATGCTGCGTCTCTTGGTGGTTGTTTCATCAAGTTTGAGACAGAAATGTTAACAGTCACTTTAAACAGAGGCTCTGTTTCTGTCTGGTAGGCGTGTTCAGTAATCCATCTATGGTTAGCAAGGGTTAGCTTATGGATTCAATTATACTTTAGTTACATGTGTTTTGATGAGGTTGTAAATCTTTAATGATCTAATGTATTTGACTGTGTCAGAGTTATCAACCGAGCTGCGCTCTGGAAGAATTTGGATTCAATTTTCCTTACTATTTATCCACACAAACACACACAAGATGGCTTTGCAGATTTATTTTTATTCTGGAAAGCTAAATGTCAATAGTTTTCCTTTGTACTGTAGTTGATTGATTATCAGGGCTGTGACTGGATTTGTTCCTAAAGCTTCATTCATTTTACTCTGGAAATACTGATAAGTCTTAACAGTCGCGTAACAGTGTGTGAGCCAAATGGCCGAGCTTTGGACGGGTTGTTAGAGGACCGAGCCAATGCTTGCTTGTACTGGAGTTTTAAATATGCTGCCAGAAGTTTCCTAATGTTTCATACGCTCTGAGCCTCTCTCCCTCTGAACCAATCTCCCTTGTGTTTTATTGGAAATATTGATGGAAGAAACAAAACAAATGCAGTTTTGATAGGAAACACATAGCTGGAAAAGCCTGAGGATATTTTTCACATCCAGGGCTTCCCCCTCTTTCACTGTCAGTGTCTGTTTTGGCCTCTGGCAGTATTCCTCATGCAACGTTCCACTATTTCATGCTGAAATATTAGCCAAGGACATGCTGTGGAGAATATCAAGTGCAAGCCATAATCCAGGCAGAAAGTTGAGTGTTTTAATCCTCAAAGACTAAAATGGGTGGAGGTTTGGGCCCCCCTATAGCCATTAGTGATTTGGACTGCATAAACATGATATAAACAGAGAATGGAATATAATTGAATTTATGAATGTGACCTTGAATCTATCTGGATTTAAAAAGGGCTTGTATGTGTTAATGTATTAAAACTTGCTTTATATGATAAAAACAGAACTACCATGTAGTAAAAAAATTGGTTTTAATAAACAAAACTGTATATCTTTCTTTAACCACTGTTCAACATTTATCATCCAAGTCTGCACTGATGTGGTTATTGTTTCACATGTGCATTGGCCAACTGTCATTAATCAAACTGCTGGCCCAACTACACTCATCTGAGTATTGTGATGTTTATTAGCACACCTGTTAGAAACTGGCTAATTATTTAATGCCCCAGTTCTTGGATAAATCCAAAGACCACATAGCAGAGGCATGGAAAAAAAAAAAAAAGTTTTATTCTTTGTACTTGCTGTACTTTGTACTTGTACTTGCTGTAGTTAAAAGTTAACACAAGCTAGCAATACTTAAAGACAATAATGTTTGGGACTCCCTGAGTGGACGTCTGAAGTGATAGAGGACAGAAGTGTTACAAACTAGACATAACTCTGTTAAGTCTTCCTCACAAATTTTTTATTCGGCTTAAAAATAAAGTGGAAAACGATTTTTTTAGGGTTGTCTGCACTGCAATTTCCCTATTTTTGTACTGTACTTATTTCCTGGTTGCCACCTGTATGGTTTAAGTCTCACTTTTTGTGACATTCTTGTATTTGTGGCTGTTGATATATATTACTATGTATATCATATAAGTTCTACAATATAAACTCCATTTCCCATGTATACTTGCATGAAAAAACACAGGTGTGCTCTATTTTATGTCATTAGAAGCTCTGAGACTCCTTTTGTAAAACGTTTGCCATGGTGAAGGTCAATGATATTGTAATGCTTTGTTCAATCTTAAAATGCTTGCATTGCACTAACGTGTGTAGAAACCTTTACAGGGCCTTCTTGCAACTTACTGTTTCCTATATAATGTGATGTGATAATCACAAAATCAGTATTTAATGGAACATTGGTGTCTTCTCCTGTCTCCTCAGTGCGACGTCAGAACATGAAAGTCCGTATAAACGCCACAGGAGACACTATCGTGATGACGTTTTTGCGTCCCAACCCTGACACCAAGCTCGAGGGTTACATCCTTGGCTACGGCAGCAGCATGTTCTCCAAACAGTTCATTCAGCTGCCTGAGAACGGACAGCCGTATGAGACTGAGTTTGGTAAGAAAGGCTGTTGATATGTCCACCTAGAGATGAGGAACAGCCTCTTTTATGCACATGTGAATTGTATTTTGACCTTTTTAGTCATGCATTAAAAATGAACATATTTAGACAACCAAGGAGATGTAATCATGTCATGGTACTAGCTAGCTACTAGCTAGTTACTAAGGTTAGCCTGCAGTCATTAACATCAACGGTCAACAGCAATGTCCACTGTAACACTTCACTTGGGCATGTATTAATAAGTAATGCTTATCAAAATAAATGTTGGATGTATTTAGACAACCAAGAAGATGTATTCATGTCATGCTACTAGCTAGCTAGATACTAGCTATTGCGAATTGCTTGTTGGATTTGCAAGAACTTGCAAATACAACTCAGGGGCTTTGTATATAACCTCTAGTTTTCGCCTCTGCCTTGTTTAGATGCTGAACCCAAGTACCTTATCGCGGTGCAGCCCATCCCAACCAATGAAGTGAAAAAGCACTGCACAGGTAATTCTTCTACAGGAATGTGTAATATGAAAGAAATCATCATCAAGGGGATGTGATAAAAATTAGCACTTGGGATTGAGGTGAACATGGAGGTAAAAGTATAATTTGTTTCCAGGTAAAGTGGAACTGCAGAAGCCGCTACACCTAGTCATTGGGTCAGTGACCCCCACCTCAGTTATCTTGTCTTGGGGAACCCTTCTGAAAACTCCCTATGAAGGCAACGTCATGAATGACTGTCTAGAGGATGGGTGAGATGCACTAACACACATATTTTAAGAATTTAATTGTCATGCAACAGAGCATCTGACACTGTCTGATTATTTTGCGGCAATCTAATTTAGTATTTTTTTCTATAATTTCTAATTGGATGGGACATTTATTTGAGATGGACCTGCGATAGATTGGATGTTATGATATCCTGAAAAAGTGTATGTTGCACTGAATGTAAAAATATGTATAAAATGTTTGTGGGGATAGTTATGACTCAGAGCGGGAATAGGAATTTTGCTGCAGTTGTTTTGCGGCAAACTGGGTGCTGAGGGTTTTAAAGGTTTTCCTCCACAATACAGAGTTAGCCGATCTTGACTGTTTCTGTGACTTTAGCAGTCTTTTCATATGCTTCTTTCTCCCCTGTTGAACATGTACTGAACTAAATACCTCTAATGCCACAGAGCAAAAATGGTGAGACAGTAGTCCAGCCTGTGTACACAGGTGTGCACCCACACAACATCTACCCACACAACATATTTATGTGTTTAATAAAAAAAAAAACGTCGATTTGGAATGATTTAATAAAACAAATTCCTATTCTGCCTTTTGGAAAAAATCTCTTCTTGATCACTCCAACTGCACTGGAAAACTTGAGATAGACATTTTTTTGCAAGGTGCATACATTTTTTTAAATATGAGCCTAAACTAAGATCAGACCCCAGCAGTTGTTAACATAAATTCTATGGTGACATTTAAGCATTTATTGTACTAGATATTCTATAATCTGGATGTCTGATTTTTGTAATAGATGGACTTACTGTTTTATTGTCATTTTCTGTTTTTGCTCTGTCTTTGGCTCAGACACTACACAGTGCGTTATCGTGAGAGAAACAGGAAGTGGAATTACCAGACCTGCCCAACTAGCAACACGGTCATTGATAACCTGAGGCCCAACACGGTCTATGAATTTGGTGTCCAGCCCAACTCTAAGGATGGCACTGGAGTGTGGAGCAAACCAGTCATTCACAACATCTCAGGGGGCGTTGAGGGTATTCTGATGTTGGTTTTTCACATGATACTGTTGCTCACACCACAACTAAAACTGTCCTCTTGCTACGGCTTTTGAAAATAGGAAAAAGTAATCCAAATAAAGTAGATCCGTGCAATATTAGTCACGTGTCCACAAATAGTTTGTGTATTTAAATATGTATCTTCAAGTAAGAAAAAGGCCAGGTGCTTCTTTAAGGATGTGCCTCTGGCCTTCATAATAAGTGGGAATATGTTAAGCAGGATTTCTTTGGACAAAATTATATTTTATTGATGTTTAATTTAGAAAAAACTGTTTTGTTGTTCAATGTTACACAGGCCCTAAGAAAGTATTGCTTCATGTTGTTTCTGCTCTTTTTTAGTGTCTTAATAGTCTAAACACTTTACACTTTGTGTATTAAATCTGTTTTATCATTATCTCATTTAGGAAACAGCTCTTTTGCTAATTTAGCAGTGTTTTCATGTGACTACATGATGGCAGCAGGAGATACAAACCAGTCTTACTAAATCAAAACCATCTTGTAGTTGTGAAGCATGTGGTTTTGTTTAGTTATTTCACTTTACATTCCTTTTGATGTGACTGCTTTCCTTACTGATTTTTATCTTGTGCCATATTTTCTAGAGAAGCCCATCAGGGATATCTTTAAACGTCCTGTCAACCCTGTGGTATGTACTGGACACACTTAATTTCTAATCTAAGCATAACCAAAGCATTATAAATAATATTATGAAGCTGTATTGTTTAAGATTTTCTTTCATCAGTGTTGTCTTGTAAAAATATGTGAAACTAAAGAAATATGAGTGTACTGCATAGGTACGCCTCCTCACCACAGAATAAATACTTTTGGGAACAGGGTGTATATTTGGAACAGGCAACAGGATTCAGAGTCTGTGTTGTGCACTTTAGTGAGCTTATACTATTCTCAGGGTTGTTTGCCTCATAAGTTTTCCATCCAACTGCTGAAAGGAAACGGCACCAGTGTAGCCAGGACCGGCCAAGCCAAGAGAGCAGTCTGTAGCTAGCTAACTTCTTGGGTGGAATAAAAAAAAAGAGATGTGAAGGAAGGATAAAGGAGGAAGCATAACAGTGTAAAAAAATGAGTTGAAAGGAGAAGGGTGGCAATGATTTACTGACAGTGGAGGACGGATGTGTCACGTGGCCCTGCCTCTGCACTCGTGAAACATCACAGCTGTTGAGAATCAGCCACTTGCCCTTCCAGAGGGAAACTTCAAATAACAAGCTTCTCAGCAGGGACTTTTCCAATTTGAGATAGAGTAGAGGGCCAAAGACTAATGAACCACAAGCCCATTTTCACTTGATATTAAAGTGCTCATGTTATGCTCATTTTCAGGTTTATAATTGTATTTAGTTGTAATTGTATCCAAATAGGTTTACATGATTTAATTAAAAAAAAAAAAAACATATTTTTGTTGTAGCTCCTCTTTTCACCCTAAGTGTTGAGCTCTTTTTTTTTAGCTACCGAGTGAGGCATCTTGCTTCAGTTCCATCTTTGTTGGGAGTCGCACATGAGCAATAGCTAGGTAAGGACTACTAGCCAGTCAGAAGCAGAGTGTGAGGGCGCATGCCACACTAGCAGCTTGGTAAGCATTATAACATGTTACAAAGTGACACACGTGTAACAAAGTGACACACTTTTGTCATGGAAGTAAAGTCTGGACTACAATAGAGCTGTTTGGAGCAGTTCGTGAGCGATGTTTTCTGTCGGAGATGGTGAGTGCCTTTGAAGTGGACTTTGGGCTCTTTTAATTTGTAAACCTTTATCAGAAAAAATAAGATACATAACACAATAAAGGAAAGGGAAAAAGCCAAAAAGCATAAAATGAGCACTTTAAAATCTGATGTGAGTGATCTGATCACAAGTGGACAGCCTTCCGTAAGTACCAGGTGGAAATGCGGCTACAGAGAAAGAGGCAGAGAAAGAGATTGAGGTCAAATGCTATCACCTAGTCTTGTTTTCATTGTTACAAAGACTAATAATCAATTCTCCCCCTTGTCTTTTTGTCTTTCACCCTTCAGAAACCATTAACGCCAGATCCACACTCCTTCCCCTTTCCTCCTCGTCATGGTAAGCCAATAGAGAAATGCAGCTTTTGGGCTACACCCACATAACCCTTTGTAACCCTTGTTAATATACAACTTCAGTGTTTTAGGCTCAAATCTTTAACTATTATGATTTAAGCGGGATTTATGGTTCTGCAGGAGCTCTACGCAGAGCTTACGCCACAGCCTACGTAAGTGGCCTGAGGTTTATACTTGGGCGCTGGTGCCTGGGTCGTTCTAGTAATCAAATACTATATCAAATACTTATTTGCAGCTGTATCATACAAATAAATAGTAAAAAAATCATACATTGTTATTTCTGAATTATATTTTTAGATTATGTCTCTCATAATGGACATGCACCTACGATGACAAATTCAGACCCCTCCATGATTTCTAATCTGGAGAACTTGTAAAATAGCAGGGTGTTCAAATACTTATTTTCCTCACTGTGTGTGTATACTGGGCAATGTGGGGAGATATGCACCTCTACCAAGCCACGGCCAAGCGGGCCAATCACAGTTGATGGAGTCTGTGTCCCTGCAATGTGTTTTTATTTTTTGAGAGGTTAGCGTCAGGCTACGGCGCAGGAATGTATCTACACTTATCTAAACTTACCCATGGTGTACATTTAACGCAGGACCATAAATTGGGCTTTACTATAACTGTTCTCATCACTGTAATTTTCAGCCACAACCGGCAGCTGTTTTTTGCCAAAAAATTCCCCAAAAATCCACTGTGTACACTACCTGCTCAGCATCAAACAGCAGACACATCAAGTTAGCAACTAGCTGGTGCAGTATTTAGCAGTTAAAGAGTCAGATATTTTTCTGTGGAGTATTTATTTACAGCCTGTATCCACGGTCCATGTGTCGAAAGAACCTAAGATGCCAGGTTCAGATAGTCTAGGAACTAACGACTGATTAACATTGGACATTTTGCTGATGGGTAGAGTACAAAAATATAATGCAGGGGGCATTGTTTCAAAACACACTTTGCTGTTGTGAAGTAAGTGCATGAACATAATTCCTACATAACTCTTTCTTTCAGGACTATGAGGACGTTTTATGTGTGACTCCTTGACTTAAATCTCTCCTCCCCTGTCCTTGTCAGTTCTCCATAACAGGACCCAGGGCAGACTGCCTGTCTCCCGGAAAATAACACCAAAGACAACTCTTGGTAATGACTTTTCTTACCTAAAGAGTTCAGAGGTCAGAAAACCCTTACGTCTGACCATTCTACCTGACTTCTCCCTCTATCCTGCTAATGGTTCACTGCACATACACAATTGTTGTACATTCTCCAGGACATATAGTAAATAGATTTCTCCAAGGTCTTCTAACGTACAATATATTTCTCAGCTCCCACAACAACTACTATACAGGAATCTCTGCTGACCCCTGGACCCACCCGGCCTGTGGGCACCAAACGGCCAATCGGTAAACAGTTAATCATGGTACTTTTTGAAAAAGCTTTAAGGCTCTCATTCAGGCTGTATGCAGTTATATACTTGACAGACTTTATTTGAAGAGGCTGTCAATGCTTTACACTGTTCTTTTGTTATTAGCTGCATGAGTAAGAGTAGCATGCTCTGAATGGGTACAGTAGTTATACCTTTCCTGTGGGACCTGATGGTGTCAGCTGTTGAAGTTGTAATGACTGTAAAATAGGTGGCCTTGGCTGCATGGCAATTTGGCAGCAACAAAGCTTGCAGGGATTCTTAATGACAGTTTCTAGGTTCTAGGTATGTCAAGTTATATTTTACAATGACTCATTTTTATATATACCATGATATCCCCACAATTTCATCTCAGAACCCTATTAGGTGCTGCTCAGTCAAACAATGCATTTCAGGTCATTCATATCTCAAACATATAGACAGCATTTCTAAATTTTCTGTCTTCCTCTCGTTTCTTTGGCATTTGTAAACCCTTCATTGCTCAACTTAATATGTCAGTTCTTTCTTTCAGTTTATTTACAGTATGATACATTTATCACCATTTTTGTTGATGACACACTTGAGGCCTTTGCTTTTGTTGCAGCGCAGGAGATGGTGTGAAATCTGCATGACATAACTGCATGCACATGACATTCCTCTCTTTCGTGCAGGAATTTCTACCTTCTTTCTTTTTTGTATTACTATGTCCTTGTGTGTCCCTTTCTCCGTCATTTATCTTGTATTATATTTGCAAGTAACCTTAATTTTTTTTGTAAATAAAGCTAGAATGTTGTCATACAAATCCTAGGTTCCAATTCAGGGCCTGGATACATCTCAATACAACCAAATAGACTTGTTCAATTTGCAAGGCTCTTTCAAATGCAGCCTGAATTTGAGAAGATGAAACTGTTTGCAACCATCATTATCCCACAATGAATTTAGTAGCAGTCAGTTATTCAATGTAGCATTAATCGGTTAATTTTTGAGGATCCAATCCCTGTATTGAGATGGCTACAGTTTAAATTAATTTTTGACATACAGAAGGCAATTCCAGCAAATAATTTTGACCAATGTTCCCTGTTCTTGATTGGTTGGCTAATTCAACTGAATTGGCCAACCACACCCAAAAACAGAGGTATTTTCAACATGACATGGCTGTAAAGTTGAGTAGAGGTACTAAATGCCTCAAATGCAATGCTATAAATAGCTTTCTTTGCTTTCCTGCTTTTTTTCTGTCTCTCTCTTTCTCTTATTTTCAGACTTCCTCTTTTTACCCTCTCATTCTCTTTCACTGAGGTGAACATCTGATTGAAGATGGAACAATAAATGAATGGTTCATTTAAATCCCACAGCAAGCAATCATTCCGCAACTATTATACCCTCATGTGATATAGCCTCTTAGAGGCTCAGCCAATGGATTTGGATGGTTGTTGCTGACAGGCGTCCTGGCCCTGGTAGCTGAGCCTTTCTGTAGTAACACGGCTGTTATATTTCAAATACCTCCATATGGTCGGCTTTTGAACTTGAGCCCTCCTCTATCTGACATGTGCCAGGTAGAAGTTATTCTGTAACATGGGCACAATTAGTAGCTGTTGATTTAAATTTCAGCTGTTCCCTAACTGTCTTTATGTCTGGCTTTTATTATTTTGTTAACAAAAAAATAACATGTTTTTTATTTTAAAAAGGCTCTTTCCTACAGAATATTATATTTGAAATTTTACAGCGCAGAATTGTGGCTTCATGGCCATGTTTTCTCTCTCTCACACAACCCAGGAGGAGGAGACCTTTCCAGATTTGTCTTGCCTCCTTTGATGGAGATCCTTTTAGCTCCCAAGCCACATCCTCCACTACATACAACCACCATGGCTTCTGTACCAGTTCCCCATACAGATGTAGAGAAACATCCTCTGAGACCACATCCCCAGCCACAACCTCATTCACAACCTTTACCAACCCCCCTGTTCGAGCCACAGTATCAGCCACCACCACAACCAAATCCCCTAAGACAAAAATATCCAAAGCGGGTGAATACTCGTCCTCAACCACAACCCCAACCAACATCACAGCCCATTCTCCAGACCCAACCAAAACCTCAACCCCAACCAACATTCCAGCCCCAAATCCAGACCCAACCTCATTCACAATCCCCATCATCCCCAAAGCCTAAAACCACAACCCAAATCCAGGCTGAACCACAATCTCAAACAACACACCAGCCCAAACACCAGGACCAACCTCAAACACATCAGCATAGAAAGACCCTGCCTCAAGTTCAAACACCTCTCCAGCCCACACCCATGGCACATTCTCAAACACCTCAAACAATACTAAATAACATACAGCAGAACCTACAAGCACTACCAAAACTCCAGTCCCAACCTCAACCACAATTTCAATCTACAACTGAGCTTCAAACCCAAACACAATTTCAACCAAATACCAACCCAGAGCGTCAGCCACAACCTCCACTAAAAACCAATCCAGAGCCTCCACTAACCACCAAGCAGCAGTATAAGGCCCAACCAACACTTAAACCAAAGATCATCCTTTTCCGACCCAATCTCAAAACACAGCCTCAACCAAAGAGTCAACCCAAGCCCCAGTCACCAACAAAAAAACAGCCAAAGCCTCAAAGACACCCTGCCCAAAAACTGCCCAAACCTCAACAAAAGCCCCAAAAGAGGGACCAACAAGAGCCTCACCCAAAGATTCAGCCGTGGTCCCAAACAAAACCTCCCACAAAGACCCAGGCCAAACCTTTATCTCGTTCTCAACCCATTCCCCAACCACAACCTTCACCAAATGGCCAGACTCAATCCCCGCTTGAACCTCCTTCCAAGCCACAACCTCAACCTGGGCTTCAGTTTCAGACCAGGACCTACTCTGAACCCACCAAGGTCACCCCAAGGCAGGCAGTCTCTACGGGTAAAGACCCTTATTTTTTGCCATCAGCAATCCACACAATCTAGTATTAAGACCTGATCTAAAGTTGCATTTTAAAAGGGGCATATTTATTTAAAATATTTGCATTGAGTTTTAAGGAAAATATGTCAAACCAGAAGCTGGTAATAAATTCAGCAGATTTCAGGTAATGTTGATGAGTTGCTATAAAAAAGATATCCTTGAAATATGTTTTGTATTTAGAAACTCTTCCAAACCATGATTAAATGTTCTAAATTGGTAGTGAGAGACAAAGAGACAGAGAGTCTATAGTGTTTATGGACTATTACTTTGTTTTGCCAATGTGCTATCTAAATTGGTCCTCCAGTCAGAGTTCAGCATTGTCTGACTACATGAAAGATTTTTACTTCATTCCTGGATATCATAGTCACAACAAATACCCTTACTAGCAGCATTGAGTTAAAACCAACAATAACCCCCTTGTCCATTATCTCAATTATGCCCCCTTTAAAAGTAGAACATTTGTTCACAATATCTTAGATAAATAGTGAGTTTTCTTTCATACAGCTCCTAGTCGACCAGAAGGGGGCAAGCCTCTACCAAGACCTGCCCTGGCTACAAAGAAGGCTGGTAGTTACAATCAGGGTAAACACCATGACAAGTTTGTCCCATTACCATCTCTGCTTTCGTCAAGTCACATGGAACCCAGTGCTTTCAGATGTACCTTAAACCATTGGATGATGTCACTGCTTCCCCATTTCCATCTCCATCCTACCCCTCCACACACCCCACTCCATCATTACCCATGCCACCCTGTGTGCTTCCATTTTCAGCAAAGCACACTCACTTCACCCCTGCCCACCCACAACCAGAACAGCCTGGCTGACTTTCAATCTCATGTATGCCTCTCTGTCATTTCATTCATTGACCACTCTTCCTTTTCACTTACTGTATGTTTTCCGTCATTTATTTTATCTAGGTAACAATGTCAAGCTGTCAGAAGTGGACCATCTCTAACCTCCCAAATTGCCTTTCTGCTCATCTAGGTACTCGCATCATTAGACCATCCATTGCTGAAGTTCCTCGTTCTCCTATTAGCTCTTCAGTCCCTCTAGCAGGAAGAAACACCACGCTGACCCGGACCCGTGTTCCTCCACATTCTACTCGTAATAGTGGCAGACCAGTTTCTCCATCCAAGACATTCACCTCCTCTCACAGCTCCAGCACACCTGGGGGTAATGGATAACTCACGTCCCTTCTTCTTATTCCCTCTTTCCAAGTAGCTACCTGAGGTTATCTTCACCTTTCAGCACTATCTCCCGCTCTCCTCTTTTGAAACTTGGGCTATTCTCCTTCTCCCGCTCAATCTTTGGCTACAACTCCTCTTACAGTCCAGGTGTTCTCCACGCTCTTTCACATGTGCTCGGTGTGTATTTCACAGTTTTACCATGAGCAGCAGTGGGGTCACGATCGTTAACATGATTCACGGTCCTTCTTGCTGGCCGAGCGGGAAGTCTGGCCACAGCACTGGCCAGGGCACACCACATTTTACACCAACCATGCCAAGCCAAGCACTCTGCAGACAGTCTCATTTTCTTTCTTTCTCTGTATTTCTTCCTCTCTTGAACACACCCACACACTCCCCAAAGAGGTATAGAAGAATAGAGTGAGAACTGTCTAAGGATAGAATTTATGTTTTAAAGTCATTGCTATTCCATTTATATGTCCAGAACATCTGTGAAATCAGGTTAAAGACACAAACAAGTCTCCAGCTTCATTTCTTACTGATATGAGACAAGAAAATTGTCTGAAAGAAAGACTGGCATCTTTTCTTTCTGACTTTCCTTGTATTTGGTATTTGTTTGTCACAGTGACAACATTTCTTTTAAATTTATAACAAGCCTTTTTCTCCCTCCAACAGCCGATGGGGTGCATCATAGGGGCAATGCTCTTCCTAAACCTGTGGTGTGGTCCAGAGAGAAAACTGGTAAAGACAAACCAAGATAATCACCTTTAAGCATTCCTCACTCACTAACCTAAGAGGCACTGTTACTGTATGTCCCATCCCACAGAGTGCTTTTGTCACAATTCTTGTCTTGGCTGTCGGTATGACGTTTTGTGTTTGGTTGTGGTCTGTGTTGTCCAATAGTCCCAGTAGCTTACATGACTGAGACTGAAGCCATATATAATTCTATTTTTGGCGTATACCTGTCCTCTCCCCATTGTTTAGTCTATTGCACATATGGACATGCAATCAGAAAACTGGTTTGAATTAGTTTGAGAATGGCTTAAGCCTGCTTGTTGAGAAAGGTGAATGGGGTTTGCCCTTTTTATTTGGTTAATCACATTGTTTCCATTCTGCCAGGCAGGCTCAGTTAATTAAAGTAATTGAATCCATCTCAAGTAGTAATACAAACCATGTCTGGACCACATGTATTAATAGTGATACCCGCTCACTCCATATTGTTTGGAGTTGTGAAGAGAGGTTGTGCTTCAGTCTCATGTCACAGCTGGTGCGTGTTATTTCTGGAAACCTTGACAGTTTCAGAGGTCTTCAGGGAGTCACATGGCTAACTGGAAGTAACTCTACAGAAACAAATAGTCTTTATGCTTGCCACCCTGCGCACATATCCACGCACAAAGCGCCTAATGACTGTCAGTACCTTTTATAAAAAGACATAACCTATAAGAAGTTCACTTTTCTGTCCCCATGAAGTAAATGACACGCAACTGTACATATTATCGTTATTGCTTTTTATACTACACAACACTCTGCAACTGACATAGTATATAACAGCTGGTACAGTGTTTGATTGTGCCGTGAATTAGAGCATGTCCTTGACAGTTTTATGGAGCTCAGTTTCACATTGGCATTTCCACTGGAATTGTTTCCAAGCTCTGCTTAGTGGACTGCAGGTGTGTAATGGACAGTGTCCAGAGTATGTGTTGCAAAATCAGCAAACCCCAGTGATGTGAGACATTGGTATGTATTTCAGTGGGAATATTTCTGGACTTAACGTAAATCTCTGTGTTTTGATTGCATCTATTTTCACATTTTTGAAGATGAAGTTATCTGACAGAAACCAGCGCTCAAACCACTACTGCTGTTTTACATCAGCAAACTGTGTCAGAGGCCTTTAGAGACTCAGCCTGCTGTTTGACGGGTTTATTGTGCAACTTCAAACCAAACAGACCCGCTGTAGAAACTGTAGAACGGTAACCAGATTGTATTATATGCATCGGTCTATCGGTGGTATCACATCTTATCACACTACATCACGTAGGCCCTGTTCTCATTTCCTATCTAGGTAACCACTCTTTTGAACTGGCAGTCCTGCTTTATGTACCCCAGTCTTTTGTATTTATTTATCTTGAGACTGGTATTTAAATAACTGCATCACCATGGTCTGTGATTTTCTGTATGAACATATGTTTGCCATTAGCTTTTAGTTGGACCACATGTGAGTCAGAGGCCCTTCTTGAATGTATTCTCAGTGTTAATCAGTGAGACTTGTAGGCAGATGTTGTTTTAGTTTGTCTTGATAGCCTAAACTCTTTTTTTTTGGAGAAGCCGGAGACCACTGATTTATGCAGAATCTGTAAGGTCAGCTCCAAGAGACGCAACTCTGATATGAAACGTGTGAAGGAAATGACATTTGTCAAACCTCCCAGAGTATAACTACCACCTCTAGATAGATAGGTAGATACTTTATGAATCCCACCATGAATTACAAAAATAAAAAAAAAGATAATGTGCAAAAAACTGGAGATTATGCTTGTTTAACAACATTAAATCATTTTACAACCCTAATGTTAAAATATCTTTTTCTCCATGGTGCAAGAATGTGGTGGAAAATCAGGTGGTCAAAAAGCATCACAACCAAAGATTTTTTACAGAAGGGAGCCAATGGTCTCTTTCCGATCAAGTAGTTACAGGAACGTAGTTATAGAAACAGTCCACTCCTAAACAGTTCTACTAACTACTCTCCCCCAAAACCGGTTTTGTCATTTGCAGTTGCACACGCCAAGTGGCCATAGGAACTGGTAGGAGGAGTAAAGGAGTGACGCAAGCACGGCAGCGGTCTTTGTAGCGTCGTCATTTGGCTTTAGCACCACATACAAACCCCCATTTGCGATAGCTCACTGGAATATTTGACGAAAATGTTAATGTTTCTGGTGGATCCTTCCAGGTCCCTCTGCACCCCCTCAGTGGCTAAAATGGCCCCCAGCACCTGCACCACCGCATCAGTCCACTTTTCAGAGTTCAAAATTCCGTCCATTCTCGTAGTAATTCACGTAGTCAAGTAATTAAAGTATGTTTTGCTAACACAGACGGCATGACTTTTACAGATGGAGTGCTGTGGGGGCGTGACTAGATCACTATTCGGAAAAGGGAAAAGACCCTGCCCTGAAGTAGGAGCTAAAAGAGTTGAACTGTGGCCAGAGGAACTTAATAATCCCCAAATTGGTCCAGTTGGAACACAAGAAAAAAGGGTTCTAAGAACGTTATATTCTAGTAACTGCAAAATCCCTACGGTTGGAATGTCATACAAAAAAGTTGTTGGACCGGCTACCTACTTGCCTCAGTTATTCTTTTGGGAAGTTTTGGGTGAGTGGTTAAAGCACTGCTTTATAGTCTCAAGATTTTTAAACACTGACATGGTTTTCATTAGACAAAGACCATGGTGGTGCTCTGTTGCAGCACATCACAAAGTGAAATTTCAGCATTTCACATGCAATCTGCTTGGCTTTTATGTGCTTACTTGTTGCTTGTATATTGTGTCTGTGTTTGTACACTCAGTTTTTTAGCACACAGTATTTTGCCCTACTAAATGAATTTGAATCTATAAACTTGGCATTCTTTAATCATTATTGCACTATTAAAATAACCAACAACACTTGTTTTCTGATTTTTTACTGCCGACCACCTGTCCTGTTTCAATGTGATTCTTAATCTGAAATGGACTCTTGTTTCCCTCAAGTCCCTGCAGTCCTGCGCCCCTCTATTCCTGTCAACAAGAGACCCAACCTGGTGGGAAAACCTAGTGACCACGGTGAGGGCAACAGTGATGGCTGCACTGACCACTAAACACTGCTGCACCCTTGTCCTGTATACTATACACACAACAGCTTGCTGTCTTGCACAGACCACTTGGACCGTTTGGTATTTATGGAATGGACCACGGGAGGAAAATAGGGGACGGTCATGTCTTTTTATTGTTTCTTGAGGGGAGGATCATCCAACTTTTTTAGTCCAAGGGGGAGGGTCACCCAACATTTGTATTCATAAAAACAGCAACATTTCAAAGTGACTTGTTTAGTGCATATTTTTTCATGTAACTCTCTCAGCCTCGGCCCCCCATCACTAGCAGATGGGTCAAATTTGTAGCTCTAAAGAGACAATGTGATTTCCCAAACATAAACACAAAACTGCTCTGCTCGTTACGCATGTTGTGTTGCTGTTTAGTTCAATAACATTCAAAAACACCAACACACAGAAACGTAGCGGACCAGACACAAGCTTTTATTTTGAAAAGTCGAAGCTTGCGGATAGCACCAGCCGGGAGGTCTCTAGGCTGCAGCCATACCCGACTCAAAGATATTTTCTGTCCCTTTGATTATTTGTGAAATTGTGCATACGACAGCCTTTTCAAGTCATTTGAGAAGGAAGGAGTGGTAGCATGCAAGCTCCCAAATTGACGTTCGTCTGAGAAATGGTGTTTTGGATAATGTTCACCTTTGGCAGCTTTACCTATGCTAAAATACAATGACTGCGGAAGCCTAGTGACGAGTCCATGGCAACCGGTACAGATGTGGAATTTGTCATTAGGCCTACCCAGTGTGCTTTGTTGAATAATCTCAATGTGTTATTGCTTTATTTCATGTCAATACTAGTTTAATAGAAGAGTAACTATATTTGAAGTAATGCTGTAATGCAGGAAGTGTACATTTAGTTATATACTTATTGTGTTTTCACAACAATGTTAGTGGGTAAACCTACAAAAATGGCCACCGTAACTGGCGTGTGATGTATAATATGAGAGCGTTCTCATATAGGTTATTCGGGTATATCATGGACGTATAAAACATATGGCTATCTGCACATTTTTGCCAATCACAAATCAGAACATTGAAAGTGCAATTGAATCAAAATAAGCTTATTTTAATGACTTGACGTCTTTTGACATGATTACTTAATGAGCATCACTTTTTTTCCCTTTCAGCCCTAAAACCTGTCCATACCAAGTTTTACATGTTGTTTTGTTGCCTGATTAAGCTATACTCCATGTTTATAGCCTTGCTAGCGTGAATGCACTCTTGTTTGTTTATCACTCCCACATGAATCTGATTTATTCAGCTTTAGTTCCAGTACACATTTTTCCACAAGGCCAAGTAAGTCTCGGCTGCAATGCTAAGGCTTTCTTGGCTTTTTTCTGGACTTTCACACTGATCCCTCTGTCCTCACATTAGTGTAGTTATGTGCACAAAGTGTGTGTGTGTATGGTTATGCTTCTGACCATCTGGGCATCTTTGGTCTCAGCAGATGTATCCTGGCGGACCTTTTTCCTCTTTAAAGAGCACAAGAGATATTACTCAACAAGCAATCTCTGATCTTTCAGCAGCCAGGAAAAGGCCACTGAGTTTTTCAGTGAGGATGGCCAGAGCAGATGGATCACAACTGTGTATGACTATGAGTCATATGATGAGGGTGAAGAACTGATCTATTCTCCTCCTCTTACTGCTCTCTGTCCTCAGATAAACCCATGGACCTAAAACAAGGAGAAAAGGAGTCCATCTTGAAGCCATTCCCTCCAGTCACAGCCAAGCCCAAGCAAGAGCGCAGACAGCAGCAGACAACCACCTCTGCCCCGGCAGTAAACAGTACGAGTAACACAACTTTAATGTGTCTTAGGGGGAAATGTATGTCTCATAGTCACAACTGCTTTCATACCTGAAGGCAAATGAGTATTTCCGTAAATGTTAGAAATTCAAATTGCCTACCTCCACGAGTGTAAGAAAATGTGATTGAAAATGTCTTGAGAATTTGAGTCCATGATGCACTTAATAATAAGGGATGTTGGTGATGCAGCTTGCGGTAAGGTAGTAGGAATGAAAGGAATATTAAGAGGCAGACAAAGAGCCCAAGCACAGGCCAAAGCAGGTGCAGGGCTGGCCGGTCGTTGACCTGTCCCAGAGCTGTAAAAAATGAGGACAGAGAGAGCTTCCAGGGACTGCTGGCACATCAAGCTAATGTTTGATGTGTGTGTATCTCCTTTCTTCTTTTTCGCTATTCAGCAACCCGTTTTGACATAAATGAAAACTCCTCCATATTTCGGCCCTTGCCTGCGTCAGAGGTAGACGCCATGGGCAAGAAGCGCTTTGTGGGTAAGACTTCTTAATGGCTGTTTTACATCTCCGCTGCAGTTTTTAAAAGCTTCATCACTGAAATCATCAGCTCGCTCACTCTGTGCATAAATGAATACTTGCCATTTTTATTGTGCACGTCTACAGCTCCCCATGTGATCTACAAGACCGATAAGAAGCCATCCGAGCCGTGCTCCATCACCTCCTCCCTCTCTTACTTCCCTGACGAGGAGGGAATTGATCAGAATGTAACCGCTCCTCCCCGTATACCTCCCTCCAACCTTACTGTGGTTACCGTGGAGGGCTGCCCATCTTTTGTCATTCTTGACTGGCAGAAATCTGACAACGAAACCAGAGGTACGATAAATACTAATAAACTTAGCTAATATTTAAGAAAAGGGGACAGCACTGGGGATGAAAGACTTATTCAGCTACGCTCTCAGTTTGCCAAATGCCTTCAGTCAGTCTTTGTACCCATTAGTAAAGCTAAGATACAAACCCTGTATAGCATTATTATACAGAGGTAACAGGTGAGTCATGTTTCTTTGCTCGCTTTTCACACCTTAACCCCAAACCTCATATACTGTTCTCACATCTTTCTCATTAAAATATCTCATCATGGTGAACTCTCAGATTTAATGGTCACAAATTTATGAGGTTGTGCAATTTGGAGCTGTTCACAGTTGAAATGTAAAATCTGTGTTATCAAAAGCACACTGATATTTGTGCTCCTTTCATTAGAGTATGAAGTTGTATCCACGACTAAAGGACCAAATGGAGAGGAGGTGTCCGTACTGACCACCAACCAGACACACACAGCCGTGGAGAATCTTAAGCCAGAGAGCAGGTATATGACTCAGACATTATTACGTCAGACAGCCAGTTTGCCTTTCTTTTTCCCCAGCATCTCTGCTTTATTGGATAGTGATAGCTTAGAGAAAGACATGAAAGGGGGGTGATAGAGAGGAGTTGACATACAGCAAAGGGGCCAGGCTTGAATCAAACCAGGGTCACTATGGTAAGGACTCAGCCTTGATGCATGCACACTACCAGGTGAGTTACCAGGGCACCCCATGGCAACTCATAATGTAAGAACTGGTAAAAATGTGATAAAAGCCCATAAAGTAATAATCAGCACATACTGTAAGAAAACCCTGAGGGCATAAAGTAATAACAGTTTTGTGAAACTGTGACATGTGTCAATGTGTGTGTAAAACTAGAAGGGTTCCTATGCTATAGGAAAACAAGCATTTCTTACATTATGTGCTGGCTATTACAATATGAGCGCTTATTACATTTAAGTTATGCAGAGTTATTACATTATGCACAGTTAATAAATTATGAGATGCAACATGCCCCTATGAAGCAGTTTTTCTATGAGCGGGTCTCTGTTTGTCTCGTGCACACACCAAAGGAGGACACGCATGCATGCATGTGAAACGATATACATTCCTTTGATCGGCGTCTCACTATTCAACAGGAAAGACACTAATGCACCAACAAAGGCAATAAAGAAGAAGAGATCTTGCTAGTAAACAGGGATGTAAACAATGCGGGTTTCATTCATCAGTTTTAAGAACAGTTGGCTTTGCAAGTGTTTTATAAGGAACAAAATGCTTGTTAGAACTCAAGAATACACACAATGTGTTGGGTAGTAACACTGAATGTACATATTACTTTTGTTTGTTTATAAGAAACCTCCATGGGGCACCTTTAACAAATACTCTATACTTGAACTGCTGGCTGATTACATTAGTAAGGTTCATTGTAGATCTCATTAAAAAAAGTTTTAAATGGCACTGGAAGGCTATGGACCTTTTTCACAGCAGACTTTTTGTCATGGTGGGAAAAGCACAGCCAAAATGATAACCTTAACGATGGCACAATTCCGTCAAGTGTCCCAGTAAGTTATTTCAATAAGTCAGCGTGCACAATACCAGGGCCTCTCCTAAGTGAAATGCAGCCCTCATTAAGGATTTTGAATACAAAACCATAACAAAACCACCTGTGCTTTTCCTACTATGACATGTCAACATGTCTGCCGGGAAAAAGGTCTACTAGTGTGCTGCTTTTAAATGTATGTTCAGGTTGACTAGTACTTCTTATAGTAAATTATGTTTAGTTTTGCAAATACAAATTGGCCAGAGCTGAGGAAATCTGGGTGGAGAGGTTCACTGAGTTTTTAATTAGATCTCAGCATCTGGAGTCTCAAAACTCACCAGAACCCTCCCCTAGGCTGGGTTTGCTGGCCCAGCTATTGCCAGGACATCTGAATGCAGCAGATGGAAGAACCATCGTGTGTGTGTGTGTGTGTGTGTGTGTGTGACCCATTCTTATTTGTCAAAGACATAAAAATATTATGCATCCCAGTTCCGGAGGTTGAGAGGAATTTAGATTGAAAACTTCTCAAAGTGTGGATTATGCCTTTTATTCTCTTTTCTTCTATTTTATTTCAGTTATGAATTCACAGTAACACCAAAGAATGAGCTGGGAACAGGACCATCCAGTGATCCTGTGTCTTTTAGCACAGAATCAGGCAAGTTTTACAAAACATATTATCCAACAAAGTCATATAGGTGAAACTCTTGAAAAAAAACTTATGTGTTTGCGCTGACAGAAGACTCTTACTAGTTGCATGTTAATGCCACTGTGTATACGTTCCTAATCATTAGGCAGTGATTAGCATGGCTTTGAATCTCAGAATGTGGGCCATTAAGCAGTTGTTAGTATAATGACTTCAACATGGCACTGGGGTCTGATTGATTAAGACTCAAGGATCTTGTTAGCACACCAGATGTCCTCCGAGGCTCATTTCTAACGGAGGCATATCATCCACCTGGACTGGAGAACTCTGAACAAAACTAAAGTTGCTTTAATCGTAAAGCAGGTAAAGTGCAGCCCTGGGTTGTTCAAATGCTGTGTTTTTAAACTCACAATAACAACACTAAGAGGGGAATGCTGTACTTATGACCAGCCTGTTGGGGTTTACTGTAAATACTATGCCAAACGGGCTCTGATACAAGTCTGGGTCTAGCGTAATGTCTGAAGATGTCTTATGACTCTGTTTATTCTAAGTTTTTTTGATGACGTTATTCGTTGCAACTTTTTCTTATGTAGCGGATCCACGAGTGAGCGAACATGTTTCAGGTGAATATTGTCTTACAGTGTGTTCCAGCAAAATTAAGCTTTAAGCTTCATTGGTTTTTGCTTCTTATTTGTACAGATAACAAACGCAAAAACAAAAGCCTTTTCCTTTTGCACAGGCAAAGATGCCATCTGGACTCAGTTTCCATTCAAATCCGATGACTACTCTGAATGCAACGGAAAGCAGTATGTGAAAAGAACTTGGTACCGGAAATTTGTCGGCATTCAGCTCTGCAACTCCTTGAGATACAAGATTTACCTGAGTGACTCTCTGAATGGTAATTATATACGGAAATATTAGTGAATTAAACTGCTGTTTAGGGAATCCAGGGGCCATCAGCAAATTATAAATCTTTTTCAAAAACATTGCATCTCCATAATGTCAGTTCTGTGGAAACCTACTTGTTTTAGTTGGACAACAGTGCATACAGTATTTTCCATTATTATAATGGTTTAAAATTGGCCTCAAACAGAGAGGAACATGCAGTTCTTGATTTATATTATTGGGGTTTGCTTAAACCCCAACAAATTATCGTGTGGTTCAGGATTAACTGCCTGTCCGTTAATACATTTGGAGTTATGTAATCTTAATAGGGCTAAATTTGAAGATCTTGATTCCCCAGATTATATAAGAAAATGTATTGCCACAACAGTAGCAACACGTATTCCAAGAGGACATTAGCCACCTAGCCACTAAATTAAAAGCAATGTTTTTAATACAGTGTATTAATAAATAAATAAAAGGCCAAACATAAGTGATGCATGACAACACTAAGAGGGGAATGCTCTACTTAAGCCCAGCCTGTTGGAATTTACTGTAAATACTATGCCAAATGAAAAGTGGACCAGTAAAACATGCAGTAAATATGAAATTAAACTTCTACAACCAATATCCTAGAAAACATGTATAACGTGACATGTTTATAATATACTATATAATGTTTAATGAAAGTTTGACTTTTTGTGAAATTTTTATGGCATACTATACTATAATTGTTTTATTACATTTGGAATATTATATTATATTATGACATTTTATAACATTTTCATGACATACTACACTATGACTTTTTCAACCCCGTCTCACACTAGTTTGTGAAATGGTCACGTTAATTTGATGCACTGATACGTGTACATGTCACGATTTTCTCGTTTTCTTGTTTATTGCGTGTACATGTCACGATTTTCAAATGTGACCATTTCACAAACTGCCATGACACCGGGCTGCTCTGGGGAATGCAACAATAGGGAAATGAAACACCACAAGCAGGGACGGTGACAACAACTTGTGCCGGGACATGATTTGCGGTCTCTGGGGGACACAACAACGGGGAAATGAAACACCACACACCGGCACAACAACGGGACAGTTGTGGTTAGGAAAAAAAGAACCGGGAAAGGAACTGCAACACGTGGGACACGATCCCTGGTCTCCAGGGTGAAAGTCCTGTGTTGTTTTATTCACCGACCTCCCTGCCTGGATTTTTGGCTTTTCAATACTACTTGTTAGCATAATCATTCTGTGATCACGAAATAGGCTTCCCATTGAAATACATTGCTTCAACATTTGTAGTCAACACACAAAAACAAAGACATTAACGTGACCTGTACACAATCAATAGATTAAATAACGTGACCATTTCACAAACTTATGAAAAATTACAGTATATCATGACATTTTACTACTATTATTAACTATTATAACATAGTATACTATGACTTTTTATGCTACATTAAACTATAATGTTTTATGATAGACTATGCTATGGCATTTTTATGAAATGTTTATGGCATACTAAACTTTAGCATTTTCATGACATACTTTATTGTGACATTTTTGCAACATTTTATGACATAGTATGCTACGACAGTTTATGACATTTGTATGACTTTTTTTATGACGTACTATACTGACATTTATGGCATTATAATGAATTTTATAGGACATACTATACTGACGTTTTATGACATAGTATACTATGACATTTTTATGGCAAACTATATTTTTTATTACATTTGTTGTGGAATATGATACTATGATGTTTTATAACATTTTCATACTACACTATGGCTTTTATGACAAACTACAGTATATCATAACATTTTACAATTATTATAACATACTATACTATATGTTATGGCTTTTTTATAACAGAGTATACTATGACTTTTATGACTTTATTACACTACTCTAAGCCATTTTAATTTACTATGACGTTTTATGGCATACTTTACTATGACATTTGAATTAAATCTTTTTGACATTTATATTTTATATTACATATTACATTATATTATATTTTCATGACAAACTATGACATTTTTATGGTATACTATACTATGACCTTTTATGAATTTTTATTATTCTATGACATACTATGACATTTGAATGAAATCTTTATGGAATTTATATTTTATAATACATGATATTATATGTCATACTATTTCATGACATACTATGACATTTTTATGGCATACTATACTATGACTTTTTATGGCATACTATTCTATGACTTTTTGATGACATACTATACTATGATATTTTTATGACTTTTTGTGGCATACTATATGACATTGTTACAACATTCTTATAAGGAAGACATTTTAAGACTTTTTATTGCATACTATACTATTAATTTTTTTTCACATTCTCATCACATACTATAACATTTGAATGACATTTGAATTAAATCTCTATGACATTTATATTTTATGTTACATATTACATTACATTATATTTTTTGACGACATACCATGACATTTTTATGGCATACTATACTATGACTTTTTATGACTTTTTATGGCACACCTTTCTATGACATACTATGACATTTGAATGAAATCTTTATGAAATTTATATTTTATACTACATAATGTTATATTTTCATGACATACTATGACATTTTTATGGCATACTTTACTATGACTTTTTATGGCATACTTTTCTATGACATACAATGACATTTCAATGAAATCTTTATGACATTTATATTTTATATTACATTATAATATATTTTCATGACATACTATGACATTTTTATCATACTATACTATGACTTTTTATGGCATACTATTCTATGACTTTTTACTACTATATACTATATACTATATGACATGGTTACAAAATTCTTATAAGGAAGACATGTTATGACTTTTCATGGCATACTATATGCATTTTTATGAAATTCTTATAAGGAAGAAATTTTATTACATTTTATATGGCATACTGTGCTATATTATTTTATGGCCTTTTTATGACATACTGTATGTACTATGGAATTTTTATGACATTTTATGACATACTATACTGTGACTTTTATGACATTTTAATGATATTTGTTTAGGATATTTTCATGAGATACTGTACTATGACATTTTTATGACGTACTATACTATGACAGTTTGTTACTTTGTAATGTCCTGCAACATTTTTAAGAATTTTTTTGGCATACTTTACTATGACATTTTTTTACAACGTTCTCATGTCATGTGTTACTATTGTGCCACATTTTAATTACATTTCTTTGGCATAGTGTATTATGACATTTTCTAGGACATTCTCATGACATTCTATACAGACAATTATTTTATGACTTTTTATGGCATGTATTTTGACATTGTATGACATTTTTTACAACATTCTTATCACATACTATGTCATTGTCATGACATACTATGCCATTTTAGACTTGTTTATGGCCTGTTCCTGTCATTGGCAATAATGCTTTAAAATCAATCCACAACAGCATGAGACAAAACCCCGGCCAATTAAACATTTAAAAGATTCCTAGTCACCTAGCACTACTTAAGTGTCCTGAGAATAAAACTCAGGATAACCATTTTCTGACCAGTTCAATTTTGTGTCAATATAAACTCTCAGATTAAAGATGGATTTTTTTCATAGCTTCCTCTGTATTCCACGCAGGGAAGTTTTACAACATTGGAGATCAGACGGGGCACGGTGAGGACCATTGTCAGTTTGTAGACTCCTTTCTGGATGGACGGACCGGCACCCAGATGTTTGCTGACCAGCTACCAAGCAGGCCAGGTATGGTTAGCTATAACCATTAACGGATCATATTAAATCTTTATTATATAGACTCTTATCCCTCTTCTGTGTCCTTGTACCAGGATTTTATAGAGCGATGAGACAGGAACCTGTCAACTTTGGAGAGATTGGAGGGAAGTCACATGTTACTTACGTAGGTTGGTACGAGTGTGGCACACCAATCCCTGGAAAGTGGTAAGACCCCACAGGGCTGTCCAGGAAGGACAACTTTCTTGGTCGGGAGGAAGAAGAAGATGTCTCACTAGGCCTAAAGGGAGGTTGGCCTTTCTTTCGTGTTACCATGGACACTGTGCCATAGCACACACCATGGGTTTGTCTCTTTGAACTCAACCTATTCTTCCAGGTATGTAGGATTATTAGATGTCCCAAATTCTATTGAGTGCATTTGTACCATTGGTCTCAATTTCTCTATTTATCAAAAATGCATTCAGCAAAGAAATGCAGGGGTTTGAGTGTTGAATATGCAGTAATCACAGAGAAAATGTTGGGAAGCTGGCTCCCAAAGTGTAATAACTTGTATGATATTATTTATCAAAGGGGATTGCTATTGAATATTCTGTGTGTGCTCGGGCTTTTGAGATGAGAAAGCAAAACTCATTCACAATACTTTCATTTCAAACACAAATTGTGTCATTTGTATGCAGAAAGGTGCTAATCGTACTTTCATTGTATGTAAAATACAAGTACACACAGACATGCAGAATTGACCTTCTGCTAGCCCTAAGGGATTATTAGCAGTCGCGGTTTGCACAGTATTAAACCTTTGTTTATATATGTATATGGTGTGAAATACAGTATGTATACCAGGGATCATATAGTTTGATACATTTTAGGTACAAGATAAAGCAGCTTTTAGCCAAATTGTGGATTTATTATAAGAAAAACAAAGCTTGAGTGTTTCTATGGGGTCACTTGGAAAGATTAATGTATTTTTAATGCTTGTGCAGACTTGTCATATATTTTATGAAATAATAAAATATATATAAAAATAAAAAAACTGAGCTTCAATGTGGAAATGACATAAATTATGTTTTGGATTTCAAACCTACAACAAAGTGTACATAAAGCTATAAATCATTAGAAAGAAATTGTTAGGTTTCTTCCATATCTGTCATGACTACGGTTGTCTTTGGTACACCATGTATGTTTTCAGCAATAAATTGTTTTTATATTTACTGATATTTGTTTATATTTCACTTAAATGACTTATGTTAAGGTAAAGTAAGACATTTTGAATTGATTTTGTGTTAATTCTCTTTTTTGCCAAGAGTCAGATGAGATGATTGATATGCACCATGGATGTACTGTATTAGATATGCACTCTCTGAAGTAACTATTAGCAGCCAGCTAACTTAGCTTAGCACAAAAACAGGAAACACAGGGAAAACAGCTAGCCATGCTGTCAACTAAATCAGTATACCAGCTCCTCTAAAGCTCACTAGTAAACACATCTCATTTGTTTAATCTGAAAAACCCCAAAGTGTAATGATTATAATTTTGCCATTTTTTGGGGGTTTTGTGCCAAAGCAAAACTATCAAGGCCAGTTGCCAGGCAACCAGTAGGGACTCATACATACAAACATGAGAATAGTATCAATCTCTCTTTGCATGAAAGCTAATAGACTAAGCACATTTCCCAAATGTCTGTGTTTTTGTGCTTAAATTTTGATCTGAATTGGATCAAACACATTAGGGTGATGGATGTAAGATGGACGTCAAGACCAGAGGTAGACATTAGCTAACCATAATACATTTCTCACTGTGCCAACTGTAACAATATGACAGACTATTAACATCTAAAGAGAATGATTTCGGTTTGGCACAGACTAGGTGAAGAGCAATGCTAAACACACTTCCCTAAATTATTTTTAGTAAACCCTATGCACTAAATTCTTCCCACTCAGTGACATTTTGAAATATAATACCAACATACTCCCATGCCACATGTCCTAACCAACCACAACCCACAGGCAGGAAAACAAAATGGGAATACCAGCATTACTAGAGTTTTCCAAATCTGGATGGAAGAGAAGAGAAAGAAAGAAGCCAAACTTAACAGACTCAGAAACCACAAAGTGAGAAAGAGTGTTAAGAGAAAGAAAGCAAAACAATGCACAAGCCAAGAGCAATGCAATATCAAAACAAAAGATAAAAGTCTTTAACTGGGTCTCAATCATTTAATAGGTTCAAGAAAAAAATGTTACAGTTTATACATAAACAACTAATCTCACTTGAGGGTGGAATTTGCTTTATTAGTAAAAACAAGTGATAAGATACCAAGGAATACCAAGCTTTACTGGAGATGATATAATTAGCTGAACAAAAGAAGCTTTATTTATGACATTGGGATCTACTTGTCCCATAAGCCATTACTTAGCTAGTGTTCCCAACATGGGGCAGTTTCATTGTCACATCATTAATACCGACATGGTGGTGAAATTGATAAAATCAAAAAAACAAAAGACAAACAAGACAAAATAAAACGACAAAAGGGTAACTTTTCATTTAGATACGGTCTTATAAATGCATCTATACAGAGTTAACTCAACACAAGCGGTTGAGATGTCTGTCATCAACATGTAAGACACAAATGCAAAATATGGATGGGGATCTCATAAAGCGTTACCATGAATAGAACAATAAACAGTTTGTGCAACAGCCTGTTTTGGTCACCCAGGTGTGTGCATACGGACCGGTTACCTTTTTACAGATACAAAAAGGCAGACTAAACATTGGTGATGTGACAGTAGAAGAGGGGAAAATAACATAAGAAACATACACCGGGGCCAGAGTAGAGTGGTGTGTTGAAAAGACAGCATACAAACAATAACCATCAGACGGGTGGGGTTACTCGTTTCATATTTGGACTTGATATTTGTATGGGGGTCAAGGGGGGAAGGGGAGGGTGCAGAGCAGTAAACCATGTTTACTGCACCCACTCCAAACAGTTGGAGCCCCACAGGGTAAGGGTTTGGGATGTGTATGAGGATTAGTAACATCCACTATCCTTTTTTACCGATACCCAGGGCCTGGCTGAGTGTAGCCCTGGCCGTAAGGGGGGCGGTTGCGAGCGTACGGGTTAGCAGCTCCTGGTGGAGGGGTGACAGTGTTGCCTGGAGGCGGGGTATATCCCGGGCGGGGTTGGTACCCTGAACCGGGCTGGGAGCTGGGCGGCAGGCTGTAGTTGGCAGGCTGGGTGGCCTGGGATGTATAGTTTTGGGGAGGGAAGGCTCCTGCTTGATACTGCTGGGCTCCCTGAGTTGGATGGGGCTGCTGCTGGCCACCCTGGAAACCTGGAGCTGGAGCCGGAGCTGGACCGGAGGCTGGAGCCTGGGAGGAGGGAGGCGCGTAGTTCTGAAACTGCTGCTGCGGCTGCTGCTGTGGCTGTGGTGGGCCAGGCTGAGGGGCACCGGGCTGAGTGCTGTATCCTGCAGAGAGAGAGCAAAGAGAATCCCCTTTACAACACAGCAGCTACCTTTTTCCCTCTTGAATCTTGACCATTTTCACTCTTACCAGAGTACTGCATATTGTACTGTTGTTGCTGAGGTGGGGCACCTGGTTGCTGAGGCGGGTATCCACCTGGAGCCTGGTACTGCTGATACACCTGACCTGAAGAGACAGGGACAAGCATAATCAATACACAGAATAGAACCAAACAAATAAGATAGCCACCACTAATATGAGCCATTTTCCATTACATCTTAGTCTATGGTCCCATTTACACTTTCAAGTATCTTGTATCCAGTTAAAATCCAGATGCGATTTAATACACTTCCATTCACACATGCGTCTCCGTTGGCCAGATCATGGGTTTTTCCAGGCTACATGCAACTCAAGTTTGGTAATTGGCAAATATACCAAAGTCATTTCTGCACGTAGGAAGTTACACTCAACAGTTGGTAATAACAGATAGCTAGCTGGCAAACAACTATCCACCACAGAGCCTTCAGTATGATTATGTTTAAATTCTGAGCAGCTTTTCCACTGCTACTTTAGTGCCATGATCACAAGGAAGAGATTGTGTAGTCTCTCTTCCACAGACCACCTTCTGACGTAGTTACAGTTGGGTGGAGTAAAGGTTACGTATATATGTCTTGGAAAGCCAGATGCATTTAAACCTTTTTAACATCTGGCTACATCTGGCTAGAATACAATTGGGTGGGAAATTCATTTTGAAAGCTTCCTGGTTGCATTAATACTTTGCTTTTTTCCCCATCACATTCAAGATGCACAAAGTAAATTAAGTGTAAATGGGGTCTCTGTAGCTTCACAGAAAAACCTGTGCATCTAGACAGAAAAACACACATAAACACCTGTGCATC
>NC_048417.1:10491627-10493213 GCF_013103735.1 Etheostoma cragini
CACACAAAGTAAAGGATGCAAAACCGAAGCTGAAATATGTATCCTCTAAGGTACTAAGGCACATTATAGATATCAATAACTCAGGCCATGAGTTGTTCTCTGCACCACCAGACACATTTATGTTTGCAGACAGTGACTTTCTGCTCAACATTCATTTCACAATGACTTCACTGGCCCACTGCATCCATCCACATGTGGAGGATGGCCACCATCATCTCATGTTCCCCTTATTACCAACATTTAAATATCATGAGGAGTAATCAGGGATACCTTCCTTGACATTGATGCCGTTTTTATGTTTTTAAAACATGGAAACTATTTTTCCTTGTTATTTTAAATTTGCTCATTAAGTTTTCCATTGCCATGTCTGAATGTTCAGCAGACAAGCGAATACTTGGCAAACTGGTGTTCTCCCTTAACAAGGCCTAAATTTGACTCCAAAATCTCCTGCCTGGCATATAAATTGGGGTAACGACACATGGAAATCAAAGCGAAAGAGAAGGCATAATAAAATAGGGCCGCTCCAGGGTTCACTGGTTTTTCAAGCGCTGGTAAAACTGGTGCTGATTTTCCACTCATTTGGGAGGGCTGACATGACACTTTACAATTCTTGAGAGTCTGAACTAAGGAGAGAAAAAGAGACTCTTATGAAATGATGTACTGTCAGAGAACCTCAATGCCACCTTTCTTGATAAATCCTACATTTTCATACCAATCATTTAAAACATTCAAAAGGAGCACATACTTAGGAATACAGTTATCATACTAAAAAGGAAATTGACTTTGAAACGGAGGCTCGATAAACCAGCAGTCAGAAAAGAAGTTATATATATATATATATATATATATATATAGCATTGAAGTTGTATAGCAACCATCTGTTTTTGCACAGACAGCACCTTTAACATGAACACCATGGTCTTTATTGTGTGACAAGGCATGTGTGTTAAATTGTCTTCTTCTCTTGTTCTCCTCGGCCTGTAATCCATCATGAGTGTTATGTAAGAGTGATGAAAGGATGCATGGCTGTTAGACCCCTTTGGCTGGGGAGTTAATTTCATTGCCTGCTGAGTGCTCACGGGACAAACGACTAGGGTCTCACTGAAGACAGTGAGAGCTGCAATGCTTCAGAAGAAAACCCCCAAGTTGGGAAAACGATGTTTATTGGAACAGTGAGGCATTTGGCTGTAGTACTGCTGACCTTTTAACATGCCTCAAAAAGGAGTCATGAGAACAAGGTCCTATATTTAAATAAACATTTCACACCAAACACACTTCTGCCCATCTGATAAAGAGCCGTTGATACATACACGTGTTTAGAGATACATACACGTGTTTAGAGTTTCTGCCTTTCTTGCACACATATTGCCCGGGGTTTATCAACATCTGACAGACAACAAGTCTGAAATATTTACTATCTGCTTATGGATCTTGTTAGCAGCATTCTTATGCTGACAAGTAATCTAAGCTTGCATTGAAAGTGAGCTTAAGGCCAGCTTTTAAAAAGGCCACATACAGTGGGTACGGAAAGTATTCAGACCCCTTTAAATTTTTCACTCTTTGTTTCATTGCAGCCATTTTCCAAA
>NC_048417.1:10493313-10514086 GCF_013103735.1 Etheostoma cragini
TTGGAAAAAGGCTGCAATGAAACAAAGAGTGAAAAATTTAAAGGGGTCTGAATACTTTCCGTACCCACTGTATGTTGAGTTGACATCCGATCTCAGTGCATTAGCTATTATAAATTCTTGTGCATTTACTGGCTGTTCTAATTTGCCTTGAGGCTGTTACACTGACAAACAGTCTGCAGCCACAGACAGGAATAATGTGAGGACAGGGTCGAGTGGGAGATGAGGAGGGACATGAACTAGTTTAATGTCTTCATGTGCCAACCATCTGCAGCCTTGGAAGTAAGAAAAGAGATGAAGACGAGAAACCGTGATGAGAGGACAAACAATTCATTGCTACACTAGACTTGAAGATGTATCTTTCTCTCTGTACCACTTGTTACAAGATTACAAGATGGTATCTGGCAAGGGCTGCCAATGTGTATAATAACAATACTTAACTGATCTCTGTGGGGACATTATCTTTGTACATGGTACAGAAAATTTCCCTGGAGAAAGTACAAAGTAGGAATGGACATGATTAATGATGAACAATCGATAATTGATCATTAAGAATTTTTTTCGATCACGTTCATTTGTTATTGATTAAACTAATGCAGGTTGCGTTGTATAGTGTGAATCTTGAAGCAATGAAATGAATTTCACCGTGTAGCAGCAATTAAACATTTTACTACCCGGGGACAATATTTGACGCCATACTTAGTTACCTAGTTACTTTCGGTTTTGATTTCAAAAGTAATCATGAAGAGATCACGCGAAGTGTGGCATGGGACCATTTGGATTTCTAAAAATGACTCAGTTCAAACTGCGATGACGTAGGACGTGGACACACACGTGGACGGATGGTCACCAGGTTGCGGTCGCGTCTGACCCCAGATCTTGTCTGACCCCAGATCATGTCAACATGCATAAAAATCACCAGACTGGTGCAGAAGTTGTGAGTTACTAGTTATTTGTATGCGCCATTGTTAAATAGCCTAATTTGTTAAGTGGACTAATTGTTAGGTAGGCTAATCGCTCTCACACTCTTTCTCAACTTCGTGCCTCGGAGAGTTTTGATTTACATTTAACAAAACCTGCCAGATCTAAGTATTATGTTTTTGGTTAAGTTATTGTTTAACATGACATGATTCTTTTGTTAAATTATTATTTAGGAACAAAAAAGGGTCTCCGTTTGAAACGCTGAGTGGCAGCTGCAGGTTCCGCTGCTTTAGAGCACCGCAGCGTTTATGTGTTCCAGTTTAGCCTAGCCAAACGTCCACTTTAACTGCCACAAGTTGTTCTTGTCAAAAAAAAAAATCTAATCAACAAAAAACACATTGTATTTTCGTATTTCATTGCATTTTTCTAATAAAAGTAAATAAATAATGAATTTTAATATAAAAACAATAATAAAGATTTATCATTTGGAGAAAATGTAATCAAATGCCCATCCCTAGTACAAATGCTTAAGCAGGGTTAACGCCTGCTCACACAGGGGCTTTATTTTATTAATGGGCGGTCAGCCTTTAATACCACACATCTAGCAGCCTTGAAACAGCCATTTATCGCAACACTTGTCTTGTCCAAATGTGTTTGTCGGAACTTATATAGAACTGGATGCCATTTATCATCAATTATATTGTTATAATAACCTTTTCATACCGGACAGTGATTCTCTCTCTTTTCTCTCTCTCTCAAAAATATTGCATTGGGAACAACTCCTGAAATCAGCCCAATCGGTTCAGGACATCCCTATTTCTATCCCTACTACTTTTAATGATTTATTGCAACTTCTCGTCCTGCTTCTGCTTCACACACACTCTTAATCGCATCACATTGTGTTACTGTTAAGACTCAACTGACTCTTAACTGACTCAAGGTATTTGCTGAGCTATTCCACAATCTTTTCACATACCATCTGGCACAGACATGATGATGAGAATAATAAAGAAGTAAGACAAAAATACACGCAAGGAGTGTTTCTACACAACCATCACAGTTCCAGAGAGATATAATATGAGCAACTTAAAACTGTTGCTCAACAATAACCATTCCACAAAAACAGTTCTCCGTGATTGCGTCCTTGCATCAACACATCTAAGTCTGGAAAACCAGTCAGAACCACACATCAGATCAGCAAGTCCAAGTTACTCATTAGAAAATCTGTTGTTTGTCCTGGTCCTCGTGTTATGGACGGTAAAGAAAGAACCATAAGCGGCTTGCTGGCTAACTCAGTGACTAAGTACGTCTTCATCTGGATCAACTAAAATTAATAGAGCCCTACGGACAGGCCCTGCAACGCCAACCAGGCCAAACCACAAACCACTAGTTAAATGGAAGTAGTCATACCACATGTGTGCAGAGTATCGGTATTGCAGGTGTGGTCAGGAGTCAGCGGTGTGATTGCTCTGAGAACGAGTTATGGCTCTCCTAAGGTGCAACAAAAAAGTATGTTCTCTGCTCCAATGATCTGCTCATCTAGCTAGGCCAAACCACAAACCAAAAACAATCCGATCCACTGTCACAGAATTCCCTCATGTTAGGTAAGATACTTGGATAAAGAAAATGGACATGCAAAATTGGCACAGAAGACCATTTCCCAGAATGTTATCGTGGTGAGACAATTAAGTTAAGTAAGTTGTGTTTGTTTTTGCCAACATACTGCCTGATCCTCTGTTCATTTATCTTCATCAAAGCCTTGGGTTTGGGTCCAACATGTCCATGCTAAAGATTGCACACCGGGGTGAGCTATGATAAAGTCTCTGCTGAGTAAGATAAACCCTAAAACCATGGATACTCCTGTTTACAGAGATTTGATTAAGGTTAGAGTCATCATTTCTCATTCAATGAAACTTCTGCTTCAACAGAAGAATATATCCGAATACCTAAAACAAGGAACAAGCATTTGCTTAAAGTACATGCAGTCAATTCAGTTTCCTCTTCTAATATGATAAGGTTCTTCACTCTATTAACATTTCACCTAAACAAATAGCAGGCAGGGCGTAAGTGATCCCGTCTGTAATCCAATGGGAAATAAAAAACAGGTAAGTAGAATTTGATCAACAGAACTAACAAAACAATGGTAGTGTAACGGGGTCTGGTGCATTATTTGATCTTCTCTGTCATAGAAATACTAAATTACACTTGAATGAGCAATTGTTTTCAGAGTGAACACAGTCAAGCAAGGCATGAAATGACATCTCGCAAACAGTAGGACTACACTGACTGTGGCAGTGGCTGCACATGTTCTTCGAGTAAATCCTTTAGTCAGTTATGAAGAAAGGAAAGGCCGTCATTTTGCATAACAGGCCTGCCGTGTGTGCAGGGCCACGGTCGAGACCGGACTGAGCACCTGTAAACAACATAATACAAACTGCAATTTGTAGTGTCTATAATTTAGTATGTTTTACTGTCATACATTTTGATTAATACAAAGGGTTTTTACTGCGGTACTATGTGTGTGGACCTGGACACTGAGACGATGCACAGCTTTTTAGGGGATTGTCTCTTCTGTTTGACATGTTGTATTGCTTCTATTTATTGTTCTTTGGAAAGTAAAGTTAAATTTGATAAAGATAAAAAAAATATTGTAACAATGACTAATTTATGAATTACAGCAACAACTTGAGATGAGACATTTGTGTGGTTGGTAGACTGTTATATCTACTACAACAATCAATACTACTAATGCTGAATGTTTTAAAGATTAGTTATTTGGCCTGTAAATCAAATCTTACCCTAACACCAACCGACAGATGTATTTTTACCTATGGTGTATAAAATCCTACAAAAAAAAAAAAGGAGCCTGGATGAGTAGTTTAGACCAAAACATTTAATCTTGCTCAACAGGGGGAGATATTTTTTAAGAGGCTACATTGGTGTTGATGTTGGAAAAGCATCCCGTATAACAGCACCACTGTAAAAGTAAATGTAGATAGCTTAACCATCCATACTCCCTGTGGTAATTGGGACATTATTCCATCATGCAATCTTTCTACACAACCGTGCCTCAGACTGTGACAGATGTGTCTGCTTGTGTGTTCACCAATCATTCTGTATTAAATTTGGGAAATTTTTTGGGAGACACAGTAGCTGTGTGTGCATGTGTCTCACCATCCATGCCAGCTGGGGGTCCCTGCTGTACTCCTGCATAGGGAGCCTGTGGTTGGGGGGGCACCACTGGCTGAGGGGCTGCAGACGAGGCAGAGGCAATGCTGTCAGGGGTTCCTGAGCGCTCCTCAGGTGCAACCGCTGGGGGAGCTACTCACAGGCACAGAGGAGATATGAATTTTTTACTCAACACCTATAAACTGAAACAAATAAAATAAAAACAAAAAGCGTTTTCTATTTTTTCACAGTTGGATAGGACGCAATACCTGGGGCCTGGTCCTCGCTCAGGCCAAAAGCAGAGATGACATTCTTGTTGACCTCATCCTGGTTTTTTAATGGGTCGAAGGCTGACATGCTGGCTGCACTGACTGGAGTGGCCTGTTTCACTGTGTGGTCTGCTGCCAAAACTTTGCCCTCACGTCCATCCACTGCTTCTAGAAACACAGCCACAAAAATGTTTAAAAACCAGCAGTGACAAAGACAAAATGTGGCAATAACTGGCATGTATGCAACATTTTGCACTCTCATCATGGTCCCAGATTGAAAACTACAGGTGACCCCCGTTTACTTCCTTCTTTGATTCCAGCTAAATCACATATGAACATGGTCTTTTTCAGGAAAGTACAGAATTAAAAAAGTTATAGCTAACAGAGAATATAAATAAGTTTTAATACAGCAGCCTCCAACCACACTGTATTTGGACAAAGCATGTTCCTCACATAAATGCTTTGGTCACAGTTATGATGACAAGAAAAGGGTGTATTAAAGGGTGTATTTCTGTTGCGTGAGATGTGTGTGAGTGACCCCAATCAAACTAGACTGAACCAGTATGTATGCAATTTATAACTAAAATTACAAATGTAGTGTGTAATGGCAAATTTTTACATGAAAACAAGTCATTAAATTAATACAACAATGACTGAAACTTATAAATTGCCTTGATTTGGTGCCAGTATCCCTGTGGGATATAGATCTTACGATTTTGGCAGTGAGAATGTGGAATATATACACATAAACTGGTATTTGTTAAGGAGGCCGTGCAATCCCCTTCATTGGGATTAAAGGGTAACTCTCGTGAAAATATAACCTAGGGTCTTTTGTGAAAGTACCTGAGTCAAGCTTTTGTTTAAAAGCATAATTAGGACAAAAAAGTTACTTTTAAGATTTACCATATTGTCCTTTTTCAGTAAAATGGCCTTTTGAATGGGAGTGTTTGTTTCCGCTTGCAGCCATCTTTGCCAGTCAAAAGAGTTGATCTCTAAATGTGAATGAACAGACTCCATTGGAGGAAATGTCATTCTTATATGAGGCTCCTTTTTCAATAGGTCAATATTGTTTTTCTCTAACAACAAAACAAAAAATTATCCGTGCATTTATATGGAACTAAGCTGTAAGAGCTTTCCAGCTTTATTCTCCTCCCTAGACCATTTTTGACTTGCAAGATTGACGGCGACCTAAAAAAGCAACAGCCACAGTGACTTGTTCAAACCTAGAGTCCTTGGTGATACTTGGAGCAAGATTTTGTGTCGAGCATTCTTAGTGTTTTAAAAATAGTGATAGCTGATGCTATCATAGAAGAGCTCCTAGCACTACCATTCAAAAGGCCATTTGACCGAAAAACAATCCGGTAAGACTTAAAAGTGGCGCTTCCATCCTAATTATATTTTAAAACAAAGCTCTGAATAGTTACGTTTTAAGATACCTAACAGGCAAGATTTGTTATCTTAAATACAAAACCCAAAGAAAAATCAAACCACCTGGATTGTGTGTGTGTGTGTGTGTGTGTATACACACATATGGCATTACCTAGTAGGGCAGAATGTTTTTTGTGGATCCAACATGTTTGTCTATAATACTTAAACACATGGTATAGTTGTTGTGTTTCATACCCAAGTATGAGTCTGTTTTTCATTATTGACAGATACTATGTTACAATAATCCAAAGAGCAGTTGTAACATACTAAGCAGGACATCTACATCTAAAAATTTAACTTGGCAGTGCTCTCTGGTGGACAACTATGGAAATGGTAAAGTGACCTTAAACTTAGTTCTGTACTGCAATTTCTTGTTACATATAGGCCAACATATACACAAACCGATACGTCTGCAATAAGCAAATATCAGCTGATTTGTTGGTCCAGCTCTAACATGTACAGTTCTGTTCAAAATAATAGCAGTGCAACATCACTAACCTCATAAATAATGTGATATTTCTACATGGCAAATAATTTACTAGTAAGTAAGTACTAAGAAAACCAACAGACCCAACAGTCATGACATGCATGCTGCTCATTGTGTATGATGAAATCTGTAAATGAAAGGGGCATGTTCAAAAAAATAGCAGTGTTGTGTTCAATTAGTGAGGAGATTGATTCTGTGAAGAAACAGGTTTCAATTATGGCCAATATTGCAATGGGCATGCGCAAATTCCCATTGCTGAAAAAAAAAACATGTACTGAATAGGTTGAAATTTGCCAAAGGACACATTCACTGGCCGAAGCAGAAATGGTGCAACATTCTGTGGAATGAGGAGAGCAAAATTGTTGTTTTTGGGTCTAGGGCCCGCAGACAGTTTGTCCGCTGACCCCCATGCACTGAATTCAAGTTCATTGAAGACATACCAGGGATCATGGATCAGTTTCAATATATCTAAATACTTGAAGAGTTCATGTTGCCTTATGCTGAAGAGGAAATGCCTTTGAAGTTGGTCATTCAACAAGACAATGATTCAAAACACAGTAAGCAAGCAAAGTCTTGGTTCCAGATGAACACGATGCTAAGGAGTGGCCAGCCCAATCCCCGGACCTCAATCCCATAGAACCATTTTGGGGTGACAGCAAAAATGCTGTTTCTGAGGCAGAACCCAGTAATGCAGAGAAATTGTGGAATGTAGTTCAATCGCCCTGGGATGGAACACCTGTTCACAGGTGCCAGAAGTTGGTCGACTCCATGCAACACACAGTGAAGCAGTTCTCAAAAATAATGGTTATGCAACTAAATATTAGTGCTGTGATTCAACGTAAAGTAAACCCTTGAGACATTTTTTTTCAGTTTATACAATAAATGATTGAGTTTGTAAAGAAAAATGCAAATACTGATATTTTTTTGAACATCCTAATATTCCTTTTTTCTTCACTTTCTGTAAAGGAATAAAACAAACTTGATCAACTGTGGTCATGTTTTGATTTGGAATTGAATGTGCAGTGTTACCAATGCATTGATATCCTGGAATTAAAAGCTATTCTAAGGATTTGGGGAATTTGTATTAAACACACTGCTATTATTCTGAACAACTGTATGTGGGTGTGCATGTGTGTGGGAGTTCTTACCACTGTACGGTGCTGTAGCAGCCAGACCAGGCTCTGTTGGAGGCTCCAGGCTATCCAGGAGGTTGTTGACTTTATTCCTGAGCTCAATGAGCTCCCTGCGCAGATATTTCACCTGACTAGACTCCAAAGGCCGTGGCTGACCATTCACTGCAGGTAACAAGTGATGAAGAGAGTGGACATAAGTTTGAAAATGTATCAAACTGTTGTTAGATCTCAAGGAGGTTGATTGATAGAATTTCCCTCCCAATTCTGTTTGAACCCCCTCCCCCCCTTACCTGTCTTCAGCTGTCTTAGTTAACAAATGCCTAAAATGCCCAAAGAATAATCTCTAAAAAAAATAAAAATGTGAAGCTGGGTCATCAGCAAAACTATTACACAGTAAAATCTGCTAATGTCAAATAAACACAATGGATACTCATAATTCTACAGCTCATTAGATTATAAATGTTGACCTGTCCCAATTCTGTTGGGTCCACACTCTGACTACCTAGGATTACAGAGATCATCTAGCACATGGTTGAATCCACAGAGCCATTCACAATAGCAACCAGGCTGACAGAGGGACTGTCATTATCACCACTTAACAAAGGAGCGGTGGAATGCTGAGCTGTGCTGGTTTTCTGTGCTTACATTACTTCAATAAAATAAAATTAAAACATAGGTGCATTATTACAATGTCAATCTACAGGAAAGAGGACAAAGGTCTTCACAATCTTTGACCGTATGTGATGCACCACACAGGTCACTTTTCTTTCCTTAAACCCTAAATTCCCCACTACTAATTGACTGAAGAGTGAAATTTCCATTGAAAAAGAATGAATGTGAGAATGGAGATTGCCAGACATTCCATTCTTACACAACTTTCTCTGTTTGAGTAGATAATGCTGAACAGAGATGCACAGGGTCATGAGGCACTACACAGGCTGCCATGAGATTCCAGCTACACTCGCTTCTTTTGAATCCTGACACGTCTGAGAATATCAGTTCTACGTGAGGTCATGCCATTTAATGATGTGACAGGACTCACATTTGATTGGAAGGAAGTAAGAGAAATAAAAACCTTACAGCTCCCTGCCAATTATATAGCAGCATCAGTAGGACTGACGGACGTGGATCACAGCACAGGAAACAACATCAAGTTGTCATGAGTGTCTTTGTGTGAGCCATTTTGATTTTCAAATCTTGATAAGATTATTAGATGTAACATCCATGGTGTACTATGGTTTTGAGTATGTTTTTTTCAACAGCTGATTACAATATTCTGTAGACGCAACGTCTTTCTAAATATCTAAGTAACTTTTATTTAGGCCTACATTCCTATACCACAACTTTATTTCCTGGCAGGATGGAACACAGCTTGGACTATCCAACAGCCAAACACTATGATATAGTTTTAACTTCAAATGAATAACACTTACAGGAAATAGAATTCATGAAATTAGCAAAAACACATAGTATATAGTTCACACATAGTATACACATAGTATAAAATATAGAAAAGGCCTGCAAAGAGACATAGTCAAGGAAAACATCAAGTTGTATTTTGACATATGGCTTTAAATGGGCATGTATCAAAAATATTTGATCAAAAAAAACTGTCCCAGATGGCATGTCTGATCAGTACATCTCAATGTCAGCTGTGATCTGCTCTAGCCCCCTGCAACTCTTTAAAGAATAAGCTGCGGGTGTAGCTAACTTTACCATTATTTAAGCTTTTTATCTGCCTTCATCATGATATTTGACTTACTAAATAACTGTGGATTTAACTGGGCTGGTACATATTTAAGATAGAAATTACGAATCAGTATAACTGGCACAGAGGGCTTTTACATCCATCAACTGCCTGCCACTTTGTTTGCTGAACCAGCATTAAAACGCATAGGAATTCCACCCCAGATTTGTTGGAAGGGAGTGTAGACGACTTTATTTTGGACAGTGCACAGCTGAGGTTTGTTGTATGAAACTGCCCTCCAGTGACTGTTTGTTGTAACAGCTGATGTGAAACATCTTGGTCAACAGTTTATCATTGAGATGACGCTTGCACATGAATTAGACATCAACTGGCTTGAGGTTTGGATTCCTTCAAAGCAAGATTCTATGAAGGGGTAACAGAAAGGAAATTATTTATATCTTACCAAATAAAGTCAGTTTGAGTATTCTACTGCACTGGATGGCAAAAGAGAGGTCAGAACTGTCAAAGATGGTGATGAGATCGTCATCTAGAAAAAGGGAAACGAGAGATCAGAGATTAACTGCAAGAAAAAGAAATAGCTCTACCAATGAAAAGATAATATAGCTATGATACCAAATATTATTGTCAACATTCACACTTTGACCCTTGAGACCAATTAGGGACAACAGGCCCATGTCCCAACTCACCTTCATCCTTGTATTTGATGGCAACCTCGTCATTACTCTGCAGCTTCCCCCTGAAGACACGCTGCATCATCAGCACTAGCTCGTCGTACGTAATGTCTTCGTTATGAATCGGGATGCGTCTGATGTCGTCACCCAACTGGGCTTTGATGATCAGCTTCCCACTCAGGTCCAGCTGGCCGTTCATGGTGCCGTCCAGCCTCTTCTGCTCCCACCACTTAACAGGGTCAGTAGAGAGGTAGATTCAAAAATAACCAACAAGCGTGTTTTTCTAGCTTTGCTTCTCTCTTTCTCAATGCTAATGGGAGCCTATAATATGACTTAAATCCTATCTTGATTATTGCAGAAGAAAAGTTATAATTTATACAGATTCATGATTCAATACTGAGTTGCTAAGAATTTGGTAAAGCGTGCTTGTTAGACAAAAACAGAAGACATTTATAGCAGGATAGTTAATACACATGGAAACACATATAGAGATTACTAATATTTAATAGTCTCTTTCAATCTTTAACAATGAAGATATCTCCCTGCAGGACACTGGTGTGTTTTTTAAAGTCTATTCATACAAATTATAATCTAGGGTAATTCAATCATGCCTATGAAGCAACAGTATCACTCAGTTTGACTGGAACATAGGGTCTAAGGGTCAAACATCACCCTGTGAGGTGGCAAAGACAACTCTAAGATAGCACAGACTTTGAACAAAATTTGAACTATGTTTTTTGGATCTTTAAGACAAATGTAATTTGATAATTTGTATAACAGAAAGGTGAAACTCAGATTTTGTTTGCTTACTTGTATCTGCAGTTACTCATATACATTTGGTTAAGTTAGTGTCAACAGTTTATGATAAATTACCATTGGAACAATTAGATTATCTATGGCAATACCTGCTTATGTTCTAGGATGGAAATTAAACAACTGAATTTATTTTTCAAGAAATGCTACAGTCATGTGAAAACCCCTTTCCACCAATGTGAGGTTATCTCAAAAAAAGGAGTTAGTATCTCACAATAATGACAGTTTCTCAAAATAATGACTTAGTATCTCAAAATAATGACTTTGTATATTTTAAAATAAGGTCATCATTTTTGAGATACTAACTCATTATTTTGAGGTTATGATTTTAACATACTGAGTCATTATTTTGAAATGCTAATTAGCAATTCAAAATAATGACTTAGTATTAAGTCCTTGGTATGAGATACTAAGCAATTGTTTTGAGATACTAAGTCATTGTTTTTTGAGATACTAAGTCCTTATGTCGATACTATCTCATTTTTAGAAAAGGTTTCTCATTATGAAAGGATCTTTAACAATGGCGGAAAAGGGCTCCCATAGCTTTGACTGTCCTAGCCAGATGAATAATTGGCTGGATGCTAGGGATTGTGTGGTAGCTAACGATTAGCATTCAATTTATATGTGAAATAGAGACAAAAACAAACAAACTGATATACTACCAATATTAGCTAAACCAAACGCTTGGTGACATGATAGGTACATGGGAATTACACGTTTAAAATGTCACTGAAGTGTAGCTAACGCTGATTGTAAAAGACGCTCAATCGCACAGTCATCTGTCAATGGCCCAAAAACAGCTAACGTTGAGTTAGCTAGTAACTACTAGGCCGTTTCATCCTTGCCCTGTCAACGGTGACACTATTAACTATAAATGTGAATTCAAAAGATATGATATAGACAATCTCCCATTGTATAATTCCACGAATAGCTCGCCTTATTTCCACTTTAAAGCAATCGGCCGGCTAAAAGCAGCCTCCTGTGTAACTTGAAACTACTAACGTTACCTTTAATTGGCTTTCAGAGCTTGTGTTACGTAAAACGGCATTTTTTTTACACAGAAATGTATCAACTTCAACTTCCTTAACATCAGAAAAGAATGGTATCGGTTCTTTTTGTAAATACCTTCCAAAGAATCAGTGACGACACTGTTTGGGCGAGCTAGCGTAGCGTTAGCTCCCTTCATAGCAAACGTAACATTAGTAGCTAGTTGCTAGCTAGAAAGATAACCACTCAAACAGTGAGATGACATAAACTGTTGGGTGGTTAATAAATCAATATATACCTGGACCCAAAACGAAAGAAAGTATTTCACCTCAATCAGACGACTTGACCACGCTGTGTTTCACAGGGTTTCCCAAACCGTGAAAATAAAACGTTAGCTAGCTTAGCTACACCCGGGTGCCAGCATCAGGAAGTGTCCTCCAAGACTGTCAACGTCAACCAGTACGTGGCATTCATTGTGCGCAGCCGCAAACCATCAGGGACATAGTGCGTTATGACCATAGGGTGTATGTACAGTCTATCTTTAACTGTCTATGGTTATGACGAAAGGTTGACTGACTCACTTAACTGCAAAGATGACCAAACATCAAATGCAACACGTTGAAGAGCATCCATTTGATTTTTATTTGGTTGACAGTGCATTTATTTTATTCATGTACACAGGAGTAATGAACTGGCTTTAGATGCTTAATGAGAATACTTGAAAACATAACAATATAGGCAGATATGTTGATCACCACCTTTCTTTGTAATGGCTTGAATGCATTCTAAAAAACAATTGTGAGAGGTAAAATTTGAATGTAAGACACAGCATCACATCTGTAGCTAAGGTAGACCTAGTTTGGTATACGTGCAGTTTAGTGTCCCAAATTCCCTGTAATGTAACCCCATTTGTACCGGTGCTCTTATCCCCTGACCAATCAGTTATCCTAACCTTAGCCACTCAAGGTCAAAGGCCTAACCCCAACCAAACAGCAGTTCTCGACGTGGCTATTTGGGACACTAAACTGCACGCAAACAACTTAGTTCAATAAACACAGTAGTTATTTCTAAGCAAAATGTATATGTTAGAACAGTTCATGCCTTCACTGCTGTACTTTTATAAACACCTCTACATCTTTATTTTTAGAGAGATGCCAATGCTGTCTGTATGTTAAATTACTTACTTCTCTGTCTGGAGAAAAACTGCATTATAGACCCAGAGATAAAGAGGGAACAAGATACAATGCAATGCAATGTTAATGGATGTTGCTTTGATGCCACTCATGATTAAATAAATAATGATGTGAAAAAATCCAGGTTCCTGCATAAATTGTACACCTCACTCTGTTTATATATCTGTGTCAGAGAACACTGGTATTTAAGGTATGAGTTACATGATGAGGACTGAACAAATATACATCAATAAGACGATAAGATGTATAACGTACTGTATGTATAAATTAAGATAAAACACAGTTTTGCCCAGTCACAGGTTTCTTCACTCCATTATTTCTTCTTCTTCTCCTGAGTACCCTCAAACCATGAGTCTAACAGCTTTTTCATGTAATATAACTGCCAGGCGTGCACTTGAACAGCAACCACCATGATCAGGTACATGACTGTCACTGCAGAGAAGCCAAAAATGAAGCGGTAGGCCTTGCCATGGCGGTAGAGCTGCTGTGCTACAGGAAACATCTCCATTCCTCCATAAATCAGAGGTGCCACCGAGAACAGCCCTGCGCTGATCATAGATATAACAAGATAACTGATATTGTTCTTTGGAAGTGACAAGCCACTGCAGAGCAGAGGGAGGACGCTGAGCAGGTAGGGATACTCCCACTGGTACGGCATGGACACTATGTCGTGTGACACCAGGTCAAAGTGGCTGACAGTCACCTGTGCAGCCACCATCAGCCAGAGGAGAAGGTGGACCAGGTTTAACTTCCGCACCTCTGACTTTAGGGCAGCACTGTAAAACACAGATATTTTCAATATTCAGACAGAACATTTATATTCAATTACCAAAATCAGAAATACATTAAAGTTACTTGCCTCATTTGGTAATGCGGGGCTACCCTCTCTCTGTGTTTGAAGTCACTTCCATTGGTACCAGCAGCTCTGAGACCAACCCGTGATGTCATATTGAGGGAATACTACTAACACACAAAACGAATCCTATTTCAGAAGCCCAAATTGACAGATCAAGGGATACAAGCCTACTTATACTACAAACTATTTTTTTTAATGGTTTATTCATTTGGTCTATAATATGTTCAGAGATAGTTCAAAATACCTATTACAATTTCCTGACCACTAAATGTGATGTCTCTTTAAATGGCTTGTTTGGCAGCAATCTGAAGTCAAAATGTATTTAAGACATGCAAATATGTTTAATTTACTATCACATAAGGTAGAGAAAAACACCAAATCTTCACAACTGAAAGATAGACTTGTTTGATATTCAGGCTTTTTCCCTGAAAATGACATTTAATCAATTGTCAAAATAGTTGCCAAATTCTTTATTTTGATCGTCTACTTGAACAATTAACTACTTGTTTTAGCTCTACACAAACCATTTGACACTTCCAACCCGCTCATATATTGCAATATGAGAAGAGACCCAAAGGGGCAGGTGAAACAACACAAAAAACGATGCTATCAGAGGGTATAGAAAATCAAGTAAATAAGGACATGAAATCAACCATAATAAACCAGACCGTTGTCTACTTCTGATACCAAGGTGTTAACAACTCTTTAAACTGAAAATGACAATTTAATACGTATTAGTTGGGCTGTTATAATGACTTAAAGCTGGCTAGCGAGTCAGCTGCTGCTGCTAGCTAACCTAATTAAACATTACATTTAGCCAAAAACATATAGCTAGTTACGTATTGTATGTTGGAGCCGGCGTCGTATTATTATTTGCAATTACAACAGAGCGTGGGACACTGTGAAATTACGATAACTAGCAATGCTTACCGTCCGTAACGTTTAGCTGAGCTCCTGTTTGAATCTGTAACGTTACTAACAAAAGATGTGACAGATGTGGCGTAGCGCTCTGCGCATGCGCACAGTCTGAGTCGTCAACTGAAAGCCCTCCCATCGCAGCATCAGCATCTCTCTTCAAGCTGTTAGAACTGGAAGTGACACCTTTATATTGTCAGTTGATATTGTGGTGCATTTTGGTCTTTGTCGTTAAACATGATTTGCAAAAACTATGGCTGTCCAGGCATTTAAAATGTGTATTAAATGTAACATCCTGTTAATGATAACACGATTATCATGATGATGACCTCTAACATTCATTGATCTAAGTTACCAACTGTTTAGGTGTATCATGAAATATCTTGTCCTTTATATGTCTTGGCCAATCAATGCAGTCATCATAGAGCCAACGGTTGAAACGTGGCCAACAGACCATCTATTCTTGCATGTTACATTAATCTGTAACTCAAGTCGTACTCATTATGTTGCTGGTATCCAGTTCTTTTGCATCGTCAACCAACCAGGATGCCAAATTACCCGAAACCTTCTGTCCTGTTTGTGTGTGTGAGTGTGTGTGTGTGTGTGTGTGTGTGTGTGTGTGTGTATGTCTGTGTGTGTGTGTGTGTGTGGGAATGTGTGTGTGTTAAAGATTTGAAAATGTAAAAAGGGCCAATATTTGTATCATGCTCCTTCATCCATGATATTTTTTTGTAATTTTCCTTTCCGCCCGTTTCTTGCGAATGATCTCACACAGTGAATTTACCACACAGTTTTCAGTTTATATACTTCAGTTGAATTGGTTTGTTTTGCTTTCTGTGAGTTTAGAAATAGAAATATCAGTCATAATAACAGTTAATTTTAATTAAACAAATTTTATTTAGAAAAAACAACATGGACAATAATAACAAACGTGAAACATTTAAACATAAATCTTTGGTTACAACAACAATTTTAGCACCATGGTTAAAAGGAAAACTATACATTCATTTTCCTTTGAAAGTTATCATGCTTTTTGTCCTTGTCATTGCATGTAGGTGCAGATAAAACAATAAATTATTGGCATAACTGTTGTTATGAATTGCTGCAACATTCAATACTTGCTTTGAGTTAATTGTAATACAATTTTGTTTTGTATTCCCTGTAAACCTGGCAGCAAGACACACTTAATATGGCTCACCAAGAATGCTGTGGAACTCAATTAGGTTTTCTCACTTTAAACAAATCATACCAGAGGGACTGGATAACAACCAAGTCCCACTATTAAAGTATTTCATTTCATAATAACTCCATCCTCTAATGAATAATAATATTGCCATTACAATAAAAATGGATAAGGCTTACAAAACAGTTACAGAATATAGTTGGTTGAATTTTTAATTAAAAAGAGTAAGTAAGAATACATTTTAATAAAATTTATTTCTAAAATGATTTTGCTTTGAAATGAAGCTCCCAAGAAAAATTGGTTTAACTGCAACAATACTTAATTCCTGTTGTGTATTATATTGTAGTTTCAACTGTACAACCTCACATGTTCACATGTTTTCTGTTAGTGACACAGAGATGTGGTGTCATGTTTAATATAGTGTATGGAGTGGTTTTTATAGTTCAGGGCCAAATAGTGTTGTTTGACCTTTGCATATTTGTAAAAAAGAAAATCCTGAATCCCATAAACCTATAAGAAAACATTAAAACATAAAATTAATATTACATTCTCCCTTTTTATTCTCACTCATGGGAGCAATTGCCCGTCAGCAACATAAGTCATGCATGTGATTATTTAATTTTGACCCTCAGATTTTTCTGTGCATATTAGTGAGCAAATTAATTGCAAGTGATAGTTCAAAACCATCATTAGTTGTTCCTTGTATTTGCAAGGCCTTCATACACCTGAAGTGAAAGTCATTTAGGTTGCTCCCATATTGTCTTTAGTTAATTTAATTATTTTTTATATCCCCTTGGGACCCTGAGAGAGTAATGCAAACATTTAAATGCTGTTGTCAATCTCAAGACGTCAAATTACATGGTTGCCGTTATCAATAGAGAGACAAAACTGTATTTATACAAATGTGTGCATGCAAAATATAAATTGACTACCCAAATTAATATATCCGTCATGATTTCTACTGTATTTCACATTCTTCACCACATGGGGTAGCTGCCAGTTTTAAAGAGGTGCAGGAACAATATGTGGCTTTGTGTTACCAGCATTGTATGGTTTGTTTTATCTTCTTTTGCATACACTTCCTGTGTTCTCTTCATATGTTTGTACAAATTGCACTCTTTTGGGTTTTTGGCACTCATCCATATGAAAATACATCTGCAGCCATTTTAGTTCTTAGTTGACTGCATTTTCATACATTATTTTATATTTTCCAAGCTGTAAAAGAAAACACATTTGCTCTCCCAATTGTAAGGCTATATAGTATAAAAGCGGCTATACATACAGATCGTCATACTTCCAATTTTTCCTTTCATCTCTGCTGACAAGATCAAGACTTTTGTTGACTTCATAATGAAAAGAATGCAAAGTATAAGGTGGTTTATGAACATGTTTTTTACACAAAAAAATGCTCCCACTTTCCTTTCACTGAAGCTTCTCGCTTCCTGCAGAGTGTGGCTTTACATCGGATATAACAAATAACCAGAAAAGGAGGAGTGCACATACTGTCCAGCATAAAGTCCTGCGGCCTGATCTGAGGGCAACTGAACATATACAGTGTCCCCAGGTTGTAGAGGTAGTACCGCACTCCCTGATGCTTGATCTAGGAAACCCTTTTTGTATTCATCATATGTGTACATTACTGGCTCATTGTTCCTCATCAAAGCCACCCACACATTAGCTCCTTTGCAATGAACGTGGTATGCAAAGTAATAAATGCCAGGCATGTCACAGGTGAAGATACCTGTCTCTGGGTTGTAGTTTTGGCGACCATTGTACAAGAGCTTGTCAAAAACAACTGGGGTGCCCACAGGTGGAAACGGAGTTGTGACTATTGCTGTAAATGCTGGCATTTCCAACCCACTGGCACCCATTACTTCAGCCCCATTGCCTCCATACTTGCCCTTCTTACCATAACTACCAGCCTTAACACCATCTAGTCCAGGGCCCATCACAGAAAGCACAGCACCCATGTCAGGAGACACACCAGGTGGACCTGGTGGTCCAGGAAGGCCAGGCTGCCCTGGTTGACCAGGGGGTCCTGATGGGCCCTCTTTGCCTGGGGGTCCTATGGGACCAGGTAGACCTGGATTTCCCTCACCTGCAATGCCTGGTTGACCAGGTAGTCCGCTATCTCCTTTTGGCCCTGGAAGACCAGGAGGTCCAATTGATCCTGCTTTCCCATCCATTCCAGGGATTCCTTTAGGACCTTGAGGTCCCACTTCACCGGATAATCCAACTTGTCCTTTTGGCCCAGGAAGCCCCGGAGTACCAGGTACACCAGGTAGACCTTTATGCCCACCATCTCCTTTGGCACCACTTGGTCCTGGTGGACCTCTCGGTCCTGGCTCTCCATTCTCTCCAGGTAAACCATTCTTACCAGGCATCCCAGAGGGACCGGGGCTACCCAGGGCTCCGTCAAGCCCTTTAGGTCCTCCTTCTCCACAGTCTCCTTTGGGACCAGGTGCACCTAAACCTCCTGGGGTTCCCATAGGACCTGGAGGACCTGGTGGACCATTTGGCCCAGGGGGACCAAGCATACCAGGTAATCCTCCATGGCCCTTATCTCCTTTTGGTCCTGGAAGTCCAGGTGACCCACCCATACCATCATCACCCTTCGGTCCTGGAAGTCCTGGCTTACCAAATCCAGGAAGTCCTGGCTTTCCTGGCAAACCTGGTGGTCCTGGATGACCTTTCCCACCTGGCATGCCTGGTTGTCCTGGCAGGCCATTTTGACCTGGCTTTCCTTGACCAGGTAAACCTGGTGGGCCAGGCTGTCCTCCTTCACCCGGTGGCCCAGCTGGTCCTAGCTCTCCAGGATGTCCTTTCTCTCCTGATGGTCCTTGTGGCCCTGGTGCCCCATTCAAGCCAGGTTTTCCAAAACCAGGCAGCCCTCTGGGGCCAGCAGGTCCTGGGGTCCCTGGGAGCCCTTTGTGACCAGGTTGTCCTGGCTGGCCCATCCCTTTGTCTCCTTTGGGTCCTGGTAATCCTGGTAGTCCCGGCAGACCTTTGTGACCTGGCTCTCCTTTGGGGCCTGGTTGGCCTGTAAATCCCTGCACCCCTGGTTTGCCTATTCCTGGTAGCCCAGGTGGTCCTGGGGGACCCTGAGGCCCTGGCTGGCCAGCTGGCCCTTCTTCACCCCTAAGGCCCATTTCTCCTTGTGGTCCATTCTCACCATTTCCTCCTGGCTTGCCTGGCAGTCCTGGTAAGCCTGGTTTTCCCACTCCAGGCCCTCCTGGTGGACCTGGAGGTCCGGGTCGTCCCACAGGTCCAGGCTGTCCATTACCTGGAGGTCCAGGAGGTCCTGCAGGTCCCTCTGGTCCAGGTGACCCAACTGGTCCTTGCTCTCCTTGAGGAATTCCCTCAGCACCGCTAGGGATAGTCTGACCTGTGAGGAATGAGACAAATATTCAACCAGAAATAATGAAGTTGTAAATACATTGACAACATTTTGACGAGCACACAAATGCACAAATATTCAGTTGGTTGTAAAAATACTTCCCAATGATATTTCTTCTCTAGCAGAAACTAACAAATAATAACAGTAACAAATAACTAACTATATGCCATAAAGAAACACTGTGCACTTGATGTGTTTTAATGGCTATTGTCAAGATGTGAATGTATGTTTTTGGAAGAATGTTTGTTATTGTTTGTTGTTGACTTTCTCACCTTTGTCCTGGCCACCATTATAGCCACCCCCTTTACGAGCAATTTCTTTGCCCTTATGCATGGGCATCTGGGGTAGGTCCTTTCTGTAGTGGGGATACTGCATATAGGGCACCTCTTTGCCAAGGTACTGTTGTTGGGGAAAGCTTTCTTTGCCCATGTGTTGGATGTGCTGCATCGGCTGGTATGGCTGAGGATGTTGCTTGTGTCCATAGTATGCCCCGGCACTGACATAAGTAAGAACTGCAAGCTGTAGCAGTGTCAGGAAGAAGGGGACAGGGAGGGGAGGCATGGCCAAGGCCTGTGTGGAAGGTAGAGGAGACAAGATATGAGGGTATGGAAGCAGTGTAGCATTTACTGAAATATCATGATACTTCAAGTGAATAAAACCACTGGACAACCTAGTGTGTCTGAGTGTACGTAATCTTGTCATTGGCAGACAAGAATGAAAAAGTTGTCTATTTTTTGTGCTAAACTTTGAAAAAAATGGGCAGGTTAAGTGTGGGCCCTTTCATTTTTTTTGTCTTTGAAATTTAGCTACATTTCAATATCACTGTTTAAACTGTTTCAGTCTACTTTATTTTAGGTTGAACTGTGCAAACCTTTCGTGAATATTTCTATGTACCTGGATATGTGTGCCTGGATATATGTTGCAGAATTGATTGAAAATGAATTCATTGTATTTGTTGATTGAAGCTTATGTTTTATATCCAGTGATTCATATTTTGGTGATGTTATAACTTACTGCCAAAAGATTGGGCTTGTGAAGAATAGATTAAATAAGGCATGCATGTAACTAGGTCTACAGATGAAAATTAGCCTGGATAACATTGGCTTATTTGCAGAAATGTTGATTAATGTGCATTATCCAACTTAGTAAATCTTAAATGGCATTAAAGATATAAATGAGACAAATAATTAATTAGTTATTAATGTGTCACTCTCACAGGCTGATCGGGGACACACTTCACTTACTATAGCTCTCCACACGAGGGAGCCACACCAAATGCCCTGTACTGCTCCACAGGCAACTGGCTAAGGATGCTCACAGACCAGTGTTAGGATTCATCAGTCCCACTGTCTGAGATGTGTGGTGACATTAGAATCAGAACATTTGTATGAACATGCATTCATTGCCTGACACTCTTTATACAAGTGCATGAAGTATTTCTGCCACCTTCTAGTTAACTCTCTAGTGTGCACACACCACTCCTGCTGGTGTTAGTAAGAGCATTCTTGTCATTCCTGCATTTTTGCAACACATTCACTGGGGCATTTGACTCAGAAAATAAATCCCAAAACAAAAACAATAAATCATTAATGACAAACTATTAGGTGAGAAGATGACTTAGGAATAATTAGCATGACAGGGGGCATT
>NC_048417.1:10514220-10515197 GCF_013103735.1 Etheostoma cragini
CGTCGACTCGTTTTATTCAGTCAATCTGTACAAGCGCCATTTCCATCCCAGTCCACTCATCTCCTGCCACACTCGTGGTATTGCAGCAAGCTCTGTAGTTTTTTTTTTAAAATTCACATCCCAAACCACATCCTTAGTGTCTACTTCATCACTGGCTCTTTGGATCTTTTCCGCTCTTTGACCTTTTCTAAGTTGACTGGTGGTTTTGACATGGCCATGCCACTGTCTCCCTCGATGAGAGCAGGCCTTTGAAAGAACGACACATCTTGTTTCCACGGCGAAAGAAGCCAGACGTGCCAAAGACAGCAGAGGAATGCCGCTAAGTTTTTCCCAACAATAAGTGGGACCTATTTTTGCCTGCTGGACGGAAGCTGTGGTCTGTTCCTAGTACACTGATCAACAATGCAAGGTCTATAGATTATACACAGAAGTGCTAGAAATGGACAAGAATAAAGTTGGTCTCTGAGTATAAGGTGTGACAACCTGAGCATCAAACCTTTTTTATTTACTGTGTTTAACTTCCTCAGCTGCTCAAATGGACTCTATCGAGACAAAACGTACTATTAAAGATATACTGATTACAGAAATATACAGAGTCTCATGAGAGAAAGCTAAGAATGTATTTGTTCCAAAGAGATCCAAGAAATACACATTGGAGTGCATGTTGTGGGGGGTTAGAAGAAAGACGTGCATTGAATCTGAGACATCAGTCAGGTTAAAATATTCAGGAACACCTTTTCTAACAAATGGTCAGAGCCAAGAAATCCATCAAAAGAGTTTCAAGAGCCTTGAATGTTTTGAGATATTGAAAAAAAAAAAGATGCTAACTTCCACCCACTGTCTCAGGACATGCCGGACATGGCTACTCCTCTGTCATTAGGCAATTAAACAAAGCCTCAAACGTTATACATATATTTCATTTAAATGTGATTAACTAATAATGGCACAGAAGACTAGCCTGCAGTAGTTGCACTTTT
>NC_048417.1:10515244-10551883 GCF_013103735.1 Etheostoma cragini
GTGTGTGTGTGTGTGTGTGTTTGTGCGCATTGATGTTTTAAAGGTTTGGAAATATTTTGACAAAACTTGTGACCAAAGATCACAACGAGGGTCTGTTCAGTGTCACATAGGATGGAAACACCTCCTGTCTTTGCCTGATTTGCTTTTCTCCAACACATTATTCTACATAATTCCAAGTGTTGCCTCCAGAGTGACTTGTTCACACACTCGGGCCACTTTCAGACATCTGAAACAAACATTAACCAATAAGGGTCCATGATTTAATTGCAGGGAGTAGTTGTACCAAAGTGACCATAAAGAAGTATATTATACCAACTGACTTTATTTTAAAAAGCTATTGACATCCCTACAGATTTCAGCCATGAAGTCACATATGAATGTGGCACAGCTGTGAAGTCATGAAGTAAGTTATTAGCTGTTTATTTTTCCACATGTGGTGTAAAACAAACCTGCTCCCTCAATGATGACTCTCTGACAAGCAGTCATTCTTAACAGTGAATACAAATGAACAGCAACCATGTTTTATTTTTTTATGTCCCCCTGTGTCATTTAGTGCACAATGTCTCCATACTGGTTTGTCATGAGACAGGAAAAGACACATAAATACCACTTGGTGGAATAAATTGTAGACAAAAGAAAAAAAAGAAATGCACAACATCCTGTGCAATGGACACAAATCGTTGTGCAATTATGGATCACAACTGGAATACTTTTACTGAATAATAATCAGGCATGTATTTCGAATCAGGTGACCTTCCCTAAATTGATGGTACATTTCTTATAATGTCCATAGTCTAGAAATTGCCTGTTTTGTATGATCACAATTTATTTTTTTATTGCACAACAAAAGAGTCTACAGCCATGCTACGTGAGCCAGCGTTGCTTTGAGCCAAATGCTAACATCCGCATGCCAACATGTTCAAAACAACAACGTTAATGTATTGATGCTAAGTTATAATGTTTACCATTGTCACTAAGCAAACCATGCCGGAAACCGGATCCATTTTGGACCCATCCCCTGACCAATGGGCTATTGTGACCCTAAACATTCAATGTCAATGCCTAACCTCAACTATCTATGCACCTGCACTGATTAGATTGAGTTTACGGTATGGATCAAAACATGTTCATCATCTTTTGTTAGTAGTGTGCTAACATTTGTTAAGCACAAACAGCAGCTGAGGCTGATGGGAATGTCATTAGTTTGGCTGGTAGTTATTAACCAAAGTGTTGGACAAATTAACATTTTGACATTGATGATCGCACTCGGGGAAAAAATGATTCATCCTGTGGACCATGAATGTCAGTACAAACGTTTAATGGCAATCCATCCAAAAGTTAATGCGATATTTCATCCATACATGCTGCTAGCGTGGCAAAAAAAACAAAAAACTATTCACAACTAATGCAAATCTGCCCAGGTTGTATTACTGCATGCCACTATAAAAAATAACAACCATAGTGAAATGGTAAAAAGTCTGCAAAATTATTCATTTACTTTTTTCACACTTGCACATCCATCACCTTCAGTGATGTTTGTCACTCAAAAGTAAGCCAATGAGAGAACAGCTCAGGGAGACAAGGGGGTACAAATGTCTGTGGTCTGGACCCTAATTTTTCAACATCTGCTGCCAAAATCATTTGTAGCTGGTCATACGCCACTGAGCTCTCAGCATGTACTGCCCGGCCCAGACAGCCTCAAAAATAAGCAAACCTCAATGTAGTCTACATTGTGTGTAATGTGTGTGTATGTGTGCGCCTCTGTTTCCCCAACTACTTCCAGACGTCCATCTTTTTTGACATTTAACATAAACAAAACACAGTTAATTGTCCGTCAGGTGTGTGACGTGAGAGCACTCATGGGCATCATGTCTCTGTAAGATGTTGTTTTTCCTGAGTCAATCTTCGCCCAGCGGAAGCTGAGGTGTGGGCTACTGCATTTTATGTAAACTACAATCTCCAGAACCTCCAGAATCTCTTTAAAATCGCAGCAGCTGTTCAACCCCTTGAATAAATGTGTTAAGAAAAATTAAGGCTTTCAAAACTACAGTTTGTGAAAATGATCCTCCTTCTCTACTTCTGATTTAGCATTACATGCTTGGAAAAAATCTAAACAGAATTGACATTAGGAAGCTGGAAACATGATTGAGGAATGCTCTTTCTTGTGGGCTCATTGCAAAATGTCAAACTTTAAATCTTTAAAAATCAGTATTAGTGTTCACAAAAGTTATTGAAGTTAAAATGCTTTGAAAGCACCTGTTTATCATGTATCAATGTTCTTTGTAACACCAGTACAACCATTAAACTAAATAATAAAGATACCATTACAATGCAAAGGTAAATGTGGGCAAGGCAAAAATCTTTTCAGTCTATGGACAAGTAACTCCAAATACACTGAAGGTCTGTGTTATACCGAACTCTAAAGTGTGATGTAATCAGTGTAAAAGCTTGACAATTCTTTGTAGGTTGATAGTTGCAGTTGATAATTGTAGTTTGCACACATCAATACCTAACAATGATGGAAAGGAACATAAGAATAGATAACACCATTCCATGAATGATCATTCACGGAATCCCACCTGTCTCTAGTGTCTTGGATTTATATTGCTCGTGCACACATGCACAAAATTCTGAACTTATACACAGTGCTTAGGAACAGATCTCAGCTGATGGGAAGGGACAGCCAACATTCTTTTTCAAAAGCGCTTTTTAATCTCTCCTCTCATGCATGGGACTGAGATGGAAATATCATCTCAGTGTCTACTATCCTCCTGTCTCCAGACACATCTGTCTATTCTCTCTCCTCTGTCAGATACAGACTACTTATTCTTCCCGTCTCCTTTTCTTCCTGTGTCTCTGTGTGAACAGAGCAATGCCTGTTTTCACCGTCTTCACCTTCTGCCTCATTTTTGTCTGTCTGCCCTAGCTGGCCCTTTTTCTCCCTTTGGAACCATCCCATTTCAGTGACCTAAAGCCACTCGGTGACCTTGCAGACTGCCGTGGAGGACTGTGTGTCCCTTTAATCCTTGGTAACAGTGCAGGGACAGACACTACAGAAAAGTCCAGTGGTAAAAAGATTTTAGAGGTCAAATAGTAATAGTGATATTAATCACATTCTGGGCAAAGATTGTTAAACTGCTCTTCATATGTATATATTTATATATATCACTTGTATGTATTTACTTTGCTTGGGTTATATCTTTGCATGTAAAGAAAGGAAGCATTAGATTTAACACTTAATCTATCCACTTATTTGGCCAAATTAGGTCTTTGAGTTTCTCCTTCTGCAGCCTGACCCAAAAATAGTGTTTAAATCCTACTGAACATGTTTGGCAAACCACTCTGCCTTCCTCCCTGCACCACAAGCCATTTACAGATGTATACTTAAGCCAGCCATACACTTGCACTCAAATGTAGTAAGGGCACCAACATTGTGGTTTTTCAGGGAAAGGGGAAAAACACATTTGCAGCTCCTTGGCTACCTAAACGCAGCGTTCATCACAAAGTACACCTCGTAAAATTAACACCTCTTCAAGTCACGCTGCAAACGTCCATGTTCAAATAAAACCGCTTACACAAACCAGAGGAATACAGCTACTCCACACACTGCCACAGCTGTGCAGCTAAAAGAGCAAAGTGTTTACTTCTGTCCCTATCCTTTACTCTACCATCATACTTGCTTTTCATTGGGTCCTTTGGTCCGCTTTGTCCGGTGCATTCCTCAAATTGCAGAATGTTTACAGAAGGGTACAATGTTGTATGTGCAAACAGACAACTTATTTGAAAAGGTTACTTTTCGTGCACAGGACCAGCTACGTTTAAGGGTCACGTCTTCTGTAGCCCTTTTCACACCCCGAGGTCACTGCAGGGGCCACACATGGATTGTATACTATAATGCAATGCTATGATTAAAAGAAGTAAGTAAGAAAGAAAACAAATTGTAATTAGATGAGAAACACTTAAAACCATTAGAAACATGATTTATGGTCTAATTTGCACACAATGGAGTGTGTATTTTACCTGCGGTCCATGCACATCATGCAGAAAGATCAGTTCAGCAAAGACGAAATTACACATTAATAATCAAACAACAGAAAAAAGACCAGATCTGCATCCTAACACAGAGCCAAGAAAACATTTGATTGTAACTTTCTTAGACCGGCAGAGCTATGTGGAGGCCACATGTTCACATAATCACACAATCCCATTTCCAAATGGATCAACAACAAAAAATGCAATGTAGCATCATACTAACAGGCCTAAGAGGAAATGTGTCCTTGTTCAGGTTCAACTCAAGCCTTCAAATTTATTTCTCATTTTCTGAACTCCTTTTGAACATTCCATTGTCAGGAGGAATATTGAATATATAGATATTAACACATATATTTTAAACTTTAGCAGGTGACTCATTTAATAGTCACAGTAACTGACAAGAAACCAAATCGATGAGTAATGTGAAAGTATTACGAACCAAATCAGGCCAGAGATTACAGAGCTGCTCAGAGCCAAAGACGGTGTTTGCTCTGCAATCTCTTCTCACCAAACTGCTGCCCTCATCCCCATCACATACATCTGACAGTTTGGCTTCAGTTAAACACACACACAACACATTTCTCTCACAGAGGGATGCACAGCAAATACTTCAGCTCTCTGGAGCCTAGAAGAAAACAGACAATAGGGATGCAACAGCCTAGGAAAGACCACGTTAGCTAAGGAGATGTTTTGCCTGCTTCTCCGCAGGATCATGATGAGCAGGAATGATGCTAACTCAATAGCTAAAGGCCATATTTATGATGTCTTTCAGTTTCCAAGCAGCCCAAAACAGCTAACAGTGACATTTAATCTCTGTCACTCAGAGATTGAAAAAATGTTGACAATGATTTTGGACTAAAATAAGAAAGATATTTCTTTATAAATGTGTAAATGCTGTGATATATTTAGCATTCATGGCGGTGTATTTCAACTTCTGTTTAAAGCTTAAAGAAGAGCTGAAGTTGAAGACATTCAAAGGAAACAGTGGAAAAAGTGTATAGAAAGCAAATAAACTATTAACACAATGCAGTATTTTCCATGCATTCCTGCTAAATACCAAAAGAAAGCAAGCTTCTAGTTAACGAATTCAAAGATGTATTGGATGCACAGCATGTAATAAAACACTGGAACTCACAGAATGCACACACACTTCCTTAAAGGCAATAAAACAATATTCACGCAGATGCACAAGATAATACTTGTATTAATGACACAAATACCTAGTGATGGAGTTTCAAATAAAGTGCATATAAAACACAGAATATGGTGAGAATAAGACAGTGCTTACCTTTTTGAGTGGACGTTTATGGGCAAATAATCACTGCAGTCAGACTCTCAGACAGAATAGCAGCCAGACAGACAATCAAACACAGGGAACCCTGGGATATGTGCTCATAACAGACGTACACCTTGTGGACACAGCTTATATCTGCTGGAGGGTGGAGCCACTGGAGTGGGTGGGTGGGAGCGAGAATGAAGAAGGGAGGGAGGGGTGGAGACTTGACTGAGAGAAAATATAGCCTCCCAAAAAGTTGTATTAATAATCATTTATAGTGGCAAAACATGCTCACATCCCCCCGCTCAGCGCTCACAGTGGATGACAATGATAAACAGGAATGTTTCCGCCACTAATGTTGTTATCTACAGGCCACTTTACACTGTGGAAGGTAACTCATTATTCTCCTGTATGAGCTCAGACACACTGGAGCTGGTTGTTTAAGATCACATGTCCTATCCCACACCTGGGAAACAACTTTAAACCATTCATGGATGTGCACACACACACACACACACACACACAGACACACACACACACACACACAGAGGATCATAATAAAAAATGTACAGGTCATACAGACTACATAATATTTACTGCACTTGAACAATTGTACACAACAGACATTACAGTACCTGCACAATTAGAAATGTAATAATATTCAGATTTGAGAAGACACCCAATATATACAGTACAGGCCAAACGTTTAGACACACCTTCTCATTTAATGCGTTTTCTTTATTTTCATGACTGTTCACATTGTAGATTTCCACTGAAGGCCTCAAAACTATGAATGAACACATGTGGAATTGTGTACTTAAAAAAAAGTTTGAAATAATTGAAAACATGTCTTATATTCTAGTTTCTTCAAAGTAGCGACCCTTTGCTTTTTTGACAGCGCTGCAAACCCTTGGTGTTCTCTCAATGAGCTTCATGAGGTAGTCACCTAAGAGGGGTTTCACTTCACAGGTGTGCCTTGTCAGGGTTGTTATGTGGAATTTCTTGCCTTATAAAGGGAGTTGGGACCATCAGTTGTGTTGTGCAGAAGTCAGATCGATACACAGCCGACAGCCCTATTAGACAACTGATAGAATTTATATTGTGGCAAGAACCAATCAGCTAAGTAAAAAGAAACGAGTGGCCATCATTAAGAAATGACGGTCAGTCAGTCCGGAAAATTGCGAAAACTTGGAATGTGTTCCCAAGTTCAGTCGCAAAAACCAACAATCGCTACAATGAAACTGGCTCACATGAGAACCACCCCTGGAAAGTATGACCAAGAGTCACCTCTGCTTTCGTTGACAGCAGATCAGATTAGAGACCAGATTAATACCACACAGAGTCATAGCAGCAGACACATCTCTAGAACAACTTTTAAGAGGAGACTGTGAAAATCAGGCCTTCATGGTCAAATAGCAGCAAGGAAACCACTGCTAAGGAGAGGCAACGAGCAAAAGAGACTTGTTTGGGCTAAGAAACACAAGGAATGGACATCAGACCAGTGGAAATCTGGGCTTTGGTCTCATGAGTCCATGTTTGAGATCTTTGGTTCCAACCACTGTGTCTTTGTATGACGCATACAAGTTGACCGGATGATTCTACATGCCTGGTTCCCACCGTGAAGCATGGAGGAGGTGGTGTAATGGTGTGGGGGTGTTTTGCTGGTGACACTGTTGGGGATTAATTCCAAATTGAAGGCATACTGAACCAGCATGGCTACCACAACATCCTGCAGCAACATGCCATCCCACCCGGTTTGCGTTTAGTTGGACCATCATTTATTTTTCAAGAGGACAATGACCCCAAACACACCTCCAGGCTGTGTGAGGGCTATTTGACCAAGAAGGAGAGTGATGGAGTGCTGCGCCTCCACAGTCACCGGACCTGAACCCAATCAAGATGGTTTGTGGAGAGCTGGACCGCAGAGTGAAGGCAAAAAGGGCCAACAAGTGCCGAGCATCTCTGGGAATTCCTTTAAGACTGTTGGGAAACCATTTCAGGTGACTACCTATTAAAGCTCATCAAGAGAATGCCAAGAGCAGTAGTAATCAGAGCAAAGGGTGGCAACTTTGAAGAAACTAGAATACAAGACGTGTTTTTACTTATTTCAAAGTAGATAATTTCACATGTGTTCATCCATAGTTGTGATGCCTTCAGTGATAATCTACAATGTAAATAGTCAGTAAATTGTCATAAAAAAAAATAAAAAAATAAAAAATAAAGGAAACACATTGAATGAGAAGGTGTGTCCAAACTTTTTGGCCCGACAGTTGGTGATTAAACATTAATTATTTCTGTTTTATGAGACTTTTGACTTTTACTCCAAGACATTATATTACATTATTGCATTTTAACACAACACAGCGGCACAGCTGTTTCAAGACTAAGATTACATTTTTGAAATACGAGCCAAACAAATAAAACAGATCGTTTTGTTGTAATTTCTGTAAAACTCAGATTTTGCGTTAAAATATGTAATGAACTAAAGAAACATAATGCTTTTCTTAAATTAGACATGTAAACAGTATTATGTATTCAGAGCAGGCGCCAATTTGAACAACTGCAGAGTCAATTTATAGTTAATGCATCAATAGTGTTACTTTTGAGTACACTTACTTCTGCTATTTCTGTAAGATTACTTCAGTAAAATTGTAATTTTGGTCCTGTAAATAAAAATTACAAATTCGATTGTCTATTGTGATTAATCTAAAAAAAGTATTTTAAAATGTCTTACATCACTGCGTTTACACTCAAACATATAAGTAAAGTATGTTTTTCTTTTAGCAATACGATCTTTTATTATGAAAAATAACATCCTTGCATTTACCTTTGTATGAGCAACAGTGTGAAATATTTAGTCAGCATGAAACATGGTGAAAAACCTTCTGATGACGACTAAAAATACTCTTTTCCTTAGAGGGTCTTTGTTGGTTGTGTGACAAGACACTTTCCAGGGCAGGTTTGACACCTGTCTACCACAACCTAGTAACTCTGACGTGTCCAGCCACTAACTACTATAGAGTATGTACATTTAGCACGCCCTGCATACTGTAACCTCAGCTATAATTTCTCTTTTATTTGCCAATTTGTCAATTGCTGTGTTCCTTGCTCCCATGATTTTAGAGACAGAACAGAGGCTACTAGTGTGTTCTGTGTGTGTATGAGGGATAGTGCGTGCATGCGGTCCCAAAGTGACACAGTGGTGTTAAAAGGGTGGATGTCCTGTTGCAGCTCCACCAGCCAAGTGTCAGCTTAGTCTTCTCGGAGCTCGGCATGACTCTGTAGCTAAGACTGTCCATTTCCATTTGTCCATTTCCTGTATTGTCTTGTATCAGTGCGCTTAAAAGCAATTCATTGATACAGTACATTGGTACAATGTTTACATATCCAATGTAAAAGTGAGATCTAATACTATAATGCAGTTTATCTCTGGGGAGCATAGCTTGTACTGGTTCCCCACCCACCCACTTAAACACAGAACTCATATAAATGCAATAAATGCACCACACACACCCACAGGCACACACTTAGAGTTATGGTGTGAAAGGTACACGATAGCCAGCGGGTAATGAGTTGTGTGTGTTTGCCCTCGTGCTTCAATTCTCTTCCTGTTTCATTAATGAAGCCTCAATGGGCCTCACAACTGCCTCTCACCATCCGGCCTGCATCTGTTGTACTGTATGCCGCTGCATGTGAAAGTAGACCCTGTGTATTAACTCAGTATACTGTCTGTAAAACCCAACTCAGCAGTTTCAGCATTGCTTTGGTTTTACTGCAACTTTACAATTTTGGTTCGGTCTCACAACTTGCAGTAGCCTTATTTCCAGCTGCAGCAGGCCGCTGTTTTAAGAAAAAAATCTTTTCTCCATGTCTGCTGGATGTTAGAAACGGTTTGCTAAAACGGTTGCTTCATCAGGTGATATTTATCAATGTAGTGCATACAACTTGTTGAACTGCCCTCAAGTGACAAAACTTTTTTTTTATGTCAATAATCCTGCTTCGTTATCTCTTGTTACATGGGGAAAATACTGACTGGCTTTAGTTCTAAATTAAAACAAGACAATTGAAACAATTATGTTATTTCATACAGTTTTGTGCATTATACAGAACTTTATGTTGTATGCCACAGGTGATATACACAACATACTGTATAAGTACTAAATGAAGTACAAAATGACCATGTATAAATCCTAAATGAGATTAAAATAAAGAGATCGTTCCTAACACACACAATAATCCAGAATCCACACATAAATACACGTAAACAATCATCCATATATTTTTGTGTGCACTCACCCAAACAGTGTATAAGTGTCTTTGTTTTCCCACCAGCTGGCATGCCTCCATTGTTCCCTGGGAAAGTTTATGATGCGTATTATGCATGACATTGTCTAGAGCCCCTCAATCAGAGTTACACTAGATATTTATGTTTTTGCCTCAGCGTTCCCGTGGAGCACCACTGAGAGGCTGAACAAAAACATTCATTTGGTCGTACTGCAAATACTTTTTATTAATGGTTGAAACAAGTAGATGGCAGACATGGGGGCATTTAGACAGATGACACAGTATGCACGTGAGTGGAAATGTGGTTAACAGATGTACGTCTAGCTTAGAGAGCAATCTATGTTCACTCTGTCATTTATTACTGTCTATCACTTGCTTATAGTCTCAAACGTTCACAGATCTTTTTCAATGACCTCCACTCTCTGCATTGTAAATGCATGCACATGGTGTCCAACGGCGTGCAGCAACTCACTGTCCCTGCTTCAGGGCATCATGGCAACTGTAGATGCATCTTTTTTATATTTGCACAGCTGTGAGTTTAAATTTTACGATCATAAAGCAGAAACAATCAGCCCATCACCACAGTAACTCAATGTTAAGAATCTGTTTTGACAGTTTAAGAGTTGCTAACCCGTAGTCCCTGTCACATATTCAGATGAGTTTATGGCATCTGAGTTTGTAAGGTTGCTACATTCCTTACTCTTTCTCTTTTCACCATGAGGCAATCTTGGAATTTGCAGTGCAAACACGAGTAAACATCTGAATGTGTCTATGTCACCTCATCCACAGAGACAGAGAGCTGTGGAATTTAGACCTGCCAGAAAGGACCCAAAATTACAAGCAATCTATTAAACAATCAGTGTCACCAACATGAGAATGACAGGCTACATATCTACCTTGTCAGCCATGGAACCAGTGCTCTTTGTTTTGTTTTAAAAAAAACAGCATTCCCATACTGCATATTTACCTAAATATGGTGTAATATAAAAATGTTTACATCCCTCTTTGCAGATTCTGATCTCACACTGAGTTAATATTTACCTCTTCATGATGTCACCCCCAGGCATCCAGCTGGGGAAAAACAAGTAAATCAGGGTTGTACCTACAAGGCTTTTCAGCAAGTGTGTGATCAGTTTCTTTCATTTTAGACTTTTACTGTTTTGAACTTTTGCCCCAGTGCCCAGAATAGTGACTCTTGACCTTACTTTTTACTAGCAGTGAGGAACTCCAAATTATGTCAATAATAATAGCTATGAGCTTACTGCTTAAATCATACTTTCACCCGGGAAAGAAGGACCTAGAAAAATGGATTCAAATGACTTTTTTTCTCCTTTATTGTCAACAAAGGTCAAATTAAAATTTCCATCAGCCTCAGCTGTACTATGTGTTTAGTGTTTTATTAGAAACATCAGCCTTTAGCATTTAGCATTTAGCTCAGTAAAGCACAACCTGACAGAGCTACTTTTTAATTTTTAATAATTGTACAGCACTGGAAAATATTTTTACTTGTTTTAAGATGACCCGACAGGCAAGCAAAGTTGTTAAGATAGATATTTTTTTCCTAAGTAATTTTGTTATTAATGTTAGTAGCACCCAAATACCTCATAACATAGGAGTTTATCATTCATCACACCATTGTCGTATTTACAGGTGGGTTATTCTTATTATTTTTTGTCTATACTACTTGATAATTCTTTCAAAATATCCATAATACTGCATATTCAGGCAGTAAAACATGATCCTCGTGTGGCTACATAGCTGGCTTGCTAACACATTTTCTGTAAGTTTACAGTTGCCTTTAAGGTAGTTCAGTCCCCCCCTCTTCATCATGGGTTACGATGACATGTCGCAGCCTTCAGCCCACACCTGCTACACTCAGGGTGGGTACTTCTCGTTCCTTGCCCCCTACCATGGGTCTAGCGATAAATCACAGGGTTTGAGAGTCCCCTGTGTCACTTCAAAAATCCCCCTCTCACCACCAACAAGGCCAGGGGTTTGTTATTCAGTTTTTTAAGAAAACAAGCTTGTTGCTCACGCAGTGGGACTCCCAGGACTTGCACCACCACCTCCCTCTCTCACAGATGTAAACCCCATGGAACAAATGTGCACTGTGGGGTTTAAGATATGGGGCGTTCCAATGAGGTCACAGTCCCACAACCTTTACTTTATCTCAAAATTATTGTCCATCTGTCATATGTGCAGTATTTGTATATACTACAGAATTTTGGTTGAGGACAACACAAACTGCTTGATTGCATATTTTGGCTAATTCTCTCCCAAAGTAGAACTAAATGTGTACTGCATCCCTTACCGGAGGTTCCCATGGTTCAGGCCTAGCCACCGTGACTGGTAACTATTGGCGTTTTTCCATTAATGGTACCTGCTCGACTTGCCTTGCCTCAGTTCGACTCAACTCGACGTCGGTGTCCTGTCCTTCTTTTTCCATTGCAGATTAGTGCCGCCTCATGCGTGAGGCGAGCCGTGGCTGGTCGTCATGGGAGGAAACTGCCATGACCTAACGCAACACACACAGAACGTTGAAGGTGTGTTGTATTTTATTCTCAGCGTGTTGCCAAAGCCAGTAAGCAAATTACTTTTTAATGAACCGGGAGGCAGCAACAACAAAAAAACTTGGATGAACTATTTACCTGCGGTTTGTTCAGGACGACCAAATAAGGCGAGTAGAGTCGAGACGAGTTGAGTAGATACCATGTAGTGGAAAATGCCTGACCCCAAACACCACAGTCTCCACTCGGTCTACTTAGGGAGTTTGTTTAATGGTACAAGCAACACAACCCCTCTGGCCTTATGTATTCACCCTATTGACATGTCTGTGCTTCTAGGCGAGTTGTGGGCTTATTTAGCTTTGCAAGTTTGCTGTGAATGTACAGGCAGACCCCACACTCCCCCGCTCACAGCTGGCCTGTACTAAGACAAGTCTTCACACAGCAGTGTTGCAGCAAAGCCCCCATACATGCACATCGGCGTACATATGCACCAACACACGCACGTTCTCTCTTCCATAGTCTCTTCAACCCACACATTACAAAACACATGTACACAGTATCCAACCCCAAATCCTCTGCCTCAATCACTAGGTTGTAACATTCCTGTCTCTCACCCGGGGCTGTCCAACGATGACATCACTACACCGAAAGAGACGGGCACGCCGTTTACAAGGTATGAGGTGGCTCGGTGGATCGAGTCAGATTTGTAAGGCTCTCTTCTGTCATGGGCTCATAGAAAAACAGCATTTTATCGAGGTGAAATTATTTTAAATTATGTTATGTGTCACAGTAAAGTTGCTGAGTCTGGATCATCATGTCTGTACTGAGGCCAAAATGAAGCCTCCAGTTTATAACTTTCTTTCATACTCAGTCTTATAAGCAGTTTGAACCAATGTTGTAATCATGACTGAGATATTTTTATGAAAGCTCATGGTCTGTTTTGACCATGGACATGTTTTTTTTTAACCCTCACTGAGTTGGCCATGTCTTGAGTTGCATGATGATGTTGTATACATGGCATACTTTCTTATCTGACATTCCATCAATTGATATGGATGGTAAAAACTAAATAAGCATGTTCCCAAAATGTTGATCTATTCCTTTAATGTGTTTCTGTTGCTGTGATCCCTATGCAAAGGTTTTATTATTGGAGGAAATCTTTATGGGAAAGTCACACCTGCTGGGTAATCTAAAACACACAACAGTCACACAGTTACTCCCTCATCACACCATGGTATTACCACCTCATTCCTATACATCTGCATCCACAATGTGAGGGAGGGAGACAGTCTGTAGACTCTGTGCATTCACGTTGGATTTACTTGTCAGATTTTAGGTGCGTGGGAGTAATAAGTGAACATATTTACTGCTGTAGAGGAGTGTACGGGGAAAACAGTGCCATAGAACAATGGACAGAAAATCAAAGTAAAAAGTTTTTCAGGCCTGTTCTCTGTTCAGGCCTGTTCCCTGTTTTCCTCTACTCACATTGCAATTCCTGTCCACTGATTATCTTATTATCAGTCCTCTTCTGTGGTGAGTGTTTGTAATTAACTACTTTCCGGATTGCTTAATACTCTTAGATTACAGCCTGTTTGTTCACTCACCTGACCCCTGACATCAGAATAATGTGTATTTAATACTGTAAATCAGATGTTGTTTTCTTTGATTTGGTCTCACCAAGAACTTTTTTTTTATGTTGTCCTTGGTGTGAATAATAGTTTTCATAGCTTTGTGCCAAATCTTGCACACTTGTTGCAGGTGAAACTTGATTTTAACACTTACAGTCTACACTCTGATTTATGAACTGTTTGCCATAATGTATCTCTTGTCCTGTCGAAGGAGAATTTAAAGGCTAGAGGATGTTCCAACATAGAGATGTGTCTCCCAGGCAACACTTCCTGTGTACAAATCCCACCTTCTCTCTAGGATTACCAGACACTCCCTAACCCAAACCATGGTCCTGGTAAGTTGCACAGTCAAAATGAACACAGAGAGCCGGCTGCCATCTCCCATTTACTTCTACAAGAAGAAACATATTGCTCAGCTTATTAGTGATCAGTGACCTAGAATTGTTGGAAGCTCACAGAATAGTAACTAATAGCACCTAAAATCGCACACATTTCATTCACACATTTCACACATTTTAAAAACGCGACTAATGCAGTCTTTTTCTTGCTCACATCAACTCCAAACTATTGATTTAATTATGGAAAATGTAGGATCCAGCATTTTTGGAGTTTAGTCTTAAAAGACAGGTGATCTTAGCCCCTGATGCTTTGATTGTTACAATTTAATGTATTAAGTGCCAATTTTAACCAAATTTGCAAAAACGTGGCAAAAGAAAATGCGAATAAATGCGCATTTTAATCCATTACTGTTAAAAGAATATTATGAGTTGGTTGCTCTAGTTCTCAAGTCGGGTGCCAGTAAACCACAGCAGAAGAAAAGGGTGTAACAAAATGAAGTAATTAAAACAGTGGTAACTTAAAAGTTGAGCTGGTTAGCTTAGCTTAGCATTAAGACTATAATTAGCTAAACTGGCTCTGTCTGATGATAACATTGGACTGCAGCTCCTCATCTTATCCCTTTAACCAATGACAAGGCTCTCCAGCTCTGAAGAGTTGTCTCTCACTGTATTTTCAGTCATACCATCATTTTCACTGATTTTAGCAAATTCCATAGCTTGATGTCAAGCATGCAGATTTTTTTTTTGGAAAGAGCAGGAAGGTCAGGGTAAATGAATGCTGTCAGAGCACAGAGCAAACACGATGCACAAGCATTGCTGAATTTAGGTCCTGAAAGGTCAGAGGTCGAAAGGCAATTTTGACTTGCAATATCAGATGTTAGAAATGTAACTGTGCACAAAATGTATAAACATCCACATGCATGTTCAGGTCTTGTATACAGTACATGTTTAAGTACTTTCCGTTTGGTCTTAAGACACATGCTATTCCTATCATGCTGACTTTTTAACTAAAACATACATTCCCACATTTCCCACTGGGTGAAAGAGTAAGGTATTGGGTCACGAACACAGGTGCTTGTTGAAATGCATTATGGGTAGGGTATTCTGCAGTGAGGTGTTAGTATTTGTGGAATGCTCATAGGACTCAGTGTTGACCTGAGACAAACAGATAGCATGCTGGGATGCAGCATATGGGGACAGGACAATTTTTGCTTCAGCAGTTTGCCTACCCTTGTGGTACTTCCCAGCCAATTTAAGCCAGAAACCATTCCATTTAAAAAAAAATTAAAAACATAAAGTGGGGTCACCACACAATGAAAAAACACGCATTTATGCATTTACTACACTCTAATGACGAGAAACATCAAGTGACAAAGTAATGCAAATAACACACATATCAAAGTAACTGAAGTGTGTGTTTTCTGTATCATCAATCTTACATTTGATACTTAATGGAAACATGATGATAAATGACGTTTTCAATATGATAGAGCTAAATGAAATTCTGTCACCAAAAAAAAAAGTGTTCCACTGTTAACTTTTACTCTGAAAACTCACAGCCGGAAAGAGCGCCACATGCTGACAACATAACCACACTGCACACAAATAGTGAATATACAGTCTACTTCACTTCATTTCATACTGTGAAACCAACCCACCCTTCATGGTTTCTGTCAACCAGTAGGCTTACACAAAAGCACTATTTAATGTCTGCCTTGTGACTGAAAGCACACTGAAACAATCTGTATAATGACTGTACTGTAAATGTAGGCACTCCTGGTAGATGGGGAGAACATTTAATGTACAGTCCATAGTCCCAAATGGCCCATATCTTAGGCAGTCCTCTGCACAACACTCTTTAGTTCCACACACACTGTTGCCATCATTAAATGTTAAACTAAGGAAGGGAACACATGCCAGGTACAATTTGTTAGAAAGAAACGCAGCTTCAAAACTGTGACATGTTTGTGCCAATTTGTTTGTGTGCATTTTGTGTGCGTTTCTTGAAAGAGGTCTGCATAGTGACTTAGACCTTCTGTAAATTTTAAAAACAGAGAATAAGCTATTTGTTTGGTTTCTTTGTACTAGAGCAGGGTGGAAACAACAACATTAACTATTAATAATATGTTATGTTGTGTCATCTGACTAAGCCAAAAGACTACTGAATCCTCCTTTCCAAACACCTCAGGATTTTCAGTTAAGTGCATGTGCATCCGTTTTAGACTTAATGAAATAGTTGTGGTGTTAGTTATTATAACAAAAGAACACATTAAACAAAAAACAGGTTTTGAGGAAATCAAACCAAGCCCAACTGTGCTGATGTCTACGCCAAAACCCCTCTCCAGACCTCAAGTTCTGTTGAAACAGTTCTCTTCTCTGTTAGAGTGCAATCTCACCACCAAAACCAAACTATCTCCACGGTCTGACTCTACTTCTCATGAAGAGGTATCAACAGATGAACCACTACATTAATACAGAGGTATACCACATTACAATGATACATGATGGATAGATTAAGATGGACAACATGACGCCTGGTTTATTTTCCATAAACTATTTAGCTTGGAGAAACCAAGCTGGATAGTGGTTAAACATATCTAAGTACATTTACTCTAGTACTGTACTTAAGTATAATTTAAGGTACTTGTACTTTACCTAAGTTTTTCCATTTTCTTCTTCTTCTTTCTGCCCACCACCTTTCAGAGGCAAACATTGTACTTTTAACTACACTAAATGTAGTTGATAACATTAAATACTTTGCATGTCTGACATTATAGATTGGGACAACAGGCTTTAATTGATCCCCAGTGGTAACATTCACAAGCTAATTATAATCAAATAATAGGATATACGATTGACCATTCTGCATGTTTTTCTTTAAGTCTAAATTCAATTCAATTCAATTTTATTTATGGTATCAAATCATAACAAGTGTCATCTCAAGACACTTTACAGATAAAGTAGGTCCAGACCTTTTAATTTACAAAGACCCAACCATTCTAGTAACTCCCCCTAAAGCAAGCATTTAGTGCAACAGTGACATTATAGTCACACTAAAGATAATGGAACTTTTACTAGAAATAGTAGTTGCAGTAGTTCATGGCGTAGCAGAGCACTGTGGGGGTGTAGCAGGGCGTAGCAGGGCACAGCAAGGCTTAGCAGGACATAACAGGGCACAGCATGACCTAGCAGGGCATAGAAGCGGGGCATAGCAGGGCACAGCAGGGCATAGCAGGGTGCGGTGCAGGGCGCGGTGCTGGGCGCGGTGCAGGGCGCGGTGCAGGGCGCGGTGCAGGGCGCGGTGCAGGGCACGGCAGCAGCTGCAACCATAATTTAGGTGCCACCCTAAGACAAGGAAAACTCTAGTTCAAAAAACAGAAGGAATCCAGGGAATAAGCTTCCCATGGGTCCTTATGACTTTATAGTTTTAGTTAAGTAAGTATTTGAGCTCATGACCTTTAGTTGTGACAGAGTACTTCTACACTGCAGTAGTTTGTCCACTTCTGATGGGTAAGTAGTATTAGCAAGACATGACTAAATCACACATGGAAAAGCATTATGCCAATATGAAAAATGATGTGTTTCAATATAGGCATTTCATATCTTACATAATAAAAAGTCCTTACTTCTATAATATTGTCTTTGACCTTTCACTAACTTCCCTACATAAAGGCAGTAGATTTCTGCTAAATTCACTGTAAGTTATTTATAGACAACTATGTATAGATGAGTTGTGATATTGGGTAATATAAAGCACCATACCAGGAGGTCTGAATTTAGCTGTCTGTTTTTTTCATTTTATGTCAATCACTTCTGTATTCTTGGACTGCTCGTTGCTACTTGGGATACTTTACAATATAATCTGCTTTGTAAACAATCTGCAGCAGAGCTTCTGGGACACACATATGCAAACATAAGACCACACACACATACACATGCAAACATGTTCCATATGTACAGTAGAAAGGAGTCAAGTGTGGCCAGACGGACCTCCTACGAGTTGACCTTTGAACCTTTGAAACACCCAAAAACAATGCTTCTCTTCCCCATTACAAAATGGTACCAGAACAAATAATACCACCTCAAAATACTTGCTGTGTTTGGCTGTAAATTAAGTATGAACAGCTAAATTTGTCATAGGAAAACTGTTATTTGTTATTTGCTTTAAGAAAGAAAATGTTTCCCTTAGGTTATTTATTCTGTTCTTCTTCTAAAGCTGGTTAAATTAAGTTAAACCAGCGTTAGACCAGAATAACTTCTATTTTAAGCGGTCTTGGGCTGTTTGCAAGTGAGATGAAACCTTTTATTGTGTGTTTGAATAATGAGTGAATTTGGCCTGGAAATGTTTATATGGGGTGCTCATGCTGAATGAAAAAGAAAATACACAGCACCTGGACAAGGAATGTGTCCAAAAAGCCAATGTCAGACAGAGCTAGCCCAGCTTAGGTCAATATATATCTCAGCCACCAGAAAAAGCACTGGGTCTTAAACAAAGACTAGATAATGCACAATACCTTTAGCCCCAGCTTGAGCTTCAAACTCAACTCACCTCCTAGATCCAAACCAGAACCACAACTTGTCAAACAATAACACAATCACATACTGTAAATCTAAGCAATACTGCACACTGAGTGACCCGAAGAATAGGGTTACAGTAGTAATAGCTACATTGTACCGTATGCAATCTATTACCAAAACACAAACCACAGCTTCAAAGATTACCATTACGTGGAATCAACACTTCTCACAATGCAATAATTTCACAACAAAATAAGCTCCTATTAACTGATTTAAAGAGAGAAATCTCTGAATTATACCATCAACCCAAAACAGGGTGCAGGTCAAGGAAACACAGAAAAGCTTATTTTAAAGCATATTCATTCTATGCACACTCTGTTATTTACAGTGAATTAAAAAAATTATAAAATAATCTTTATAAAAAAATCACTATTGATTAATCCATTGATACTTTCTTTGATTAATTGATTACTTGTCTGTAAGAAAGTAATCTAAAACATACAGTCCATTAAGTCCAAGTTACCGTAATATTTAATTTTTTAGATGTTAAAACAAAGGTGTTTTAAGATCCATTTTCTAGCTTCAAAAAGTTTCCAGAAAGCTATTCTGTTATGGTTTGGGTGTTCTGTCTTGTCTTGTGATCATGTTATTTTTGGTCTTGTCTTGTGTATGTTCTGTTTCCTGTTTTATTTTGATAGCCTTGTTTTCTGTGTCGTCTTGTTTAGTTTAACCCGGATGGACAAACACAGTTCCACTGAGCTCACAATAAATACTGGAGGACAATCAGAGGTCAGAAAATCAATTAAACAAGGAGAGAAATAGGAGACAGAAAGATGGACTGAAGAGACGAGGGACTTTAAGTTAGACATGTTCCACATGTGATTAAACCAGTGTAAACTTACAGCACTGCTTTGTTTGACAAATACTTCATTAATTTAGATTTAAATGAGTAAACGTGTGCTTTTGTTTTTTCTTCAATTTGACATATGATTGAGACCTCAAGTTATTTTTGTGAATAGTGTACTTCAAGTGTAATACAAGTGTGCACAGACAGTGAGACCCACTGTCTGTGCACACTTGTATTACACTTGAAGTTGGTTCTCTTCCACCTCCTCACTATGTTTAGTTTGAAGGCTGATTGGCACATTTAATGACCGTATGCACTATTACAAAACAAACCACAGAAATAAATGCAGATTAAACCTACAAGTGAACAAATATACATCAAGATTATGTCAGTGTGTCTCACAGGAGCCTGAAAGCAATACCGGAGGGCCAATTACAAATCAATGTATTTATGTGAATTGGTCTTCTCTGGCAAATAACCGGATTCTGTATATGTAGCATGTTAAACTATTCCTTTAATGCAAACAGTAGAACAGGAGACTACTGAACCTGTTTAGATTTTAAAATATTTTCTTACCAGGTTCATGGTACTTACAACACCATCATTTATCATTCCATAATGTCTTCTTTGTGTTCTTGCATGTGTTTGCCTGAGCATATGACATTGAATGAGCTCTTTGTTCAGCTGTTTATAAGTGAGTATTCCCAGTGAAGATGAGATCTCAGTTGAGGCAAAATGACACCCATCATTTACAGTAACCCCGTGTTTGAAAGGGTCTGCTGCTGATTATTTAGTCTTCAGATGGAAAGAGCTTGTTCCAAAAGCTCCCATTGAAACTAAAGCACATTTTTCAAGTTAAAAAACTGATTACTGCTGCATGTCTTCCATAAACTGTCTATTTGTGTGAGGAGGCAGGTGGGAAGCTGAGTGTGTGATGTGTGTACAGTATGTTGTCTGTCCCACTGGAGGGTGCTGTAGTGTGGACTGACACTGTGGTTCATGGTTATTTAGCGGCGGACCACCAGATCTCCCATAAGGCCATGGGCAGGAAGGAGAGTGACTCATAAGTCACACATTTATTAATTGGAAAAATACACATGGAACAAACCGGTAGTTAGAAAACCTGTTTTCTATCATATCGCTAAGACAACGCACAGACAACCGCAGACCCTTAGGTAGATAGATAGATAGGTAGATAGAAAGAAAGATAGATAGATAGATAGATAGATAGATAGATAGATAGATAGATAGATAGATAGGTAGATATTTATTGATCCCAAAAAAAAGGGAAATTACGGTGTTACAGCAGCACACGTACATTAGTCACACAACACAGAATATGAATATAAATGAGATACTAGGAAAAAATATACATACATTAAATGTAAATGAAATAAAAATAATAAGAAGAAGAAGAATAGGAATAAAATATTAGAACAAATATTTAAATATATACAGGATGGGAAAACAAAATGTGCAACTGCTTAAATAATATGCTAAATGTTTGCTAAAATGTGAATGAACCAATTGTGCAGGTTGCCCTTAGTGCAGTCTGCACAATTGGTTCATTTGTTTATTCATTTATTTATTTAGATACTTAAACTGTACTGTTCCTATGTCTGACCTGTCTGACGATGTACTCCTGCTGTCGTGTACTTAGACACATGCACACAAACAAAGATACATGAATGGAAAACACTTGCTGATTTAGCCACTGGCTGAATTGAACACACGCACACACACACACAAACACACATACTGTCTGTATAACTAAAGCTACATTGATTACGTTGTAAATCTGAGGTGGAACACAACCATGTGGATCACACACACTGTGTTAACACATTTTTAACTATTTTTGAATTGTTAGTTTAATCTTTAGGAAATGCCTCATATTTATGAGTTTATCATAGAACATGATGCAATATGCATTGTATGTAAATGTTTCAGCTGTAGTGATGAACACATACCTTTAAGAAATATAACTGAACAGAGATAGTAGGTAATATATACTGGAAATGTACAAACACAATCACACATGCACACATTCACACAACCATGCACTCACACACACACGCACGCACGCACGCACACACACACAAACACATACACAAAGGCTTGTAGGATTTAACTCTCAACCGGCTGCTGTTGGAAAGACAACTGGCCCTCACTTTGGTGATTGAAGGCCTTACTCCGACCAGAACACTGATGTGAAACATTTACATATTGGTATGCTAAATACCAAACAGAAGGTTCGGCTCTTATTTTAAAAGGGCAAAGGAATCTAACTTGCTACCTATGTTTGTTTTGCACATATTTGGGGACACATTTCTGGTGAAAAGCTGGAGACAACAGTGTTTTCTTTTTACAGTAATCAGTGAGAAGGGAAACAATGATTTACATGTGACTGACATGCACTCATCTGTGCCCTATACTGACTCCCAGTGGAAATAGTATTCAGTGCACAAATGTACTTCCAGGAATAGAACAGAGAGACTGTTAATAGACAACAATAATTATCATAGCCAAACGATTAATAAAATGTGTTCCTAGTCACCGTCTTTGTCAAATGCTGCATGTCCAGATGATCTGCTCTTTAGGTTACTTTATTTGGATTAAACCAGTGACAGTTCTGTGTTCACAAAGCAACGTTAGGCTGGAGTCACCATGGAAACTCTGTAATCTGCGGTCACTGTCAGGACCTTGGCTGAATTCTTTAAAATCCAAACCTCTCTTTGCAACCGAGTGTGTTAGAAAACCAATCAGGTGTACCATGCATCTGTTGACCTTCTCAAGCTGACTGGTCAAGAACAGCTACATGTTGAGACTTCAAATATTTGCAGGAAATTCCATTAATTTCCCTGAAACATAGACAAATAATCTTTTTTAACCTTGTGCCACATGATTTTTTTGTTTATGTCCTTCAAAGGTGGCCATAATGTGTCCATTTCTAGAGGGAACTTAGGACCAGAGGTGTGATTGATTCTTGAAATATTTAATAGTACGTCTTGTATTTGCTGCACAAACACAATGGTTCTTTTTCACGTGTTGTCTAATCCCATCAGTTAGGACTAATGTTGTGATTAAAGGGTCTGGACAAAATCCAAAAGCAACATTTGTTCAGTTCCACAGAAATGTCTTTAAAATGTTTAAAAGGCTTAACATGAGAGAGAAAAGAGAGGAGAGTGTGAACACTCCTCTATGACTGTAGTTTTGAAGTATGTCATTACACAAGGGGGTGGACTGACCAATACTTAAAGTATCAACACTATCAATATCAAGACTTGTTTTGAGTACTAGCAGTGTAAACTTGATGAACGTAAAAATCTAGATATGTTCAATCATATTCTGGGCACATTATTACTATGCTTAGCAGGGGTGGGGGAGAAAAATTGATACATTTTAATATCGCAATGTTTTCAGTGGTAATGCTGTATGGATACACAGACGCCAAGTATTAATTTATCATTATTATGTTTTGGTCAGTTTTTCTGTTTGACAATTCCATTTTGCAGCAATACAACTGAAGTGAGATGAACAAACAGAGAAATTTATCTTTTTAGATGAAACAGATGTTGACAGAGTTTTCCTTTGGGGACATAATTTGAAAGATTTGAAAAGGTAAAACATTGCAATATATTGCAGACTGTTGCAATATCTTTAAAATCACGATAATGTTGTATCATGAGGTAAGTATCGTAATAATATCATATTGTGAGGCCTCTGGTGATTCCCACCCCTATAGTGCATGCATTATTTGCTTCTCTGCTGCTGTTTTGCAGTGCAAGAGATTTAGTTGAGCAACACTGAAAGGGAGAGAGCAGGCTCTGGTTGATAGTTGATAAGGGTTCTTTAACATAATTTTATGTTAAAGAACCTGTTATGTTTAATTTATTGGAAATAATGACAGATTTTTGTTAACAATGTTTTTCTAAACATCAATGACATTCAAAACGGTGATGACTGAAACAGATATACAACACACCATGTGTACATGGTGTATGTGTATGTATACATGATACATGTGTATACACATATGTATTGCAAACAGACCTAAATACTACACAGATAAGAACATCTGCCTCTGCAGCACCAAAGTGAAAATAAAACTATAAAATATATAAATGCATATGACACTGTTGTCCAAACCCACACAATCGACAGACAGAGACCGCATCTTGGAAATTTGTGATCAATACTGTATGGTGATGTAACCAAGTGGTGTCCCATTTCATAGGGGCATATTTTCACCACTACCCCTTGGTTTCAAGGGCCAAGGGGTAGGGTTAAGGGGTGAGGGGTAAGATGGAGAAATGGGATTCAGCCTAAGTGTTCCTGTCAGTGCTGTTGCTTCAGAAATCTGTGTAGCTCCAAAACACAGTCTTTGTACCGCCAAGGCTGAAAATGATGGCATCATTATAACAAAATTAAGTGTGTGAAGAAGTTAAAGGTGAAGAGGTCTAAAGTAACAGTTGAATTTTGACCACATCTAGCCATCAGTTATTCCTCAATTTAATGCAACATAGTACAGTTGCCTACTTTTTTAATTATTTTAACTTCTATGCTTATAATGTTGAATATTTGTTGAGAAAGGTGCTGAGTAACTTCTCATTTTTACATTATATAGTGATTGAGTCCAATACAAATACAATCATAAACTAAGGCCACATAAATTACCACATGTAAAGTTATTTGTATTGAATGTAGTCCAGTATAACATCACCTTTAACTGTGACCTCATATAAATTAAGTAACACATTTCCAAAACATACATCAATGTCAACAAAATCTGAACATCGTAAACTTTGTGAAGGTAGAATATATGGCAGTTGTTGCACTAAATTACAACTGATTGTACATGGAGATGTTGAGATATTACACAGGTGTACCTAATAAAGTGGCCACAGTTCAAGCACAGCCCATATGACATACAGAACGTGAAAAGTTTCCCCTATTTGGTATAACACCGCTTTATGCCTTATTCATTTGCACCTCATTTGTGTCTAAGCCCAGTTTTTCAGAAAAACTATCTTTAGAAACATACAATTTGCTGTAGGCATTGTCCTCTGGATTCCATTAGATTCCATGTGTGTTTATATTGTCTTTCCAAACCTACAAAATGGCATGTTTTCAATATCAATGTTATCAATTCGACTTCCCTCAGGGGGCATCCTGAAAAGCCTACTGCTGTGAATATATTGGAGTACCCCTTGTGCCCTGTACAAGTGTGTCATACAATTACAGATAGGGAATGTAAAAACAGGCAGAGGGTGTGTATGGAAGAGAAAGTAGAAGTGGACAATTTCAGCATGATTGAGAATTTGGCTGCTCCTCTGAACATTACACTTTCTTACACCCTTGTAAACATCAGCCCACAGTCGGCACACAGATGTGGAAACACAGTCACTCACATGCACACACGCACGCACAGACACACACACACACACACACAAACACACACACACACACAAACAGCATGCAAAACTCTGAATCATCAGGCATATTACTCACAGGCTACAGGCTAGAAAACCGTGTTTGTTGCTACATGTTACTATTGGTAACTCAGGCAGTTGCATCATATTCAAGTTCTTTGTCAAGTGAGAGTATTCCATCCATCCATCTTTGTTGGCTTATCCGGTATCGGGGGGGAGCAGCTCCAGCAGGGGACCCCAAACTTCCCTTTGACTGTGCTTCTCACAATATCTCTAAGGGAGACGCCAACCACCCTCCTAAGGAAACCCATTTCGGCCGCTTGTACCCTGAATCTCGTTCTTTCGGTCAGGACCCAACCTGCATGACCATAGGTGAGGGTAGGAACAAAAACTGACCGGTAGACCGAGAGCTTTGCCTTCTGGCTCAGCTCTGTTTTCGTCACAATGGTGCAATAAATTGAATGTAAATTAAGACCCCAAGGTATTTAAACTCCTTCGCTTGGGGTAAGGACTCATTCCATACCTGAAGAAGGCACTCCATTGGTTTCCTGCTGAGAACCATGGCCTCAGATTTAGAGATGCTGATCCTCATCCCGGCTGCTTCACACTCGGCTGCGAACAGATTCATCATCTGTAAAAAGCAGCGATGAGATCCCCAGCCCACCAAACTTCAACCCCTCGCCACCCCTACTACTACACTATATCCTGTCCATAAATACTACAAACAGGATAGGTGACAAAGCGCTGCCCTGGCGGAGGCCAGCCCTCACCTTGAACAAGTTCAATTTACTGCCGAGAACCCAGACACACCAAAGTGTCCAAAACATACGGCCTCAGATCAGATGAAACGATAATGAAATCAATCATTGACCTTCAATTTAGGGTGCACTGGTACCGAGGACACGTATGAGCTTCACCATGTTTGAATATCCTGTTTGTTATGGACAATCCATGACTAGCACAGAAGTCCAACAAAAGACAACCGCTCTGGTTTAGATCAGGAGGCCGTTTCTCCCAATCATGCCTCATCACAATGGTGCGATAAATTGAATGTAAATCAAGACCCCAAGGTTTTTAAACTCCTTCGCTTGGGGTAAGGACTCATTCCCTACCTGAAGAAGGCACTCCTGTTGTATCTATTGTTGCATTGTTGAAATCCCCCAGCAGAACTATGGAGTCCCCCAATGAAGCCCCCTACAGGACTCTATTTATTGTCTAAAACTAGATAGAGTACTTTGAATTCTTGTGTTTAGGCACAAACAACAGTCAGAGTTTCCCCCCCCCCCCACACCATCACCCGTAGGCATAGGAAGGCGACCCTTTCGTCCACCAGGGTAAACTCCAACGCAGCGGTGCTCAGCTTCTGAGTATCCCCACAACCGCCCGGCGCCTCACACCCTGGACATCTCTGGAGTAGGAAAGAGTCCAAGAGTAGAGGTAAGCCCCACCAGATCAAACTGGTAGTGCGCCACCTCCCGTACAAGTTCCTGCTCCTTCACCCACAGAGCGGTGACATTCTACGTCCCAAGAGCCCGGGTCTGGTCTGTCGAGGCCCCTGACCTTTAACACCACCCATGTGGCAGTGCACCCGCCCCCAGCAGTACCTTTCCACAGGTCATGGGCCCATTGGATGGAGTGAGGGTGCCACGTAGCTTTTTTGGGCTGTGCCCGGCCGGGCTCCGTGGCAATCAATAATTAATAATAATTGTAGAACAATAATAGGTCTCAATAATGTACTGTTTGACCATCAAGGAATGTGCAGCTGAAGCCGGGGCATAATGATGATGTCTGCCACCCAGTTGTTAATCAGACAAAATCAACGTATTTCTGCGCAGCCTCCCTTAAACAACTACAGATTGGGTCAACTTTAACATCCCAGTATTTGTAGATCATCTTGTGTTTGATGTGGGTGTCCAGCTCACAGCAGAAAGGACAACACATTATTGGAATAATAATAAAGGGTGTGTGTGACAACATTTTTATTAGCTCACAAGGATCTTTATCAAACAGCTGAGTTCTAGGAACCCACAGGAGTCCTTACATAAGTCCAAGTGAACAACCAACAACACACTGGTTACGTTAATTTTACTGCTATGTTATTCACCAGAGATGAAAAGCAGTAACGCATATGTAAACAAGCCCTATGGACTTTTACTTGTCTACTTTTGCTCCTATGCGTCCATCTGAAGGCTGGATTCAATATTTATTTTGCAGAGCTTATACACTAAAATTGAAAGATTTTTATTGTAGAGAGCTCAAAGTACGCATATAAGATGGGAAAGGATAGGAACATATGGCATTGCAAATGCTCATTGTCTGTACACAATAAAATAACAATACTTTAGTAAATATACTGTATAAAACGATATATCTATGCAATACAGGCCTACCACATAGTATTTATATATTTACTTTGTGACACATAATTGGTTTCAGAACATCTCAGCCTCTGTCTTGTGTAATTAAGATTGATCCTCACTATGAGTCCTATCTTTTAAAAATCAAGTACTCTCTACAGGACTTGTATTGGTGTATTTTCAAATACTTCCCAGTACTTGCATTAACAGGAATCTATTTGTCTAAGTGAGTGAATTTAAAACTTTTTTTATTTAAGTAAGTACAAAACATTGCAACAAGTATTTAAGAGTAAGTACTTAAATAATGTACTTGATTACAATTTTGAAGACTACTTGGTCTTTATTTAAGTGTTTCCATTTCCTGCTACGTTATACTTTTACTTCACCACAATTCAGAGGTATATTATACTTTTTACTTCACTACATTTATTTAAAACCTTCAGGTAGGCTACTTTGAAGATCCAAATTAATAATACAAAATTCTTACAAATAATTAAATGATGATTATGATTTTATTGATAAATTCACAAGCTACCTGTCAGTATAAGCTAGTGAAAAGCTGCAACAATAAAGTAGTGTGTATTTCAATGCATCAAAAATTAAAATTCAATAAAGTAGTAAATACAATATTCTGAAATTGTGCAATTCTGCATCAGGAATAATGTGGTCCTTTAAATTTAGATGTTAGTACTTTGTACTTTTAGTAAAGTAAAATTGTACTTGTAACAGAGTATTCCCACTTTGTCGTGGTATTGCTACTTTTAAGTAAAGTAAAAATACTTCTTAGAGTACTTCCACCACTGTTTAAAAGTGACTTTGACTGGGGTGTAGGCATGGATGTATTAGGAGAAGGAGAAGAAGGGTGTAGGTGGATCTGGGATCATTCACACCACTTGGGGGACTCGGGTATCTCAGTCCCAGATCAGGAGGAGGAGCCTCGGTGGAGGAAGTAGCTCCAAAGCTTGGCTGTGTGTGCGTGTGTGTCATAGGTGTGTGTATCTGTGTGGAGCACTTCGATAGTGAGTGTCGCTAACCACTGGATTGTTAAAACGACAAGCAAAAGACATCCTCGGGAGGAAACCACTCACGGACTCGCTCTCTAGGATTAGTTTGTGTATTTCTCCCACCATCGGTACAGGTTAAAGCCGTGCAACCGGTCCAGAAGCGAGCATTATGCATTCAGATTGCAGGCTGCTATGGGCAGAGCGGTAATGGTGGGCAGGGGACCGACAGGGGCCGGGGTTCTCGTCCTGTCGATTCTCATCATTCTCACCACGGAAGGCTGTCGAGCGCAGAAAGGTTGGTGCCAGACACAGCTGCGGTGACAACTGGAGGAGCAGAGTGTGTAACAACCGCAGCGACATGCGGCCATGCTGATTTTTAGAGTGTGAACACGGCTGTGTAGGTGTTTAAAGGTTATCGTAAAGCAACGGTACATTGTTATTGTCCTCCAAACTTAAAACCTAGCTACCTTACATGGCCGTGTGTACGGGGAGTTCCGCTTAGTTTTCTGCCGCCAGTCACTGTAAACGACGGGTATAGTAAAACCAGGCAAACCGGTTCTTAAAAAAACATACATATGATTGAGTTTGTGAAGGAAAAACGGCTGCTTGGTTAATCAGTTGCCTGCTGAATTAACGTGTGGCTTTGAGTGATTTGTTTAACGTTTAAAGTCACAGTATCACTTATTTGCGTTTCCCGACAATATAGCTACTTTTAAATTGCCTGCTCTTTTTTTTAATGGAGTCACGGTTTAAGAGACAACAGCACACTTAGCTAGGAGCTTTGTGATTTTTTTTTTTGCTCGTTCCAGGTAGCCTATTTTATACCCAATATACGTACAATACACCTTACTACTACAATCACGCCAAGCTCAATGTGTTTGGTTGTTGTCGAGTTATTTTACACCCCGTTGTACTTAAATACGAATATTTAGTAGGTTTTTTGGAGCCCACAGCCAACCTGAGACCTGTGAGAGATTGTGGGTGGCGTAGCAGTGGGGGTATGACTGTAAACACGTGGACACAGTAACTCAATTCTACCTGAAATGAGTTTTTCACATGAAGTATCTCGTGGTATTTTGTGTGATGACATGTATCTTCTGAGTAGACTGACTGATGATGAAACATTTAGGCAAGGCTAGATTTAAGTTGTATTCTGGTTTGTTTTTCAACAACAACAACATCAGGAAGGTAATAAACTCCTGCGAATGTCATGCAGTTGCTCAGTATTTGTGAGTCAGAGTTGAGGGAAGCAGTTTTGTTTTTGTCCTGTCCATCTGGATAGTGTCCACTGAGAGGCTCTTGCATAACTCCAGGCCTACGGAACATCCACTTAGCACCATGAAGCGTGACTGAGTGTTATGTTAGAGTCCACAACATCAACACACACAGTGTCTCAACTTTCTGACAGCTCAGAGGACACAAAAGCAAACATAGACTTTAAAAATGTCAATTGACATTCTTTTTTGGTAAAATTGAATTCCGATGTGTTAAATCCTCATCATAACCTTTTAAGTATGTGGTATGACCATAGGTATGACAAATTATTTCAGCTGCAATTCAAATCAATTTACAGTTGTCTCCCACCACATTCACAGTCAATTGGGGGTTGTGTGTCTTGCTCAAGGACTATGCAAAACAAGAGTTGAACCACAAACTCTGATTTGTTTTATATTTTTCTTATTGTCAGCAAAACCCATAAAAACAAGCTAAACTTGCACTGTATTAGTCTGTCTGTCTGTCTGGTATTAAGTATTGAAGACATACATCTATTTAAATGTGTAACAAATATATAGTTTCACTATATTGTTTTCACTACAAAAAAAAAAGGCAAAGTAATTTCTTAAAACAGCTTTATTTTATTATTAACAACTTATTTGTAGGTACACATTTACCATAACTGGACAGAGTTTTTCGGGTTCACTCTAAATAAACTACAGTCCTTACTGTACGTGTAGTTTGTTGTAATGAAGGAACATGTCCCCTAGTGTGACATTTTTGGCTCATCCTTCTAATTTTTATGAAAACACAAATAAAAATGTACTATAGTCATGTACGTTTTTTTTTTTTTTTTTTTTCTGTACCAAACAAAGATGTTTTCCTTTAGGCTAATGAACTGTGTTTCAATTTACATAATATTTGTCTTATAAATCTTGAGTTAAACGAAACTCTTCTGGTTCGTCTTTCCTGTTTCCACCCTGTGTTCTTTTATAAGCGGTATCCTTTCCCCCTTCCCCTGAAACTTAGTGTTTGTGTTGTCCTGCAGGTGATGGCTGTGGCCCCAGTGTACTTGGCCCCAGCAGTGGGACTCTGTCATCTCTGGGTTACCCGGGGACATACCCGAACAACACAGTGTGTGAATGGGAGATCAGCGTGCTCCATGGCAACAGGGTCCACTTTCACTTTGCTGAGCTGGACATAGAAGACAGCGACTGCCAGGTCAACTACCTCCGCCTCTACAATGGCATTGGACCCGAGAGGAGTGAGATTGGTGAGAGTGATGACCAGATACTAGACTGCTCTTGAACTGAAAGGGGGTGGGGGGGCATTTCTTTCCAAAACCGACAAAATTCAACATTCACACTTTTTTTTCATTCTTTACACAAACACCAATTGCAACTCTCTCGAGGATGACTTGCTTTTCACTCAGCCTTCAAGCATGGGCGCTCAGAACTATACACACAACCGCAAATCTGTATGCATATCATCAGCTTCTTCACTGTCTATGTTTACATGCACAGAAGCATGCATTACATGGAGGCATAAACAGACTTCCTCCATGACCCCAAACATGCTTTTGAACCAAGGTTGTAATATTTATTATTGTATTAAAGATAGATGACTGTGCAGCCTGAAGAGTTACTTAACAGATTTTTAAGAAATAGTTACAGTTAAGATGTTAAAGCAGACTTCCAGGAAGTGTTTATTATAATTTTTGGAATTAGTCAGACTGTGCATTTTTGAGTTAACCTAATTAATTGAGTTTCATAAGCCTATATCGCTTGCATAATTTTCAGATGCCATAGAGCAGGATGTCTTTTTTCTTTCTTTTTTGAATTTACACTAAACATTCAAATATTTGATAAAAGGTCAAAGAGAATCACTGTTTTCCCTGTAATACTTTCTGTCCAAAGTATTTGTTTACACAATGATTTAAAAAAAAAGCGGCTGCAGACAGTTCACAATACCGGGTTACTCGAGTGCATGTAAATGCAGTGAAAGACGTAAGCCACATGATTAAACCTACAGTCACAATTGGTCTCATGCCAGAGTGCTGCAGGGCACACTTCCAATCAGAGTTGCCCGTAATAAAAATTAAGCTAAATGTTGGACCCACAGATTTACAGTTTAATACAAAACAAGCTGTGGCTGAGGAATTTACCTGGCCAGTTTAAAATTGTTATGGTGGGAAAAAAATGTGCCCTTAAATAAATTGTGGAAAATGTTTTGATCTGATTTCTGAGGGGGAAATGTTATTTCACTGTGAGTCTGTTTCAGGTGATTTGAATCAATAAAATAGGACAAATGAGCACAACATTAATTTTTGAAATGCTCTAGGGGTAAAAGTACTCTGCACAGTATCTGCAGGATTTGAAAAATGAAAAACCATGGAATTTAGTATCTTCAAGAAAAGGCCTTACAAGGTATTAAGAAGTCATACATTGTGACAAAAGGCTTGTAAATGTACTCTTGCCTGCCATTAGCCCAGTTAGTTACTGTTGGTGTTACTAACTGGGCTAATGGAATCTGGATTCTTTGACACTAAAACCTAATAAAGCGTTTTGTTCAATCTGTGTGCTTAAACTAAACAGGCTTGTATAACCAGATGCTCTTCTCTGTCCTGTACCTCCTGTGTCTCATCCTGTGCTTTTTAATAGAGAAGTACTGCGGTTTGGGTCTGAAGGTAAAGGAGCTGATTGAGTCCACTGGCAACCAGGTCACTGTCCAGTTCATGAGTGGGACCCACCACACCGGACGTGGATTCTACCTGTCCTACTCCACCACCGAACACACAGGTAACAAGTTCCAGCTCACTCCCCCTGTCTGTCTTCTGTAGGTCCCAATTTGCAAGGCCGGGGTAGTGGCGAGCTTTTTTACGTTTCTGTTTTGGCCCTTTGTATAAGAGCTGCTTTGGAAACTGTTTTTTTTCATTCTGCACCCCCTCCATAGTTTTGTCTCTTCATACGTCAGTTACTTCTTTGTATTCAGTAAAAAAACACTCTTGTATTTAGCTTGCCCACTGCGCAGTTGGAGGTTGGATGTGTAGAATTTCCTCCATCCATGTTCCAACCTGTGCTAGGATGTTTTTTTCAAGTTGAAACCTCTACCGTGTGTGCTTATTTGGTAACATAAGTGTACTTTAGGTCTTAGTTCTTATGCGTGGTGGTATTACAGGGCCTGAGGTGAAACGTAGAAGAAATCCTACTCACATGTAGCAGGTATTGTTTACAATCCTGACAGAAATGTGTGTTTTTTAGGTGAGATGGTTTTTTAGTGAAAACTAAACCTCTCCATCGTTTGGGATCTGTTTGTGTTGACTGCATCTTGGATCAGGTCTAGTTATTCTTGGGTCAGTTAGGATCAGTTCTGACTGTCCTCAAGTTTCCTTGTATGGATGAATTCAATGCAATACCATTCAATTAAACTTTATTTATCACAAAGAGTAACAGTTTAAAGATCACTTGAGTGTAATGGAGAATTCTGCAGCTCTGTGACAACAGTGCTCAAAGCCAAATAAGAGGAGCATTTACAACGTGGTGTTTGTTCACCGTTGCGGTATTTAAACACACGGCAGAGATAACAAGCTGGTCTGTGGTGTATGGTATTTTCTAATCAGCCACATATCTGGAAGTCCAGCTGCAGTGTGCAGTGTTGTCATGCTAGTGGGCATCTGCCATCCTCTCAAATTATTGTTTCCCCCTCTTTTAATGTAGGAACGGATAGAATGAAATACAGGCGGGTGGCATCAGCAGATGTGTTTATATATCTTCTACTCAGCCGTCAATGAGTCTGGGTTTTTTCACATTGCAGTTTTACAGTCCTACATGTCTAAGTGATGGTGAAAATCTGTGGTTTTAGTTGTTTAAAAAAAAAAAAAACTTTTGGTAAAAGATAGAGAAGGATAGAGAACAAGGACAGCATGAAGCCATTTTAGAAGAAAAGGAACAAGAGGAAGTGAAAGTAATTGAGAGATATGGAAAGTAATATTTTGTGGTTTTATATTAAGACTAGAAGCTGTTAACCTTTCTTTATTGTGATATCAGTTTTGAAGGAGTGTGTTATGAAGCCCCTTTCAGACACGCACCCCTGGTGGCAATTGAACTTGTTTCTCGTCTGTGTCAGCACCTTTTACCTAGCCGTCACAAAAGCCATCTTACCAGTTTGGTAGAAACTAGTAAAGAAGATCACTTTAGTTCAATTATTATCTCACTCACTCATCTCTTCTCTTATGCACTAAGAAAATAAAAACATACATTGTGATAAACTAACAGTGAATGAGACCATTTTAAGTTATTTAGAAGGGAGGTCTCATATCAGATCAGTCCTATGATAAAAAGATATTAAATTTACAAAAATATAGACCAAAGAAAAGCAGCATATTTTCACGTTTGATGAACTGGAACAAGAAAATCTGGGCATTTGTTTTCGTGAGTAATCACTGGGATGAATAATCAGCCGTCCAACTGGGACTTACAGATGACCCACAGATTTCTCTGAAGCCACAATACACTTAATAAAAACTGTGCCAGTGCATCATCTGAGTTTTGGTATGTTTTACAAAGACAAACAGCAGAATCTCTAATCAGGGTTTCATGTCTTTACACAGATGACCTCGGAGGACCTTTGCATAAACAAAAAACAGTGGGGGAAAATCATCAAACTATAAGTCAAATCTCTTTCTGGTCGTCCCCAAACTTTTGTACATGGCAGCTTGATAATTGATGTTTAGACATAAATCTGCAGGTACAAGAATACTGTCGCTACTGTCTGTTATAGTCTGAACCAGATTCTTGAATGCATTTTTATCTTAAACAAGAATGTTGTTGTAACTGTGTGATTGTAATTTTAGATGGACGTACTTTGTCATGTGGAACATTTTCAGATAAGCAGATAATTGAAGCCACAAGAAGAGGGAGGGCAGTGACGTGTGTGCAGGAGAGTAATATTTCTCTCTGTGTCACACAAACAACTGCTGTGTGTTTTTTGACGAGCACAGGAGGACAGTTTGCACGGCTAAGTAAATCCGTCACCATGGCTTCTTGCGGTGATCAGGGGGGTATTTGTCAGTTTGACTCACTGGTTGGGTTCCCAGATAAATGGGCTTTTGATAATGTGGTGGAGACTCACCAAGACTGTACACCGCCGCAGGGGTTGCAGAGTTTCCAGCAGCCCACATCATCCCGTTGGACGCATGTGGTGTGTCTCATCACTGACCATGTTTACATGCACATAACATTCCGGTTTTTGCCCTTACTCCAAAAATAGACACTATTCTGACTAAGCTGTATAGATGGCTAATGAAAATGAATATTCCACTAATATTTCCTGTTGACATGCATGCGTGCAAAATAGAATTATTTCAAGAAGTTTTTAAACCGGTGACATACGCGTTTGAATAAATTAAATATGCTGTTTACATGACCCGTTTCTAATGAATAATGTCTAATTTGGAATAATTGTGGAATGTTAGTTTGCATGTAAACATACTCACTGAAGGAACCCCCAAACATACACCCACACACGTTTGTGTTGTTGGACTTTGATGGGTTTGGGATTGAGCTGAACAAAAAGTCAATCGTGACTATTTTCATGTATGATACTAAATTCATAGTTTTTAACTGTTTAATGTGGGCTTGTTTTCTGACATTTTACCGACCAAATGATTCAGAAAAACTTGATTGATCACTTTAGCATTAGAAAATAATTAGAGCTGAAGGGATTAGTTGAACAAGCGGTTATGTAATACTGACTAGCTAGTTATTAAAATAGTTACTGCTGTACAAATTCAAAATACTAAAGAGAGTTGTCTCCTCCGCTCCCTCTTCCCTAGACTCTAAGTTCATGGAGAATGCCAGGCTGAGACCGCTGCATCCACAGTCTCGCTTTGCCAGACCCTCCTCCCTCCAAAGAGTGCTGGAGGATTATCCACAACAATGTTGCTAGACGCTTGTTTCACATAGCCAGACATGACTTCACAGCACACTGGAGGAGCTAACGTTAGATGCTGGCTACATTGACGGTCATAGAAGCCTGTGCTCGCGGGGAGCTATACACCTGACTGTTACACTTCCTTAGAAGGTTTAGACTTGTAGGAGAAAACGATAGGAATAACACTACCTTGCCCTCCTCTCCACCCGACTGAAATACTTTATTGGCTTAGAATTACGGCAACAATCGCTAAACGCACTGGAAACTCCCAGTCCTCTCTTCCCGATTTACAGCCGCCCTCTCTTGGCTTAAAATAACCCACAGTTGTCAGCTACGACCGCTGAAAAGCCTATATGTTGTAAACAGCCGCGGCCCGCTTGCCTGCTCCTCCGGTAACGTTTGCAGGGTTAGCATGTTGGCGTTAGCCTGGACCAGTCGGGATTTCTGTACTGGCTGTGTCTCAGTTTTTATTTTGTGAGAAACCAACTTGTGTACTCTAGTTAAATAAGTCAATGTGAGTACACAAATGTTTAAATGACATAAAATGCCTGCCCCTTGTAGCCGTGATAAATTAGCCTTGACCTAATGCTTACCTGTTCAGGAGGAAATTAGCCAACTTGGCATTCTTTTAGACTCAAAACTGTCTCCATTTTTCAAATACAGTACATCTCCAATATTTACCCGGGTTTGTTACGTCTTTGGTCACACAACAATTAGAAACACGCCAGGTCTTTGTAGGTTTGGTAGTATCTATCTCCGTTGATCCTGTTTGTTTGTTTGTTTGTTTGCTGCTATCATGGCTGTCCTAAGATTACAGGTGTAGTACGCTCGGTTTACGTTTTTACAGGTATATCTGGCAACCCACAGGCCAAAACACAAACTGAAATTCCAAAAGGAGAAAGTACTGGCATTTGCCCCTCCCTTCTCCTCATGCCGTCTACTCCCTTCTGTGCTTTCGTGTACTAACCCCCCACCTCCTAATCCTTCTTTTTGGTTATTGGCTGGAACACTTTGTGTATTCTTCGTGGTGCAGGTTGGCACATTTAGTTTTTGTTACCGTTTGTAGACCCTGGGCTGTCTACAGAGAATGCGTTTTTTTTACAGTGTGTTCAGGGGACGGGCAGCTCGCAGATGGTGAGATGTTTGCTTTATGTGACAACAAATGTAACCTAAAACATGCGTGAGATCACTTAGAGCACCTTTAATATCTGACACATTGGGCTAATTTTTGGGGATTAATTACAGCAAATAAATTACACATTGGACCTTT
>NC_048417.1:10551983-10577973 GCF_013103735.1 Etheostoma cragini
GTGCAGTGATCAAGCCATCCAACATATTCATTGTGTGTCTCTCACTTTCTTCTTAGTAAATACTGTCCAGCAGGCTGCTTGACATCTACCGAGGAGATTTCTGGAACTATACCTAATGGATACAGAGAGGTAAGCACATACAGTATGCATGGATTTTTCTTTTTGTGGTGTCCTCTGCATTAAATTTCCAAGTGAGTCATGGTGCCCTGTGGTCTCCTGCTGTTTGGTCACAGTTACCCCACAGGATCCACCCGACTGTCAGCATTTGCTTACTTATGTTTTCAGGGCTTTGCTGCATTATTTTTCTCTTTTTGCTGCCATCCATTACTTTGCCGAAAGTCTGCACATCTTTCCGTTTAATTCCTTTTTTTCTTCCTTGTGTAAATGTGCCTCTGGTCCACGGTATAAGAGTCCTGGACTGATGACCTCACAGCCCCCCCACTGCGCGCTAGGTCATGAGTGCACAGTCTCTGGCTGATGACTTCATGCTCAGTACTCTGGGTTTTGTTGAAGAGAAGGAGGGAGGGAGGGGTGTTGGAGGCTGATGGGAGGACAGGGAGGAGCGTTGGGTGTACTTTAGGGAGTGAGGTGCCCCACAGGAACAGAGGAGGGGCAGGGTCAGTGGGTGAAAGGGAGGTGAGATAATAGTTTGGCCGAATATAATAAGCCTCTAATCCAGTCCAGCTGCAAGAGGGCGCTTAGCAGAGCTGTGTGTTGAGTGTGCAAGACAGAAAAGTTGGAGAGTGAGTCAGTGTGAGGGAGAAGCTTGTGTGTGTTTGTCAGTGATTGTGGACGCATGCTTAAGACTACTCCACCCAGACCGTGCATCTCACTTTGTTTTGTTTTTTTAATCTGGTGTTTCTTACTGTGATCCATGAACTGATTTCTATATTTCCACATCCCACACATTATATGTTTCATGTGTGTTAGTGTGGTTTCCTCTGTTGGAGGCAGGGTGCGGTGGTTTTGGGGAAAAGCTTTGTGTTAGTGGTTTGGTATGGCGCTCTTTAGGAAGTGGTGTGTGTGTGTGTGTGGATGTTTTTGGTAGGTTTAAGAGTCACAGGGCATGTGTTGATTGGTTGTGGCAGAATTTGACTGCTGTGCATGTGTGTACGAATACATGTACTTGTCACTCCATGGGTCACTAGAGTTTTCCCACAGTCTTGTCAGCTGTGAATTCCAGTGTGGGTCTTTTCCAGTAATAAAATTCAACCTCACTCAACCAGCTGTTCATGGGAAGATTTTTGTGTCCATTTCTTTAGTGATGTGGCAGCAGGTTTGTACAGGAATGCAGCCAGCAGTGAATCATTAGTCAGTACCCCTCGGTATCTTCTCTACGGAGAAGTGACATCATGCTGAGTCATCTTTTTTTTAATCGGCCACTGTCTGAAGGTTAAGAGCTTGTACTTTGTAATCACACTAACAGCACTGCCTGTTCCCGCACAAGCTTACCTTCAAACGCTCCTAGTGTTTTAGGAGCTGCAGCTTCACCTGAATGTCCACCACAGATTCCTCAAAAAAATCTTTATGTGCCAAATATTTTAACAAAAAACATTTAGAGATATAACTCATAAATGGTTAGGAGTGGACGATGAAGATCGATATTAGATATACATGCCATGGTACATTTTCTGTAAAATAGTTTCGCTGTACTGCAATTACTTGTTAGTTATTGTTAACATACACTGATGCCAACACATCTATTATCTGCAAGTTAATATAGCTGGCAGATTTATTGGTCTAGCTCTGAAGTTAACCAGACAACGAGGATTGGTTCAGAAAATTTGAGCTCATTGAGTTCAAATAAAGCTACTGTAGTTAATGGAAAAATGCTATGGGATTCAATATGACCATTACACAGTCCTGACCACGGATTAAAAACTTTGCCCACAATAGTCTATCACCTACCCACCCACATGCATGTTTAGCATTCTCTCAAGCTGCAAAAGTAAGCAATGGTATCAACATTAGGACTTGGGTTGGGACTTTCTTTTAATGTTATCAATGTTAAAGCAAAGTTAAGGTTTTTTGCGATGTCCCTTCCTACTCCAGTACGTCTCACAGGAAAGTATATTACAAAGAACAACACAGTGATTGTGTTGTCTCCTGCAGAAAGTGTTTCAATCAAAGTTGTGATTTTTAACCTGTTATCGAACTAATTTGCCAAATATTCCCATTTCATAAGATGTGAGGGGAACAATTGGCTTTAGTTTGATGTAATAGAAATAGAAAAGTGCTTAAACCAGCAGACCTTAATCTTATCTCATCTTTCCTGTATTCTGCAGTCCTCTCCTTTGTGTGTGGCAGCCATCCATGCAGGTGTGGTGTCTAACGCTGTGGGAGGGAGGATCAGTGTGGTCAGCAGCAAAGGCATCCCTCACTACGAGGCCACGCTGGCTAACAATGTCACTTCCACTGGGTAGGAGAGTGTTAGTTGTGAATCTTAATTCAATTAGAATCACATGTTTTATTAAAAAAAGCACAATGCAAGAAATGGTTTTTTATATTATAAAACTACTTAGAGTCAAAATCCTGGTTATTTTCAATGATTATTAATATAAGTCTGAGGTGTGATCTACTGTATGTTCCTCATATTCACTTTTCTCCTCAGAGGAACTTTGTCAAACAGCCTCTTCACTTTCAAGACCAATGGTGAGTTTTATTTTTCTGAAGCACCATCTAAAGCTGTAATAATTTTGTCCTGTAAATGTATTACTGACAGCACAACAAAATTTGGAGTATATGCTTACCGTTCAAATTTGATTGATATCTGACTTGAAATTTCTAATACAGCTAAAGGAATTACATACAAACTGAAATATATTATTAAGGCCTTTTTTAAGTCTTTCAGTTTCCTAAACATTTTCTAGTGTTGTAATGATGGCCTCTCTATGCTTGCAGGCTGCTATGGAACGCTTGGTTTAGAGTCTGGCAGCGTAGCGGATACTCAGCTGTCTGCTTCGTCTGTGTGGGAGTGGAACAACATTGGTCAGTGGGCGCCATCAGGGGCACGCCTTAAAAAGGCGGGGCTGCCCTGGGCATCTTCTCAGAATGACCAGCAGCAGTGGCTGCAGGTCGATCTCAAGAGGGAGAAGAGAATCACAGGTACACAACCACACACGCTCATATTCAAACAAACACTCTCGCTGAAATTACTAAACACTAAAACCACTTCCTTTTAAATTGACTATACGCCTAGAATAAGCAAATGCTCCCTTATATTGGTTTTGACTTGTTTTAGCAGCATGACTGAAGGGATGGAAAGGTCAGTAGGTCAGGCCATTACTTTGGTCCAGACTGAAGTATCTCAACAACTATAAGATGGATTGTCATATAAAAGTTGGAACTCTGGTCATTTAGCATTTTAGCACCGTGGCTAAGTACAGCCTTACAGATTCACAAGCAAAGCATTGTGGAGCCAACTGTGCATTATCTTAATGTTACTACTTTCCATTTATCTAGGTATCACCACCACCGGCTCCACCCAACGAGAATACCAGTACTATGTTACAGCATACCGGGTCATGCACAGTAATGATGGCAAGCAGTGGCACATCTACAGGGAAGCAAATTCTACACAAGACAAGGTAATACAAGCACCAAATCAATAAACCCCCATTGGCGCAACAATTACATCATGGGCTTTTAGGTGGTTTGGTTTCCTTCAAATTAGTGCAAATGGACTAAAATATGTCACTTTAGAAGGCTGCAGGGGCTCTTACTTGGAGTGTTTCCATAGCAACTGGTTTTGACTAAGGGATGTTTATGGCAGGAAATGATAGCAGTCAGTGGTTTGAGTTAAGTGCTGTGGTAGAAAAGCCAGGACACTCTGGTATTAATAATAAATGGATATGGATTTAGTGGCCGGGTTGTTAGGATGGAACGGCTGTCTATGAGCTGCTTTCTGCTGGGATGCTACTACTACTGGGCGATAGTCTGGTTTATATCTTTGGCACAATTAAGATAGTTTGTTCTCTCTTTGTTAGATTTTCCAAGGCAACACCAACTACCTGCATGAGGTGAGGAATAACTTCATTCCCCCAATTATGGCCCGGTATGTGAGAATAAATCCAACCCTGTGGCACCAGAGAATTGCTCTTAAATTGGAGTTGCTTGGCTGCCAAATTACTGCAGGTAGGTGGAAGTGGTTGCTTTGTAGATAAACAAATATCCTTACAAAGAGAATTGTAAGTTCCTATTCAATTCTAACTTTTTCTGTCCTAAAAATATTGACAGTGTGGCCAAAACCAGATCCGAGGTCAAGGATGTTACCCACCTCTCGTCGTACTCCACCTCCTGTGGGTACTAAACGCCCCCCTCACCTTGGCCAAACCACACACACCCCAGACATCAGAAACACCACCATGCCTCCTCACACTGGCAAAGGTGTGTATTTTTTTATTTTTATAAAAAGCTTGTTTATCCCAAATAGACATTTGTCATCTAATGTTTGTTGTCATATTTCTGCTGTTAGATGTTGCGATTGCAGCAGTTCTGGTGCCTGTTTTGGTCATGGTTCTGACTGCTCTCATCTTGATTGTGGTTTGTGCTTGGCACTGGAGGAACAGGTATTTATTTTCATTATCATGCAAACAAAAAATCTCTTTGAAATTCTTAGTCATGACATTATTTTTCTCTTTGTAGGAAAAAAAGTTCTGAAGGAACATATGATCTCCCTCACTGGGACCGCACAGGTATGTGATCTGTCTGCAGCACAGGCCGATAAGTCTGCATGATTTTGCAACTCATTGTGTATCTCACTGTGCTTCTGCAGACTGGTGGAAAAGCATGAAGCAGCTGTTGCCCTCCAAGATGGTAGAGACCGAGGATTCAGTGCGGTACAGCAGCAGTGAGGTGGGCCGGCTAACGGGAAGAGGTGCTGTACCCAGGCTACATGCTGAACCTGCAGGTAAATACAGTGTGACTGTCACAGCGTTTGCCATTGATTCTTTTCCTGCTTCCAACGTTAGCTACATGATTACTGGATATACCAAACTAACTTTCCTGAAGCACGAGCGGATAGTTGAAAGGAACATTGCAACTGTGGAATAAGTTTGGCAAAAAAAAGGCCCTACGCTTTTCACTGTCTGTTTTAGCTTAGAAACTCAAAAAGCCATTTGCCAACACTATAATACTAAGTTGCTGTAGCCTACATTCACCACCTCCTAACAGAGGCAGAACATTACCGTTGCCAAACCTCTCTCTACACACACACACACACACACACACGTGGTTGACAAACGCGGATAGCGCACTGCCAATCCATGATGCTAATGGCTGACTACTCTATTTTCATTGTGGTATTTGGTGATTACATTCTGAATCTACGTTCTCTGTCAAGTAACTCAGTACGTCAGAAGTTTGGGGTAGCACTGTAAGTAATTTTGGGGTAAAATTTAGTTTTGAAGAATTCTACAAGCAGCAATGCCAAAGGCCAAGGAATGGGCACGATGCTGAATCTTTGTAATTTATCAACTGTTAGATTATTAATACACTATGACATGCTTTTTTTCAGAATATGCTCAGCCCCTGGTGAGTGGTGTTACGACATTAGGTGCCCGGTCAACCTTTAAACCAGACGAGGGGCCCGACCCAGGATACTCAGATCCTGACCTGTACGACGCTCCCATCTCACCAGACGTGTACCACGCTTATGCAGAACCCTTACCAGCCTCAGGATCTGAATACGCCACACCCATAGTGGTTGATATGGGATGCCACCCATCAGGGGGCTCCTCTTTGAACCAGCCCTCCACGGTGTGTAGTTTCATGGGTGCCGGGCCTGCTTCCCTGCTCACGCGGAGAGACAGTAGCCATTCAGGGAGGACGGCTTATGATACACCCAAGAATGCCACTGGACAGGTCACACCCACTGAGGATCTGACCTATCAGGTACCTCAGAGTAGCACTCAGAAGCCAACGGGAAAGAGCTGAAGAGCCTGGATGCACACAGCCTTAATCTGCCCCAACCCAACCCAACGGACAAAGAAAAAGGGTTCTTAACGGAGGAGGAGGTGTGAACCTGTGAGCCCTGGAGCTTGGGCTCCAGTCTTGAATGAACACTACCTTAGCTTTAGATTCATCTGGAGATGTCTGTATTGCCTAAACGATTCTGCATGGCCACAATCTGCTTGTGTAGTGCCATCACAGTCCTATCACTGAAACCACATAGATGAATGTGTTCACACCAGGTGTGAGAGGCAGGAGGTGGAGGGATGATTGACGGAGGGAGGATGAAAAGGAGAAAACTGACTACTAATTGATAAAGACTTTGTCCTTGTTCTCTGATCCTTAGTAGTTCTTGCATTTTGTTAAACTGTGATTTCTATTATTTTCCTGTTACATACTGAACCAACTGAAATGTACCTGAGGATATACATTCATCAACTTTAAAGGGTTCTCTTATGGATGAAGTGCATGTTGCATTAAGTACCCCACATCCACAGTCAATTAATTCCTCCTTTCTAGAGAAACTCTAGTTTTCCATGGTACGTTTTTGTCTTACTTTGTATAAAAAGCATGACTTGAAATTGTGTATAGTTCTAGTAATCCCATTACTGCAAACCTCTCAGATGATTTATTGATATTTATTTTTATTTCACATCCTGCTGATGAGGAGAAACTCTTATTGAAACTAGCCTACCACTACCCTTACTGATTACACATCAAATAATTGTGGTTGCACTGTTCTGGACATCTTAATGACAATAAGTAGTTTTTGTTTTTAACCTTGTAAGTGATGTTGTATGTTAACTTGAAAAGGCTGATCGGGAAGATCAATCCATTGAACTTCACAAAGAGAAGATACTTTTTGTAATATTGAAGACCAAATGTTGCCTCTTTGTTAGTGTAATGTTAATTCACAACAGAAGCAAATATCACAATTGTGACAATAGCAAAAGTTTAGCCAAATAAACATTAAAGCAGTCTTAATGTAGGAAATAAAAAAAAAGGTACAGAGAAGAGGTAAATTGGTTAATCTGTTACAGCTGATTATTTCATAGTTTTGTCCTTAAAATTTAGATGTTACGCGTGCATCATGGTTATTGTCTTGTGTTTAATGGGTGTTAACTGCATTTGAGTGTTCCTTTCTTGTATCAATGTGCATCAACATCTGTATGTGTAGTAAGCCGTTTCGATATTTCAGTCCTGTGTGTTTTAGTTTAGTTTTTCGGACTGGTTTTGATGCGGCTTATAGTTGTATTATATGATGAGGATGTGTTCAGTCATTATCTGGAGCACCAGTTAGACTGCATTCCACTCCTGTCCCACCTGTGGTACTAATCTGACCAAACACACTGCTACGCTGTGGCAGGAGTGCAGATGGAACAAGCTGCTTTATAACTTTGCAGAATAGCAACCTCACCTGGTTGGAGGTGTTTGTCACACAGCTGTGCCACCGATTGTGCTCCATAACCAAGGAGATCTACATCAGAGTTTTGGTGCTCCCTGGTCAGAGAGGGATTGTGTTTATGTGGCTCTCACTGATTGTATATAGAGAAATAAAGAGTTTTTAAACAGGAAATGTTTTATTACTATCTTCAGCTGTTTGCTGCTAGCATGGCTATATTGTGCTATTAAACATTCATATTGAGCACTGGCTAGCCATTGTGCTGTAATAATAACCCGTATCCACAAATTACAACTTAGCTTAAGAATCATGATTACAGTTGATGTTTCGTATTTTATTTTTATAAAAAAATTCAATTATGTTAAATTACAGTACAATAGCAAAACGGTGTGTATTTAAAGAATGCAAAGGTTCAAGTAAAATTACCACAAAGAAAGCTTGAAGCCTGTGCTAAGACCCCTAGCTTTCGATGTGTGGGAAAGTCATTTTTCCAACTTAATTCTTCATTGGTTTGCCAACACATTAATTTGCTTTAACCATTCTCCTTCATGTGCTTGTATCAATGTTCTTGTCATTTCAGATTAGTTGTCTCTTTAAAACAACTCCAAAGTAGCACGACAATTATCATTTTCAGGTGCTTGTGAGATTTTCACTCCTAAGCCTCCCAGTGCACCAGTGTCTTACCCCTTCATTCTTCCAATCTTTTTCCATTTTTCCCAAACTTCCACCATGCCACAGTGAGAATGACAGCTATCAATAGGATCAGGCAGCTGGTTACGAGGTAAGCAACGGGCAGGAAATGGTTCTGACCACCAAACCATGTCAGCGTGGTCAGCACTACTTCCTTTCTGCCTTGGAAGTACTGCACGGGGAAGTCTGAAAAACGCAGATGTCAAGGCTGAAAATAGGTCATCACAAAGAGAAGCTCAATGGCAAATAGCCGGCCTGTTGTCTTAAAAAAGTCCCTGTGTTAAACTGGAAGACTAAGGAAACTAATGCACACAATAGGACGTGCCCATGCCAAAGTTCCCATGAAAGACATCTCTGAAAGCATTGAAAGGATACTGTAGGATATGTTGATGGTGTAATTCCCTGCTGGCAGACCCTTAGTAAAGGGCTGGTTGGCTCTGTATAAAACCCCATAGAGCTTCTTGAAGTTGGGGAAGGCTGCCTCTCTCATCCATACGATCAGGTCATCATTGATGAAGCCGTTGTTGGTCGGGTCGAGGGGATCGAGCTCGTACACAGGCTTTTGCCAGTACAGAGGCTGTGCTGTGCCTATGTAGTAATCACAAATCAGACATTATGAATGATTCTGGTTTTTATACCGTTCTCGGGTTTTATAAAAGGTTTTATTATTCATTTACCTTCAAATGCTTGAGCCAGGGTCATGTTGTCATTATTTGGGTTGCGATACTTGACATTTTTGTCTGTGTACCAGGCGATGCCCTTCCGTAACAGAGGGACCAGAACTGAAGAACCACCAGAACCATGATAGGTCAGAACGAAGGAGTCTTGGAGAAAAGATGCGAGTTAAGTGGCCAGTGTGAGTGGAAAAAAGTGGAGGATGGATGTGATGATTGATCTGTGTTATGAGTGGCGCTTACCATTGAAGATGCTGTTGGCCACAGCCCCACAGGGGGCAATGGGGAGACCATTTTGGTCCTTCATGAATGGCTCGCAGTATGAACTGGGGTTCTAGTAAGGAAACAAGATTAATGGGGAAACCGGAAGATAATTTCACAGTAAAATTTTACATTTAACCAAGTACTGTACTTCAGTACAATTTAAAGTTACTTGGGTATTTTTTTTTTTTTAATACTTTTTACTTCACTAAATTTCAAAGAGAAACACTGTACTCTTTACTCCACATTTAAGACAGCTGAAGTTTCTAATTACATTCAAGCTTCAGGTTAAACATGGAAAACATTTGATCAGTTTACACTATATGATTATTAACAATTTATGCTACCCAACAGTATACAAAGTTAAACAAGCTATTAACACAATCATGGATCAGTAATAATTAAACAATATTAACTCTAAGGGGCCATTCTGTTGCATAAATGCTACTTTTACTTCTGATACTCCACGTATACTTTGCGGTTAATACTTATGTACTTTTACTTAAGATTAAAGACTTTTTTATACATTATAGTATTTTTCCTTTAACTTAAGTTAAATACTTCCTTCACTACAACATCAAAAGGCAAACAAATCAGTGTACTATTTCAGTTTCAAACAAGTTAAGGGCATTTTAAGCTACCTTTAAGTTTTTCTTCCTACCAACCATCTGTCCATCATCTCTGGAGTCCATGTATCTGCGGAGGTTCTGATGGAAGTTTTGGAGGCCATAGTAAAAAAAGACATCTCCCTGGAACAGCAGCAGGACATATATCATCAGCAGAGATGTTCTTGTCAACTAAATTCTGTCCTTGACCGACTTTAATATTTACAGGAAGTACCAGAAATAAAAGCACTGCAAATGGAGCTTGGATACGGAGTGCAAAAGTTAATAGTTGACCTTTGAATATAGCAGTTTTACAGAATAATCCTAACTTAAGATCTTCTTAGAAGCTTTTTCAACCCTACTTAAATTACTAGGTATCTAGCAAAGCCTTGCAAGTGAACCGAAAGTGATATTGCTTTGTCACACTGTGTTGTCAAACTTACCTTCAATGCTTTCTTAATGGGAAACACAAGTGTGCAGCTACAAGTTTGGGCTGCATTGCTAGAATTTTTACGCTTTTCAAAACAAATGTCACATGTCCCCGCCTCTGTGTAGTCCAGCTGAAAAGACAGGAGAAAGTTAAAGAGTAGAATAAATTGCAAGTACACTCTTCCTGTTTACTGAACTCAAAACACACCCTTGGATTGTTCCTTGTCATTCCCCTTTTTTTATTATTATTATTATTTTTTTTTTTATTGCACACGAGGGTATTCGATCACTTCCTCTCTCTCAGTCCCTCTAACAACTTTGTGTATTGAAATAAAAATCTTAATTACTAAATAAACTAGTGCAATCTTCAAAAACACCCACACTTACCTTTATTTCCTGTGTGCTCTGCACTGTAAGGAGCAGCCATACTCCCAGCAGCATACATATCAAAGCCATTAAGTAGAAGAAGGGCAGCACGGTGTTAGCTGTTAGCATGGGAGACCATGCAGGTAACCTCTGCTGTTTGAAAGCGGAGTTGTCTGGCCTCCGAGCCAGGGGCCCAGACTTGCCCTTCACTTTGCCCATGAGAGGGACCTTCGGTTACGGATGGAAGAGGAGCTTAGACAGCTGGAGAGCCAGAAAGTGTGTCAGAGAATGCGCTGCTATTTCTTCTCTTCCGGTTCTTTTTTTCAAGCGATATCTTCCTGCACACACAAACACACACTCTTGCTTGCCAAGAGATTTTTTTCCCAGCAGGCCTTTCAGGGCGGGGGAGACTGTTGTGGTCTGTTACTTATTAACCACAATCCTTTACTTAACTACCTCTTTATGTTTGCTGTTACTTCCATTTTTCTTTGTCGTTACATTGTGCTTCCTTCCTACAAGACAAACATGGGTTTCTTTTTTTCACGTTAACATGACACAGACGTGTATTTTATATCTTTATTCTAATTGGCTGTTGGATATAATCTGTTGGTTTTAAATCCCCCTTTGTGCTGCATCCCATCCTTTATCAAAGGATGTGATGGTAAATGTAACTTCCTAGTGGGCAAGTAAAATTATGACCTCACATTATCAGTAGGAGGGACTTCCCAGGGTCAGACTAAACAAACAAAAGAATGCTGGTTTCATTTCGAGTCCGTTTATTCAATCCATTACACTGGGACATTGCGTTGGACAACAGCGAACAAACAGCAAACAAACAACACCATATATTTGACACAGCCTCTGAAAATAGTAAACGCACAGCACAGATTTCCCACTGACACAAAGGAAAAACAAACAGGATGAGGCCCCTCAGCATGTAGTGAGGAACATCATGTAGTTTTAAAAATCAAGGTGTCATGTGGATTATAAGCACAAAGCAATGTGCAGTTAAAATAGTCCAATTTTGATTTTGTCTTCTTTACAACCATTCAGGATACCATTCTCCAGCAGCTTCATAAAGTCCAGTTTGACCTGAAATAGACATGTCAATATGACATAACATGTTCCCTTCAGACATGACTTAAAAAATAATTAAAAATTTAAAAAATACTCTGCTTTAAATAATAAATTGGACTGGATAGTTCTTCCACAAATAAGCTCATTACCTTTATTAGAAATTCTTAAAATGACATGTACCCGTCCTCCCTCTTTGAATAATCCAAATGAATTATTATAAGTATTATATATACACTACCATTTCAAGAATGTAACTGCTGGACACAAGACGTGGTTTACTTAAATCCATTATCAGTGTATGTGTGGTGGAAGTTTTATTGGACCCCGTTTGGCCTCTAAAGTACATAAGTAAAGTTTAAAGTAGCATACCATGGAATTTCCCAAGTACACAAACCTCAAAATGAATGTGTAAATGTATTTTGATGCATTCCACCACTGATTGAAATGAGTTAAGGTTAACACGGTGAAAAACTTTCTCCCTTCTGCACAGTGAAGGTCTACCATCCAAGTGAAGTAACAATAAGAAAAACACATTACTTTATATTAGTGCTGTCAGTTGAACGTGTTGTTAACGGCATTAACGCAAACCCATTTTAACAGCGTCAAATTTATTATTTTGGCCTAGCAACCTTTGCAGTTTTTTTCACATGCAGTTGCAACAACTGGTAACGTTAGAACACCCCACGGATCTAGTTAGACAGGAAACAAACCAACAGGCACGCTGTACACACTTGTTTGGGCTTTTGAGCCGGCCAAAGAGTATTAACATTACGTTTTGAGTGGATTGTGAGCGTGAGACGCCAAAATGGATGTCAATAACATTGTGAATGGAAATTTACTTTTTAAAAGTTGCCAAATGGTTCCATTGATAAGACCAAAGTTATCTGTGTGTTTTGTCGTTGTGAACGGAGTTATCATCGCAGCACGTCCAGTCTGAAATACCACTTGATGGCCAAGCACACAGCTGATGCAAATTGTCCGCCCCACTCGTCAAAGTATTCACCCTTTTATTGATGGACAGTGTTACATTGTGTGGGAGATTTTTTGCTCCAAGTGAGAATGTTAGTGTGAAATTGAATACTACAGTAGGCTAAATGCAAATAGTTAATTTTTTTGTTTGTTATTATTACATTATTAACAATGTTATTAATTGTGATTACATTTTTGAATTGTTTGACAGCACTACTTTATATACTTTATAAAACCATGCAGTCAAAACAAGCTTATTATATTTTCAGCCCAGATGGGGGCGGTAGCTCACCTCAGGAACATCCACCATCCTTCGGAGCTTCTGGTCCCTCCAGTTCCAGTCCAGAACCACATATCTCAACGCCTGCAAGCCCAAACCCTCTGGAGAAAAATAAATGAAAGCTTCAACATATTAACTTCAAAGCGCTTGAGGTCTTATTAAACAGAAAGACTATCGTCTCTACACTTACCTTTCTCTATAAGAGCACTGATCCTTCCAGGTGTCCCCACTCCGATGTGCGTGACGCCCTTTTGTAGCAGCTTCACCTGCTCCTCTATCTGTACACACAAAAAGAGACATAAAAAGAGAACTGTTAATATTGTTCTGACAAAACATCGTCATTGTACACACACCACATGCATCATATTGAACTGTCCTCTCTACTACCTTGATATGTTTTGCAAAAAGTTTCAGTGCTTTGGCTTCACCCTTGAAGGCTGTCAGTTGCCTGGGAATAACACAAAGCGAATCATGTCAATATAATTAAAAAGTTGTCATGTAAGAAATTCAGCAAACACCTCTGTTGCATTACTTACTTGATGAGCTCAATGGTTCGGAGAGCGGAGCTACAGACGATGAGCAGAACCACAGAACTTTTTTCTGTGTGCTGCTTTTGAATTTTTGACCACTTGGGACAAACTAAAAGTAAAAAGAGGAAATAAAAGTTGAAATGTGTGTTCATAAGTAAACAGCTTATAGACGATTTTAGTTTAGAAGACCACTTACCCTGTTTCAGATATGAGGACAGAGTGTGCGTCAAGTCATTACTGGACAGAAAGCAGGAGTCTGGAAGATGAAGAGCAGAAGGTGACCTTAGTGAATCAATACATCAGCAGATATTAACTGAACTTCCAAGTTAAAAGTGGACTTGCCCTGACTCACCCAGCAATTTGAGCTCCTCCTGCTCGATCACAGAGCGCTTGTCTGAGAAGTACTGTGTAACCAGGCTCTGCAGGTCGGCCGGACAGCCTGGTTTTGGCTCCGACGAGGACAAGACATCTGTGATCGTCTTCTTCTGATAAAACAAAACATAGTTATTTACAGTAGCTCTCACAGAAAAGTGGTGGAATGTAACCAAGTACATTTACTCAAGTAATGTACCTAAGTACAAATTTGAGCTACTGGTAATTTACTTTGCTGTACTTGCACTGTTTTTTTCTTTGCCACTTTCTACTTGTACTCCGCTACATTTCACAGCAAAATACTCTACTTTTCCCTCCACTACATTAATCTGACAGCATTAGTTATTTTACCAATAAAGATTTTTACACACAAAACGCAGATAAAATATGATGTTTTATTATTAATAAAACTGTACAGCTGAAAGGATTTGCCAATTAATCTAATATAACAATTAAGTACTTTTACTTTGAATACTTTAAGTACATTTTTCTGACAATACTTACTTTACTCCTACTTAGGTAACATTTTCAATGCAGGACTTTAACTTGTAACAGAGTATTTTTACAGTGTGGTACTACTGTCCACTGTTGTCTTTCATTGCAACAGCAGATGTCACCACACTCACCTTTCTCTTTCTTTTGGGTTTTGTTGACTTCTCATCCTCAATCTCCTTCTTCTGAGTAATAATACACTCTTTCTGTGAAACAATACATGAAGAACACACAATTCAGGCAAAGTACTTCAGGGTTCGAACCATGAAGCAGTAGAACTCTTCGGTATTTATATTTAAATTCTTTTGAAGGTAATATGTCTTATGTTCTGTTTGATAGTCTTTGGGAGAGTTCCAGTAACACATAGCTCAGTACCTGACTGAACGTTTAGTTTTGACTTTCGGTAAAATAAAACTACCTCCTACTGCCTGCCTCGTTGGATAACAATGTGTATCAGGAAAGGATCATTTTGCATTTAAAGTAAAAGGTGTTTTGTTTGTTATAACATTATGTAAAAAAACTATTAGCAAAAACACAAATCTATTTTTAACTTTAAACCATGAGAGTTGTTCATACATTTTTTATCAACATTTGATCTAAACCCCACAGCCACACGTGCAGCTTTATTCTAAATCACTTGTAGTTTTTTAAATATTATTTGCTGAAGTGCTGGACCACACCACAGAGCAGTAATGCAGACGTGAAAAAAACAAAGCCTGAAGAACTTGTTTAACTATCTGTAGTTTTAGTTACCAGTGTCTGAACGTATTTACCCAAACACAATCTATTGTCAGTCATAACACCCAAAAGTTTAGCCTTTTCCGTTTTATTATTTGTTGTCTGCCGCGCCAGCTCAAATTCCTGTGAGCTGGAATGAGCTAGAAACATGAAACTTGGGGGAATAACTGGAAATGGTGTGCGTGTGCTTCTATAGAAATATGAACCCAATCGGCCACATGGTGGCGCTGTAATTAAGGCTTGAAAATGCAAACTTTGAAAGGCCACGCCCCCCCCCCACGTTCGATTGACTTGAAATTTCTCACACAGTTGCAGCTTACTGTGATCTACAAAAAAGCCTCAAAGATCATTAAGGTCTGCCTGGAATCATTTCCTACCATTTTGAATTTTTGAAAAAAAAAACATTTTTTGAGATCTCCCACACCGTAGCTCCGATTGGCACCATATTTTCACTGAATCATCAATGGATCAAGCTTATTACATGTTGTATAAAGCATGTCCATATCTCAATTACTTTTCAAGTTATTGACCAATTAACTTTGAAAGGGGCGTGGCTCTGGAAATAAATGAACACCAATCAGCAACCGTAAGGCCAATCATCACAAAACTCACAGATTATGTTTAGATAAGTGCCCCCAATATACCCAGACATTTTCTTATACATATACCACTAGGGGGCGCTACCAGCGCAAGATAGGTGATGGCATTCCATACATTTTACTCTAAATCACCTATTCATTGTCCGGTCATCACAACTCTCTCAGGATATCTCCTCATAAGTACCTGAACCACGCCCTAAAAGTTTTATTCAAATTGAACAGGAGGCGCTGTAGATGCAAACAAACTGCAGGTGATTTAGCGCAAATCAAGCTATAAATGACCAATCAACACAAAACTTCAAGGAAATGTCAGATACATTGCAAGTCTCATTCAAATTGACCACTAGGGGATGCTTTAAATGCACAATAACTGGACATGGATGGGTGAATATATCTATCTATCTATATAGATAATATGATATGTACATTATTTTGATCAGTGCTTTAACGCATTTAAAATTATGATCTAAAGAAATGTATCCTGAATAATCCTTGAGGGTAAAAAAATAGTTTGGCTGCAATTAATGATTCGTTCCACAAGCAACAATCTTATTTTCTTAATTAATAGATATAAATGTAAAATATTGGTTTATTTGATGTTTCCAATTTTCCCAAAGCACAAGGTGACGCCTACAAATGTTTTGTCCAACCAACAGTCCAAAGGTCAAATATATTCAATTTCCAGACGATATAAAACAGGAAAAGCAGCTATTTCTCACAATGCAGCCCAAAGTCCAATACATCACATTGGCATATTTAACACTGGTTGATTTGTACTATAACAATACTCAGATCGAAGCAGACTACCAAATCCGAAGATTTTCTGATATCTATCCAATCTAACAGAATAGCATCTTGACAATTTCAATATAGTGGGTTTGAGTGAAAACAGTTCTAGTGTTAAATCTTCTGGTTTTACACAGGAATGGCATTAACGTGATAATACCTGTTCATTCTTTTTTGTCTTCTTGGCTTTAACAGTTTTCTCTGTTACACTCTTCCTCTTCTCTGGTTTTATCTTTGCATTTGGTTTTTCTGTTGGCTGCTTCTCTACATGTGTCTCCTCCTCTGCCTCCGACGCCCCTGAAAAAAAGAGGGAGACATTTCCTTATTACACTTATATGGGTTAACTTGCAACTGGGAGTAGTTGAAGATGAAGAAACTATTATGATGAAGCAGGGCAGAGATGAGAACACATTTTAAGTTAGACAAAATCAGATTTTGCTATTTGACACACCGAAAACAAGATTATGGAGTTAAATTTGGTTAAATTTTGCCCCAGAACCAGAGATGGCTCCAACCGTTCCTTAGTAGGTGTAAGTATTCTCCAGGAAGCACATTTCAGTCACAAAAGCAGAAATACAAATATTTTCCCCAAGATAACAACAATGCAGCAGATCTAAATCCAATCATGTGGTTATATTTACCTTGTCTGTTTCTACCACTTCTCTGTGCATACCTCTCGTCTCATGCTATGAAGTCATGTCCAGACCCTCTGGCATTTGTGCATGCTTGTTCAAAATACTTTCAAAAACAGATGCCAGAGTGAACTCTGTAATAAATCTGTTTCATTGCACTGGCGTTCCTGAGTGTGCATTTTTAAAATACCTACTTTTACTTTGTAGTTATCCCTGTTGACATCAACTCTTTTTTCTCTAAGTGGTCATGGATCAAATCTGTCAAGTATCTGTAAGAGCCAAAGTTTGAGTGCATGTGTAAACGCGGCTTATCTTAGGTGAGAGTGTTTAATTGTCCTTTAAAGGTCTCATTTATGCTTTTATGCTCTATGGCCCTTTCCAGTATTATGTGTGTGTGTCCAGTGTTATATATCTTTCTGTTCACGTTACAGGTTTACAAACTGAAAAAGCTCAAAGTCCACCCCAAAGAGATTTACCATCTCCAACAGAGAACACTGTTCCCAAACTGCTCAAAAAAACCTCCATTTTAGTCCAGCCTTTATTTCCCTGACAAACGTGCATCACTTTGTAACACACGTTATGCTTGCCTAGCTGCTAGTGATTAGTGGCTTATTGACAATCGCAACAAGTGTTGTGTTTTAATATCAGGAGATCTCGTTACATCTATAATATATAAATATGCCATAGCGGATAGGATCAACAATCAGCGACATGATCAGCTAGTTACAAGAATACACCTGAGTTGACCACAATCACTGAACATGAAAGAGTTGAAAATTCATATATATATATATATATTATATATATATTTTTTTAAACGTAGACACATTTTGCAACCCATAAATGTTCAGATGTTAATAACCCTAAATCTTAAAAGAGGACAACCCTAAAGTAAGGGCTGCAAAGAAATGGACACATGGGGCTGTATTAATTTAGCCATTACAAAAAATGTAACGTTAAGGGGCGCAAGCTAAATAATTGGATAATATAGACATTTTATGTAGTACAGACAAAATTAAAAGAAAATTTCATCAATGGCAAAAAAGACTAGTCTATAAGACTATCTGTTTGAAAAACACATAAGTAGGCTTAACTACATATGTCCCATGTCATGTTTGATTGACCATTGCTCAGAGAATGTGTCCAAAAAAACTATCAAATCGGTGTTGATCCAGTATGATTCCTTACTAAGTAGCAGGCATTAGACACACCCTATTGTGAGTCACTGATGGTATGACATAACTTTGACCGTGTGTACAACTACGACCTTTGCATAGGGGTCAAGCATAAATCAAGCTTATGTCACAATAACGGGATGTTTTCCTGTTCTTCCCATTCTGTCGCCCTGTGTGCATGCAGCTTACAAAAACAGAGTAAACCAAAAAAAGAAAAGGAACATAACAAGAGAGCTTCATTTCCCCATACCCTTCTTGATAACAAACCATATATCTGGCTCATTCCTTCTAAATCAATCCCCTTGCATCACAAAGTGACATATGGCATATTTAGAGGTTGGAGGTAATAAACTGAAAATTAGCTTTCGTTTTCTCCATCTTTGTAAATGCTGTCAAAACAACATTTATTAGGGGAACTCTAAATGTATGGGGGCCTAGGGGCCCAATTAACGTTAAGTCATCCAATCTGCACATCCACTCTGTCTGTAACAAGCACCTGACTTATTAAAGCCTCAAAAAAATGAATGGCAAGAGGCACATATCACTGACAATACCTGTGAAGTAATTAGACAGTACAGGTATTGTAGTAGTCAAGTCAAAGGACAAGAAAATCTATCTTCTGTACATTGTAATTAGGGCTGGGAAGATATGCCTTTTGTCCCAATTCGATTCTTTCACAATACAAATTTTTTGTATTACCATTTTCAGTCATGCGATTACGGTTTACAAAGAATGGTGTGAAAAGTGAAAAACATCCAGTATGCGGCAGTCCTGTTGGAGAAAATGCCTTGTTGATGCTAGAAGTCAGTGGAGAATGGGCCAACTGATTCAAGCTGATAGAAGAGCAACTCTGACTGAAATAACCACTCGTTACAATAGAGGTATGCAGCAAAGCATTTGTGGAGCCACAACACGCATAACCTTGAGGTGGATGGGCTACAACAGCAGAAGACCCCACTGGGTACCAATCATCTTCACTAGAAACGGGAAAAAGAGGCTACAATTTGCAAGAGCTCACCAAAATTGGACAGTTTAAGACTGGAAAAATGTTGCCTGGTCTTATGAGTCTCGATTTCATTGAGACATTCAGATGGTAGAGTCAGAATTTGGTGTAAACAGAATGAGAACATGGATCCATCATGCCTTGTTACCACTGTGCAGGCTGCTGGTGGTGGTGTAATGGTGTTGGGGATGTTTTCTTGGCACACTTTAGGCCACTTAGTGCCAATTGGGCATTGTTTAAATGCCACGGCCTACCTGAGCGTTGTTTTTGACCATGTTCATCCCTTTATGGCCACTATGTACCCATCCTCTTATAGCTACTTCCAGCAGGATAATGCACCATGTCGCAAAGCTCTAATCATTTCAAATTGGTTTCTTGAACATGACAATGAGTTCACTACTAAAATGGCCCCCAGTGTCACCAGATCTCAGCCCAATAGAGCATCTTTGGGATGTGGTGTAACGGGAGCTTCGTGCTCTGGATGTGCATCCCACAAATCTCCATCAACTGCCAGATGCTATCCTATCAATAGGGGCAAACATGTCTAAAGAATGCTTTCAGCACCTTGTTGAATTAATGCCACGTAGATTTAAGGCAGTTCTAAAAGCAAAAGGGGGTCAAACACAGTATTAGTGTGGTGTTCCTAATAATCCTATAGGTGAGTGTAAGTATTATCATGTTTTTGGTTAAGTTATTGTTTAACATGATTTTTTTTTAACTGTTTAATTATTTTGGAACAAACAATGGTCTCTGTTTATGAACGCCGGCTTGCAGCGGCAGGTTCCGCTGCTTTAGAGCACCGCAGCGCATATATCTTTAAGTTTAGCCTAGCCAAATGTCCAGTTTAACTGCCACGAGGAAAAACATGCTACAGTTTTTTATTTCCATTGCATTTATAGAAACTTAAATAATGAATTATAATATAAAAATATTGATTAATCAATAGTTAATTCTCCCAACGATCGACTAAGAAAATTTAATTGAATGCCCACCCCCCAAATGTCCTCAAACTGAGAAGCACATGGTTCAGCTGCATACTGCTGGAAGATGTGCAGAGGACCCCGATTTGTTGCCTGAAGAGAGCAGATGATCTATGAGAAGATCAATATCTTCAATATCCTCCATGCCACACTTGCTCCAGATGGTGGAGTCAGTAGAAGGAAAAGCTTTGGGACACATACAGGTCGATAAACGTGCAGCTCAGATAACCATAGATCAATGAAAGCCCATAGCTGCAGAGAGGGCTTAGATGCAGGGAAATGGGGCTGCTCAGTCATCTTTAATGGAGGATCAATAGAGGTGGCTGGTTTTAATAGATAGGTCATCGATGCTTACTGAATGTAAAGAGAATCAATTGACTAGTTCCAGGAAATGGTTGATTGTTATAGTTTCAGAAAAACAGCACTCTTATTTGGTTAATAGTTTTTAAGGGTGATGTGCTCACTCGTGTAAACTCGCAGCTAATCTCGGAAAAGCGCTTAAACATCAACACAGTTTACTCTATTCGTCCGATTAAAAGATACCATTTTGGCCCGACAGAGGAGAAAGACAAAATCTTTAACCTCCTGCACCCAAACCCACCCCATTATACAACTGTGGCCACCTCCATCCATAAAAGATACTGATATTTATGTTGTGTGCTTCTATAAAAAAAACAATACTTTCTATAAAAACAATTCAACGCTTGTTAAACCATCAATAACTCATCTGAAGACATGTAGTATTGACAGATCTTGCGCGTGGTGCTGGTGGGTGTAGCAGTTATTGGTTTTAGAAGTCTGCAGCTTCCGCTCTAAAGCCACAAATTGAGGATGTGTTATTGTTAAATCAATGGGGACTTTAGGCTGCATGCACTAAATTAACAAGCAGGCTGTAGCGAGGCAGAGTAAAATACTAGAGTGGTTACACATTCATTGGCTTCAAACACTTTGCTGTCAACACATTTAATCCACTGTTTTAACATTTTGACTTTGTATTCAATTACCTGTTGCCTTGTTGGTTGTTCCGACACTAATCCAGTGACTTGCTAATGGTAAATCTTGCAATTAGACAGTGGCAGATTTACACTTATTTCTTTCATTTAAAAGCTTGCCAAATGACGGGTAGGAGTTGCTGTTATTATACTCTCTTTTTTAGTCTGGGTAAACAAAAGTAAATTTGCAGGTAAATTGCCTGGCATCAGGCTCCTTGCTCACATGCCCTCACCTTCTGCGTTCTGTGTGTTACAGGTCTCAAAATCTCATAACTTCGGGAAACAACAACAAACTTCCAGCTAGCAAGCTACACACTGAAAACTTTTAAAGAAAATTTGGATTGTGCAATAAGGTAGGCTCACTTGGTTATTTTGGCTAATGATTGTAAAAATATGCATGTGTTTATGACATTTACATCTCTAACTGGGACATTTTGGGACCAATTGGTGCCGATTGCTATGGACTAAGTACACATATTGATACACTAGTTCAAAGCCAATTAGGTTTAACCATGTATCCAGCTAATTTAAATAGCTCACGTTACTGTACAGGTAACTTCATTAAAGTTTGTATGTGACATTGTCTTTCGACGGGTGTCTTTCCACCAAAGACTGTTTCGCAGAGCCACCGTTGCTGCGTCCGTAGTCTACATCCACGATGTTCCACTTCCGGGATTGCCGTCGGAAATTCCGCCATCTTTTACCCTTTTAAGCCAGATGTCCGCTCCTTCCGTTTCATTTGTGTTGGAATTTTAAACTCCAGTTGATTAATGAGAACTACAGTTAACTGCTCCTCAGATCTCTGCATGGTAAATTGAGACAGCTAGCTAGACTACCGGTCCAATCTGAGTTTTCTGTTGCACGACTAAAACAACTTTTGAACGTACATGTTTTACCAAAACAGGTTCCTTCCCAAGGCTATTTTGCAACGACACCGCTGTTTTTCCCGGTGTTTAGCACCGCCCATGACAATTGTGATTTTTTTAAGGAAATGCCAATAAACCACAGCATGTTTTTCTCCCATCCTATAATGCTGTGTGGACTAGCTAGACCCTCAGCAGCACTGCGGTGGACAAACTGGCAAAGCTAGACTACTGCCTCTGGAGCTCAGTGCCGCCCAAGATGATTGTGATTAGTTTAAAAAAATGCAAACAATCTTGAGTTGTTGTTTTTTCATCTGTGGTGTAGCCAGACCGCATAACTGTGGAGATATTTCTGGCAATGAAACACTAGGGTTTGTTAGGACATTTAACCAAAGCTTAGACATGAAACTGTGCAGGGAAGGAGTTTCACCAGCAGGAGTATTAGATGCAAAGTAAAGCCAACACTGATTTAGCTTATCTACGTGTATTTAAGATTCGTACAACCAAGTATATATTCAAAAGCAGGACATCCTGCAAAACACCTGTGACAGGCAGAAATTTAAATCAATAAATCAAATGTTTTAATTTTTTAACAGTACACATCCAAAACTACATACTTTATGTAGAATGTTTTGTTAAGACAAGAACAGTTAAAATGTCATTATTTCCTTCATAAGAAACAGGTGTTCAACAGTATGTTTTGATTTAAGACAGGCAGTTCTAAGTGACCTAAGTCTACCAAAGTTAAACAAATGTTCAAGGACAGTGCATTCCTTGGTCCCCATTTCAATTCCCCCATCAATTTTTTTACATAAATATAAAAGTATACAGTAAGGAGAGACCTTGAATGTGTGCATATCTATGTGATATGTGAGTATATTTATGTTTCAATGGGTCATCCTTTCTGTTACAGTTAAAACAATGGTCTAGCTTATTGTATTACGTTGTATAGTCCCATTTCATATATTGGGACACTGACATTCACATGTTTGAGTCAAGCCAATCCTGGCTGGCAGAGTGCGATAGGAGCTCCTGATGATGTCGCAAAATATTTATCAATAATAAAAAATAATGTAGAGAAGGAATTCAAAATATGCAAGTGCACTTTTTATAAATTTGAATTCCAGAAAAAGTCGCTGGTAAAAATGGGCATCTACCAGCCACTGGCCATTTATCCTAAAATAAAAACCTGGTGAAAAAAAATCAAAATGGAAAAAGAAAAAAACAATTTGCAAGCTGGACTAAGCAATAAAATCTAAATGTGAGTGAGTGAGTGAGTGTGAGAGAGAGAGAGAGAAAGAGAGGGTGATGAACCTCAACTGGGGTTTACTGCCAATTACAGAGTGGGTTTTAAAATGTCAAGGAATTGGTGTGATAATTTAATGGGCACAGCCTGACAACCATATTTCACCCCACTTTAATGTTAGGACACCACCTGTGTCCATTTGTAGGGCAGATTTTGGTTGGGAAGGAGTGCAGTAAGTAAGATTATTTTTGGAAGCAGGCAAAAGGGATGCAGGCAAGCTGCCCTGGCTGGTGTTTAGACAAATAAACAAAGATGGCCGGCCATTTACGCAGCTGCCAACTTGCTTGCCAGAGGACAGTCCTCAGTGGGGCAACCCTGGCAACCATTATTAAGTCAGACTCTGGCTCTAAGCCAGAACTTAAGTTTAGAGGTGTTTTCACAAGCCTGACATTGTATGAGAGTGTGTGCATGTACCTGTCTAGACGCTGTGAGCACACTTCAGAACACAGTCTGACTAATGAGCATTTGTGTGTGACACAGAGAGAGAGAGAGAGAGAGCGAGAGCGAGAGCGAGAGCGAGAGAGAGAGAGAAGCATTTTGAGTATTGAGACAGTATCCCGATTAGTCAATTAAAGGGCTAGAGCAAGGACGCAGAGGTGTCTTGGCTTGATTGCTCACATTAACAGCACCACCAGACGGGCGGAGAAAAAAAGTACTGTCAGAGAAGAAGTTAAAAATATTTAATTGCGATTAATTGCATTACGGTCATAGTTAACTCGTGTAGCCTACTGTAGTGTTCAATTTCACACTAACAGTCTCACTTGGTGCAAATAATCTCTCACACAATGTAACACTGTCCATCAATAAAAGGGTGAAAAAAATACTTTGACGATGAGGGCGGAGAATTTTCATGAGCTGTGTGCTTGGCCATCAAGTGGTATTTCGGACTGGACGTGCTGCGATGATAGCTCAGTTCACAACGATACACAGATCAATTTGGTCTTGTCAATGGAACCATTTGGCAACTTTTAAAAAGTAAACATTCTATTCAGAATCTTATTGGCATCCATTTTGGCGTCTTGCGCTCGCCATCCACTCAAAACGTAACGTAACTACTCTTTGGCTGGCTTGCAAGCCCAAACAAGTGTGTGCAGCCTAACTGTTTTGTTTCCGGTCTAGCTAGATCAGCGTGGTGTTGTAGTTTTTCAAACGTTACTAGTTGTTGCAACAGCATGTAAAAAAAATACAAAATTTGCTAGGCCAAAAAGAACGTTAATCGTTAACGTTGAATAAAAATGGACGCCGTTAATAACATGTTTAACTGACAGCACTAATATATGCGCACACACACACACACACACACACACACACAGAAAACAGGCCACCACAAAGAATATGCACAAAAATCACAAAATCAGCTTCACTACAGGTTGTCATCTTGATCTGTACCAACCATGACCTAAACCTATTTTAGATTACTGAAGGTTCTTTGTAACCCTAGACCAATAATTTTTTTTTTTTTTTTTATCAGGGCCTCTAGACAAAAAGAACACCAACTTTATTGAGTTTATGATAATTATGAGTTCATGTAATAAAATGATTAACTTTATTTACAACTAGTGTATGTTGTGGGGACTCAGTTGTGTGAATATGATTCCTGTAAGTTGAATGGACTAAAGGAATCCAGGGACAGCGAAGACAGCTTCATCCGTCTTCCTGATTGATACTGAGAGGGCGTCAAGAGGAAGGGAGGGGGGCTGTGATTTTTACTTATTTTTTCCACCCAGAGGCCAGGAGAAAATACTTGTATGCACACACACCATTTATTAAGTGAACCAACACTAAGGCTGGGCGATAAAACGATCTTGAAATAGGATTGCGATTAAATTCTGGTCAATAACGATAAGCTTTGGATACATTAATCGGATAACACTCTGGATAACTGCCAGAGTCGGCCTTTTCGGCTTGGATGTCAGACACGCCCATTTCCTATTGTGATTATTTTGAGTTGCCAGTGTTGTTCCCTCCCGTTAAAATGTGTAGCACCCCCATCCATTGTTATGGTTAGAGATAAGGTTTGGTTAGGGCTGGGCACTACTTTTAAGGCACCGACTGAAATACTCCTATACTGTGAGTATCTGAAAATTATTTATTTTTTAGCAGCCAAATTTCGGTTCCAAAAGCGTGCGACGTGAAGGACCTAAAGTTGCCAGGAATTGGATGTCTTACGTAACTTAAAACATGTCATGTGAAAGTGACACCACCACCACGTGGAGGATTGGAGAGCTGTGTGAAGCTGACACCCCACCCACGTCAAAAAATTCAGCAAATAGTCTGAATGTTTAGTGCTCCGTTTGTGCAGGTTTGTGCCGTTAAAATTTTTGTTTGTGCAGTTTTGGTTTCTGAGATATTAAAAATTATTTTTTAGCTCCATCTACAGTTCACCATCCCCCCATATTGCTCCAAACCAAAGTGGGCTAGTTCGTTAGTGCTCCGTTTGTGCAGGTTTGTGCCGTTGAAATTTTCGTTTGTGCAGCTTTCGTCTTTGAGATATTACAAGTTATAATTTTGGCCGATGACGTCACCATCCCCCCATATCGCTCCAAAACAAACCAAAGTAGGCTAGTTCGTTAGTGCTCCGTTTGTGCAGGTTTGTGCAGTTAAACCTGTCGTTTGTGCAGCTTTTGTTTTCGAGATATTAAAAGTTATAATTTTGGCCGATGACGTCACCGTCACCCTATCATGTTCCAAAACAAACCAAAGTGGGCTAGTTCTTTTAATTCTTCAGATTTTCAGCTATTTTACAATGTGTATCTTTTGTTTTGAACTTCAATAAAGACTTAGAACAAGAAAAAATGTGTCTCATTTCAAGTAATGTTT
>NC_048417.1:10578073-10608169 GCF_013103735.1 Etheostoma cragini
CTCTAGATGGAGCTAAAAAATAATTTTTAATATCTCAGAAACCAAAACTGCACAAACGAAAATTTTAACGGCACAAACATGCACAAACGGAGCACTAACCATTCAGACTATTTGCTGAATTTTTTGACGTGGGTGGGGTGTCAGCTTCACGCAGCTGGATTGGAGGACTGACAGGCTGAGTTGGTAAGGCAACCTAATTTCTACAGCACCTTTAAGCAACAAGGCAATTCAATTACATTCATTAGCACTTCCAGGTTCTCCATTATCAATGTTGAGGGCAGTCACCGAGTTGATTTGCACTAAAAAGTCCTTGTTTACATTCCTTTGCATTTAGAATATTAGCCTGTAAACAATGTAATTTGTTTATTCATTTATTACATGTTAATGTTGAGGCAAAAAGGTTGAACTTTTTGTTAATTTTGGCCCAGTCGGGATAGATACCAATCCTGAGTGTCTGACTGGCACAACCCTATACTATTTTAATAACTGTTTTGACTCGCAATTTGGGTGGAAAATAAAAGTTGTGTTTAATGTATATTTGTTGATGTTGAAATGGATTTTAAAATATATGGTTTCGAAAAAAAGTATTGTTAAGGACACGGCATCGAAACTGAAGTATCAAAATTGGCACCAGATCAAAAGATCCCCCCGTAGTAGTTTGTCTGTGCTAGCATTAGCTGTGCTTTAGCTGCTATACCAAACAACAATCATGTCGTCTTTTGCGGCCATTGCCCCATATGGAAAAACATTCACAAGGAGCAAAAATACAACAAGCGCTATTTTATTTCTTATTGTATAGCAAAAGACAGCTCAACCACATGCACTTGTGCAAAATTTGGAGACGCTGTCTTGGCATAACGTTTTTTTTTTGTTTTTTTTTCATTCAATAGGTTCCATCTAAGTAGTTTTAGGTTGTTTACAAAGTCAAACATTGCGCTTGCTTCTGCAGACACAAAAAAAGGAAACCGTAATTGTAAGAAGGCTACTCTTAATTTTCTTTTGCCAGCAGAGGGCACTACTGCTCTATGGACTAGTGGGGCATCTCTTTATATAAATGTGCAATATCAGTCCTCATTAAATACATTGCGCTGAATATTGTAAAGGCATGTTTTTTTTATTTTATAGGTTAATAAACTATATCCCGAAGCTTAATTAAACCTCTGGTTTCTTTCAGCTTCAGTCAGTATGCACTACAAACGGTCAGCATCAACAAAAGAATCATATCCTGAAAAATATCAATCAAAATGGGAAAATACCTCGTGAACACATTTTTTGCCATATTGCCCAGCCCTACAACACTCTCACAATGATTCAATAGCTTAGTATTGGCTACAGCTCGAACCAGTTTGTTGCACATTGTTGGTCCCTTATGTTCCAGTGTTCATCTTGTTTAGAGAGGCAAGGTTGCTCTTAGGCCGTGTTGACAACAAGCAGATGCTGTCTGTCTGTGTGTATAGTGCTTGTGTAAGAAAGAACAGAGACAAACGGGGGGGGGGGGGGGGGGGGGGGGGGGGGGGGGGGGAAGAGTCTCATTGCTTTTCCGTTCAGTAACAGCGTTTCTATCAAAACCAGTTAAAGGTTTGAGGAGGTCTTGGTCAGAAATTACAGACCTCCAGACTTTTTTATAATATGTTTTACCTAACTGCTTTTCACAATTTCCACAACATGGGCCTTTAGAAACTTATCTAAAGAAACTTCACCAACAACTAGGGAATAAAAGGCGTTCCCAGCCACTGGTAGAGTTTGGACAAGAGAAGCACAGCTGAAGAGCAGAGAGATTACATCATCTTTCACTAATATGAACCTGCTCGTCTTATTTATCTAAATATGGGATGAGACCACCTCGCCTAAGAAAGCTGGCTGGCAAATACTGTTTAGCTGATTTGATTTGCTTCAATAACACACATCTCTCGCGCTCATATGGTAAGCAGTCATGGTCCTACTTTCTGGCACCCTTCAGTCCTTTTGTCTGCCAAGCTGACACTGATTGCTGTGATGCCATGATGACAAGAAGCTTTCTGACTTTGAATTAGCCCAAAAAGGCTTTTATAATTTGCATCAGCCGGTCACTTGTTAAAGCCACACAAGAACCCATTTTACTGTAACATAGTGACACACATAGTAAATGTATGACCATGTAAGCACACATTTATTTTGGGGTTAGCTGCCACTAGGGTTGCATATTATTAACAAAATGTGATATTGCAATTGTTACGACTGGGGTCGTATTTGTTTTCGTTTTGTGTGTGCCTGTCCTATATTTATCTTCCTATGTAAATAGGCTGTGCTGTTGCTCGTCGCTCATTGGTGGGGGACGCTGAGTCCTATCTGTGATTGACGGCAGCTGCGCACCACAGTCTTTTTAAGGGAGCAAGATGGCGACCGTCGGGAAGAGACAGAGGGAAGCCAGCAGGCGGTCTCCATGTCTCCTCGCCTCCCAACCCGCCACACTTTGTTTCTTTGATTGTGTATAGATCCGTTCCTAATTATATGGGTGGACCTTTCAATGTGTTTATTTTTCTCCTGTTTGTTTAGTTAGGAAGGTAAGTCATTATTATTCTTTTGGGCCCTTATGGGTTGTTATGTTATCTTATTTTACTTTCCAGACAGGGTTTTTTTTGGTTGTTGTTTTAATAGTAGGCCACCCTACAGTTTAGTTAGTTACCTTTTGTTTCTTTGGTTACTTAACCTTTATGTTAATACATAAATGATTGTGTCCAATAAAAATATTGGGACCTACACATTATGTTTTGTGGCTGCTTGGGGGACGGGGAAAATGGGGCAAGTTAAACAGTTTTATGTTGCGTCCTAGGCACCCCTAGACTGGGGCGTAACACAATATTGATTATGAATATTGCGATAGATATTAAATGATATTTTTAAACATGTAAAATTACAAACATTGCGGGAATACGCATCAAAAATAGATTCATAAATTAAACAAGTTTTCTGACAACACAAGCTTTATTTCACCTGCAAGTTGTATTGCACTGATACAACAAATATATAATTAACAACCTTGTCTACAGAACAGGACATGTTTTACTGGTAGTACAGGGATTGTGTGTGTGACACACACACACACACACACACACACACACACACACACACACACACACACACACACACACACACACACACACACACACACACACACACACACACACACACACACACACACACACACACACACACACACACACACACACACACACACACACACCTTATATTGTCTCTATTTCTTCACTATTTATTTTTCACTCTGCCCAAATATGAACACACGTGGTACGCTCCATAGGACTTGTCACGTAGTGGACCCGTGTGCTGACATGCATTAACATGTGCAAGTATCACAATAACCATGGTAACTGGCCGATGAAACGTGATCATTATAGCATTTCAAAGGGGCTCTAAATCAAACACAACTAAGCCACACAGCCTACGGACTGTTATTGGAGAGCAGCTTCTAAGTGGAAATAAAGCAATGTACCCACTTGGTAGCGAATAGTTTCTTTGAATCAAGAAAAGAAAACTCACTTAGAGCCTTCCTTCCACCCCATGCAGCTTCCCAAAAAAAAAAACAATTCGCTATGTAGAGGACCAAAAAACAAGATAAGAAGGAGAGGTTGTAGGGCCAACACACAAGAGAAGACCTGTCCCTTGATGACCTGTTGTTTCTGCTCAGTATTCTGGAGGGAGAACTACAGGTGGGATCATTTGTTCAAATCCAACATGTGACTGCGGCTATTGTACAATACTGGAATTAAAGCCAGTGATGTACTGCAATGTTTGTCACAATAGGCAAGAGGTGAGGTAATCGCTGTGTTGAAATCCGAGAACACGGATTCAGCTCTGCTGGGGGCCCGATATGGTTTCAGCAGACCGGAGAAGGTGCGCCGTGCCCTGCAAAGAGACTCCCTCTGGGCCCAGCAAGACCACTTGCAGGATGTGTACAAAAAAACAATTGCTGAAGTACCAACAGTCAATAGAAATTAGACACCCTATGGAGCGGGTGATCACATTTAAATGAGGGGAATGCATTACTGTCTGACAAAAGAGCATCTATTACTGCCATATCAGTGCACAAGTTTGCTATTTTACAGTACAGGCGTTACATGCACTGGATACATTCTCCTGCAATGATTATAAATCTTTGAATTGAAGGTCTTTCTTTCTCTGATTTGTACAGTTTTCTTTCTTCCAATTGAAACTTTTTACAGCAAAATCTGTGGATTATTTTAAATAACCAGTACAATGTTTCAATAAAAATGCCACTACTAAGCAAAAGGAAATCCTAAATCTTAAATCTCAAAACCTCATAAAAATCCCCCAAACATTCTGGAAGGCTACATACCCCTAGGGCTACGTAAGTGGGAAAATTGATTTTATTGTAATTTGGGTGAAATAAACCCTTCAATTGCTAAATGTACATAGAATGTAGGCACTCCTTCCTCATTCTTGGCAACCCTTCACATCCACGTGTGTGCCCCCACCCTCAGCTCAACTACTTGGAGGCCCAGAAGCGCCAATCTGAATGGATGCAGGAGCAGCTCGTGGAGGTTTCCCACTCTCGAAGTGGTGCCCTACGCAGGCTTGAGGAGCAAGAGTGGAGCCACCTCCCCTACCACTCTACTGGAGGAGGATATAGAGAGGTTGGTACCCTACCCATACCCTAGCGGTTCAGATGAATGCCAAAGCAAAGACAACACTGATATATAGAGATGCACCAATTGACCGGCTGGTGACTGGAATTTGCCGATTTTCATGTGATCAGCCATGACCGGCAACTGGCAGGTCAGTCTGACATATGCCGATTTAAGGCTACACTAGCAACGGTTTGTTTGTGTTTGCAAGCAACCGGTAGCAACATACACGGTCATGAGCTTCTCTTTCGTGTTTCTTACATCATCATTATGTCGTGATACTAGCTAGATAATACCTGGTGCTAGCCACTAAGGTTAGCCTGCAGTCATTGACATCAACAGTCAATGACAATGTTCATTGTAACAATTCACTTTGGCATGTATTTATTAATAATGCTTATCAAAATAAACAATGGATGTTTTGAGAGAACCAAGACGATGTAATCACTATGTCTGTAGTAACGTTATTTAGGTATAGCTATGTACAGTGTTACCATTCTCTTAATACACCCATGCTAGCTACCGCTGATGTTAGCTACTAGCCGGCAGTTTGGGGAAATTACAATTTACATTCTGTAGTTATTACACACATTACACGCAGGCCTGAATTACACACACATGCTCAGTACCTATACATGCACTAAATAGAGAGATGTCAGAGTGCCCAAATAGCCACTGAAATAAATAAATAAATGAAAAAAAGTTTCTTTTGCCGCAGCCTCTGCAGTGAAAAAGGCAAAGCAGCGGGTGTGGGAGAAGTTCTGAGAAGAACTTTCGGTCGGCACCAAGGTGTTTCTGGAAAACCATTCGCGACCTCAGGAGAGGGAAGCGGGGAACCATCCAAGCTGTGTACAGCAAGGATGGGATCCTGTTGACCTCAACTGAGGTGGTAATAGGACGGTGGAAGGAGCACTTTGAGGAACTACTAAATCTAAGTGACACGTCCTCTATGTTAGAGGCAGAGCTGGAGGATGGTGGGGGATTGATGTCCTCTCTCCCTTCCTCTTGACCATCTACACCACAGACTTCAACTAACACCCAGGGTCCTGCCAGTCCTGCCAAGAACACTCTAGCCCTCTACAGGACGGGCGAAAGCTGTCTCCATTTTCTGAGGAGGCTGAGGTCCTTCAACATCTGCAGGACAATGCTGTGGATGTTTTATGAGTTTGTGGTGGCCAGTGCTATCTTGTTTGCAGTTGCATGCTGGGGCAGCAGGCTGATTGTAGCAGATGCTAACAGACTCAACAAACTGATCCGCAAGGCCAGTGGCATTGTGGGGGTAGAGCTGGACTCTCTGTCGGTAGTGTCAGAGAGGAGGATGCTTTCCAAACTACATGTCATCTTGGACAATGTCTCCCGCCCACTCCATGGCCTGTGGCCATCAAACTTTATAACTCTTCCCTCTAGTTTTAAACTGGAGCAAAAAAAATTGTTTTGTGCAATAACACCAGCTTACATTATAATGTGAAATACTCTGCTGCTACTATTTATTCATAATTACTGTTCACCATTCCAATTCCCTAATTATGTAAGTACTGTACTTATCCACACTCATATCCACATATTTCTACTCTGACATTGATATAATTCTTGCAACCGTAAAAGAATTTCCCTTTGAGGGTCAATAGAGTATTTCTGATTCTGAAGAGGCTAAAAGGATTAAAAGAATTTCAGCGCAATGAAAGAAGCCAAGTCTGAGATCTGTGATGTACACTTGTGCAGGTTTAGATTCTTTAAGTCTTGTGTTGGTCTGTAATGCTCTTCATGGCTGAGTGAGAGAGCAAAGGCGCTGTTGGCTGCTGCATTTCTAACACCGCCAGTGTATGTGACCTCAAGAGTGTACTTAAGAGTTACTCCACTCAGACACAGTCCATTACATCCCGGACTTGGTTAGCCCTTGCGGCCAACCTGGCTCTGTTCACTCTCTCTTGTAAACAGGCAATCTTGCACTCACATGCAATTACATGTACACTCCAAATTGGCATCCTCCTGTCTAATTCAACAATACCACACAGCACAGGATGAAGCCTTCTTCTAAACCAAGTATATGACCTGATGGTGTGGTTGTGGGTAGAAGGATTCCCTTCAGAAATAGAGAGCGCATTTAGATGTGGCCTACGGGCATTGCTACATCTAACATGAAGTTAGTTACTCATTCTCCTATGCAATTTGATGCCCACAACGGGGCTGTTGTGTAGAAGTCCCAGGTTGTCTCGGCTCATGTACCATCAGTCCACTCTGTAATCTAACGGTGCAGAGACTGGGCCCGCACTACGCTTGCAGCCTTGGGAGGAGACTAGTTGTCTGCATCTGTGTGCCAAACTGAAAACGTTTAGTTATCCACCACAGGCACATAGGCAATTAAAGACCAAAAATAGCCATACCAGTAGAGTGATTAAGTTTACTAGAATTCAGTCTATTCAAATACAATGTGGAAACCCTAAACATGCACACATAAAGGCTTTGTGGTTCATCATGGCCTAATGATGATTATTACATGAGTAGACACCATGTCTGTGGTGCAGTGTGAACCCTGCCTGGCTTTTATATTTCTGACTGAACACAGAGGGTTTTCATCTACCTGCCTGCCCTACTTTATAAATTCCTTTTAAGAAAATGAATCTAAAAGATCATACTTGAATGTATCACATAAGCTGAAGCTGCAATGTTAGGTTGGGCTGGGGGGTATGTTAACAGGTTTTTGTTTGTCCCAGACCAAAGTAACTTTTAACCCTTCCCCCCATTTCAAAAAAGTTTGTGCTAAGTCAATGCTTGCATTTACCCACAAGGTAAACACACGGCCCATGGTAATACAGCCAGACCCTTTCATCTCCCTCTCTAACCTGTCCTTACATCGTAGTAGCCTAACTAATTAAATGAACGAATTTCCACTCTTACTCCAAGTCCTCGTTAACTATCTTTCAATCTCCCTCCTTGTTTCTTTTCAAAGCGTTTGCTCTGAGCCAAGCGAGCCACTTAGCCTGGCTTAAAATCCGCAACCGTCTCTCTATTTCCTTTCCCTACAGAAGCAGCTTCACAAAGGTGCCATGTGCACAGCAGATGACCTGTTTTAGCAGTGAACTATTTGGGATATTCCAGTCACGGCATTTAATCACTTTATGCCATCGTATGATCCCCTTGCGTGTCACAGGATGATTACATCTGCACATCACAATGCCGCAATCTGGTTGTTCTAACCTCAGCTATCAGAGCATGCTCTAAGTCTGTGTGTGTTTCCTATGGTCTTTCACTGGGCTGACAGCATCTCAGCATTAACCGCACACACATGTTCAACACACCGAAGAAATCCATGCTCTCATCTGAATTACAAACCTTTCACAGGCTCTACCCTTCACCCACAAACTACTTTTAAACTAGATCATGTTTTCACTCCACAACTGATGTGGCCTTCTCATCAATAAGTTTCACAAATGTAGGAAAGGGAGGCAGATGATGTAGAAAATATTATTTAAAAGTCTAAGACAAGAATACAGCCAGGCTGGCAGCTTTGTGATGCTGTATTGTAAAGTAAGCATGCTAAAATGCTCTGTGACAGATGCTGACATGCTGTTCCAAAGTGGGTACAACGTTTAGGATGTTCATCATCTTAGTTTAGTGTGTTACCATGCTAAGATTTGATAATTAGCACTAAACACAAAGTACAGCTGGGGCTGATGGAAATGCTATTAGTTTCACAAGTAGGCCTATTTAGTCGTGAACAAAAGCATTGGACAAATCCAAATTTTGACCAATAGACAAAAGGCCGGGTGATCACCAAACATTTCATTCTAAGGGGAATCTGAATGTCTATACCAAATTTCATGGCAATTCATCCAGTAGTCGTGATATTTCCCTCAAAAGCCCAAATGCTGAGCTCATGGAGGTCCTAGAGAAAAAGTCAGGGGATCCCCAACATCATTAGAATTCATCCTCTAGGAGCATGAATGAATGGATACAAAATGTCATTGCAATTAATACAATAGTGGTAAAACAATTTTTACAAAAATGTCAACCTGCTGGTGGTGCTAGAGGTCAGGGGACCATGAAAGTCAGGATTTCTCTTCTGGGGACCATTAATGTTGCTACAAAAGTACCAATCCATTAGCAAAATAGCCTAATTGTTGAGATGTTTCAGTCTGCACCAAGGTGGTGGACCAACCGACCAACAGACGAACAGACTGACATTGCGACACGTAGAACCACACAACTAACATGGTTGGCAAGAAATCAATTCAAATCAAAAGCTATATGGCTTGGTTAAACGTTGTGAAGGAACATTTTCCCTCAAGGGAAAAAGATAAAGTAAACTTGGCTGTGCCGTAGCGGAAACCAACAACTGTGCTGTACATCCCTCACACGCAAAACACACATCCACCATCTGCTGGCTCAGCCAGAAATGTGTCAGGAGAAGAAGTGCTTAAATTACCATGGAGTCTGGCAGTGCAGCACTTCAGAGCAGAACCACTGTTCTGATCGCAAGCTGTTGAGACCATTTAATAGCTATACCAAGCATATGAGGTCAATTTAGTCTTTCCCTATATTTTATTAAACTGCTGATTACAGAAAAGAAGAAAGCCAGGACAGTTTGCCTGAGCAGCTGCTTTTCATTTTGCATCTTCAATATTTTTTTCTGTGACCCCTTTACAGCATAATGCTTAGTACAACTAGAGAATTTGTCAAAAATACAGCAGCTAAATTACACCCCTGGATGAAAATACGCGCTATGACACTCTAACAGAAGCTAGAATGCACTTCTCAAATGGGGAAATGTTTGAGGGTTTTCTTGGAAATGCCTTTGAGGGATCCGATCATCCTTGTAATTGAGGAAAAGCACTGCAGATTGCCAACCCCTCCTCTAAGCAAAACAGGACCCCATGAACTCTGGTTTGGGAGTGGATCTGTGGAAAGGAATTGTAAGGAATAAACAGGATTTTACCCACATTCCACAACCAGAGACATATCTCATCTTACTTGCCTTTCCTTGTTAAAAAAGAAAAAAAGAAGAAAAAAAAGGCAAAATAACCAATTGGGTTGATTACCCTCGTGTGATCACCTTTACTGGGGCCCAAAGCAAATAATCAACCTACCCAAACAAAAACCAACAGTTAGGTGCATTCAAAATCAAGTTATCACCATGGCAAACCAAAAACAAGTCAAGGTGAAATGTTATTAACCACTTTAGACTTTGAAACACACAGCCACAGTTGTAACCAATCAATACAGGGATTAAAAAGAATGCTAACAAGGAGCAGAATGCAGGCCTTGCATGATTAACACACAACTGGCATGGTCAATAACTCAATGAGGACAGTGTGGGAGGAATTCACATGGTAGACTAAACCACAGTTGATTTGGGATATATAATGCAGATCTACTTGTGATGTTACAATAACAAAAATGTTAGTCAATACTGATGCCACCAAACGCCACAATACTCAATATCAAAGCCGATACTAGGGCTGAACGATATTGTGTTTTAGCATTGACATAGCGATGTGCGCATGCACGATAGTCACATCGCAGGACGTAAACTTTACCCGTTTTCCTTTTACATGATTATTACCAGCCGACTCTTCCCATTTAAGACAAGAAGCCATGTGGATAATGTGTGTAGTGTAGTCCAACGGGGTTTGTTATGGGAAGAAAGGCTTTCCTTGTGCAGATAAGTACCGTAAGCAGCAGCTGCTGCTGACACAGTGATGCGCATAGTTTTTGATGGGTAGTCAGTGAAGCTACAGTTGTCAGTATTTTATGTTCGCTGCAAATGTGAACTAAATCACCTGATTAATGCAACATAATCACAACGTCTCTCGGCCATTTTCCCCGCAGAAAGCTGCTACAAGCCAGGCAAAAACTAAGGGAGTTAGCCTAAAGAAACAAGGGGTCCGTCTGTCCCAACTAACGTTACGGTTCGGAGCCACGCTGGAAACGTAACATTAATCTACTACAGAAGTCTGTGTCTGATCTAATGTAATTGAACCTGATTTTTTATTTTTATAAAGACTATTTTTTGGGGCTTTTTGCCCCTTTATTATAGTGACAGTAGAATGGAAAAGGGGAGAGAGGTGGGGATAACATGCAGCAAAGGGCAGCAGGTCGGACTCTAACCCTGCGCTACTGCCGTACTCAACCAACATGGGGCAAATGCTCTTACTGGGTGAGCTAGAGGCCACCCCACTTTACACTGATTTTATTGTTCTTGGATACACAGTTTGTTACTAGTGTGCATGACACACAGATGTGATCAATTTATCAAACAATCAAGCTGGCCCCACAACTCGACCACATCTTGAAATTTAGGAAAGCAACATGCAGTCACTGTCATACACTTTAGCCTGGATTGTTAGTATTATATGAATACAATGGTGTAATGCAAGTCAGCCAGCATATTTCTATTTAATTTCCCTCTCCAAAATCACTTCAGAAGATTAGTCATAGCGCTTACTAGCTTTGGAGTTTGCAAAGCACTAAAGTTCAACAAAGAATGGTTCACATTATGAAAAATCCTTTTTCATTTTTATCTTTTACGTAGATGCACTCCCCTACAAAAATCACTGCAATAGTCGAGAATGATTTATTATTTCAAAATAGAGCTATTTATGTCATGTTTTAAAAATGAATCTTTTTTTTAATATTGCAATTTATATAGCAGAGAAAAAAATATCACAATGTCAGTTTTTCCAATATTGTGCAGGCCTAGCCGATATCACAGTGTGTAAAAAGAGAAAAAAAATATTTAGACCAGGGTCTTTCCTAGGTTTTAGAATGCTCAAGTGCATGTGAAGTCACACGCACATTTGCATATTAGTGAGGACATCGCACAATTATTTGTATACAACTTGTATCTTAAGTTAGTGAGCCTGTGCTGAAGTTGCCGCTAGCTCCATGGCTAACCCCTTCACTTTAACCAGCAGGTAGTAGGGCTGCACAACTAATCACATTGTTATCACGAGCATGATTTTGACTTTGCACGACCGAGCAATTATTTTTTTTAAGCGTCAATTCATAGAACGCTCCGTTTTTTTTGCATAGCACATCTACCACTCCGTAAACCCCTGTCTGCTAATGAGCCAGTCAGTGTTGTTCCATGCATCGCGCAGCTTAGTTTCTAGATGTAGACAGTCACAGAGGACAGAGTAACGGGAGGAAAATTCAACAGATAGCAGTCGTTTATACGTCGGTCTCAAGGTTTACAAGTTTACCAGTAAACGCAACAATTTGTCTCGTCTGTGTTGTTATTAAGACAACAGCAGTGACCAGTGCTAGTCGCTGCTAGTTAGCGTCTGCTAGCTGATAGCTCCTCTAGGACGCACCGGTGCTAATTTCCTCACATCCATTGCAATGTTGTTAAAGGGATATGGTTTAATTTTGCTTTACATGACCCATTTCTTCTGTAAAGCCGTGCCAGTGTTGGATCTCTCCTCTACTCTCTCTCCTCTCACTCGCGCAGCCCCGGCACACAGCGGCTGCCGGTCCACACTTCTGACATTTGTCCACAGTTTTAATTGTTATTAACACAGCTGTATATTGTTAAGTATGAGGGGAAAACCTGTATTTGTACCAGTAACTGCTAACGCGGCCGCCACGGCGAAGAACAGAAGAAGTTATTGAATGCAACTAACTTCAGTTGGTAGAGTAATAGCGTGTGAGACGGAGCCTGTTGGACCTGAAAGAGATGTGACCCATGGCCAGAATATCATAATTCATAAAAATGCAGCGCAGTGACGATACAGACATTTAATACATACGATGTGTGTATCCGCCATTCGACCTGTGCTGGACCCGTTCATAATGATCAGCCGTCTCTGTTAGTACGTCCATCACATTCGAAAAACTTGAAATCTACAAATAATCCTGAGAATAATCGTGATCACAATATTGATCAAAATAATCGTGATTATCATTTTGGCCATAATCGTGCAGCCCTAGCAGGTAGCCCGCAAGACACGGGAATATGGCTTGGGTCTAGAGTTGTAGAATGTATTCACCTACAGCAACAAATAAACTATACACAGACTGAGCTGCTACGTTCACAGCTATTGCACATTCTGATTAGTTTCGGTATTGTAGGAGGATCTAATCACACTGGACTACACCCATGTTATTTTGGAAGATAGATGGGATTCTGAATGCTAATGTGTGCGACACACACACACACACACACACACACACACACACACACAAACACACGCCCAGAGGTAGGTCTATGTGTGTTACAACGCGCAGCACGGCCCATGTACCCCGGAATGGAGGAATGGATGGATGGAGGAATGAATGGATGGATGGATGGATAGATAGAGAGAGGGCGTTTAGCGGCATTGACCAAAGCAGTGAATCAGAAATAAAACCTGTTTTTGCTGATTCATCACTAGCAATGCAACTGTGGAAAGCATCTCACTATCACCAACGTTATCCACATTCATATTTAGACTAAACAAATGATATATCCAGCTCTGAAAAAGCCTAAACGTCGGAAGTCAAAATGGAAGTAGAAAGAATTGTTGCTATGGAGATAATAAAGTTTCTGCAGACCGACTTGTTGCTAAAAGTTGAAAGTTTCAGCTCATTGCGAATCTTTGGTCTGAACGGGGCTTTAAATCTACTCTACTTTTCACTACATTGTTAGCTTAAACTAAAATATAAAGTGCTTCGCAGTAAAATCCATGGTGTCAGAGCAGCGCCTGATGAAGCAATATGGTAAGAGATGACAGAGGTTTGAAAATTAAACCATGTAAACCTATTAATTATGGTTATGAAATGAGAAAAATTAGCATAATATGAGCACTTTACATAACGAAAAAATTGTTTGCACATACTATAGACTTCAGACTGTCTTTTCTGCAGCACAAATGTTGGACACTGTTGTTCAACCTTTAATTTAAATACATAAACAGTCTCTAGATTTCCATGACCATGATGGTGTAAAAATGCTTGAGAATGTGAAGTTTAAGTGCGTTTTTTAGGCTGCATTGTAAATTCTTGTCTGATGACAACATCACACAAGGGAAATAGCTCTCCTTTAATTGGGGAGTAGATGGGTTTGCTTGACAGAAAAAATACCAATGGAGGTATATTTCCCCCATGAAAGCTGGAACTAGGAGCCATAGTGCCAGTAAGTGCTACGGTAGGATAATGTGCGTCACACACAGGCCTATATGTTTATTTTCTCCTGCAGTGCTGGTGGTACAATCATCAAGCCAGATCAAATATAATTTACTTTCCCATTATGAGTTTTGTCTTGCGTGGTGTGACGGACGAGACTAGCAATGAGAATAATGAGAGTATAAATCTGTCGTCCGTCTCTGCTCCACTGAGCTCATATATTTGACTTGAGTAATACCTTAGGAGAGGGATACAGAAGAAATTGATGCAAGAGAATGATAAATTGTATTTGTTAAAATAAAATTGCAATCCATACCTATAAGTGTGGAAGCAAATGACAGAGAGAGAAAGAGATAGAAAGGCGGTGGTGGAGGGGGAGAGAGAGAGAGAAACAGACATATGGATGTAATTGAGGGCCTATGAACTGATGATGTCATCTCAGTCAGGTTATCAGGCCCCAGGCAAAGCAGCTACAACTCACAAAATATGTCTCTCTTTTTAAAACACATGGGAACACGCAAGCTACAGTTCCTAGGACATACCAAGTTAGGGCTAGCACTAGAAGCATTGTTAACATGTTTGCTCAGGCTAACCCTGCAAGTGAGAGTGTTAGCCTTTTTAGTTTGAATTGTGATTACAGCTTTAGTTTTCTTCCCAACACTCATACACAAATACATTCTGTCCTTCCCATTAGCCTCTTTGGCATGGCTACACAATGACCTCATCTGGAATGCACACACACACAACTTGCTGATGATGTAATGGGCGCCACTGACTGAGACTCAGTGTGCAGAGCACTTCTCATAATGTTTGGTTTTCCGGATGGAATGTCCACATCACTGGGATCTCCGGGAAAGGGAGAGATGAAACACTAGAGACGACTCATTCTCAGAGGATTTTAAAAAGGACAGAGGCCAACGCAAAAGCACAGGTAGGAACAATCAAAAGCCTTGTGAATAGGGGAGGAGAAAAAAAAGATATGTGCATTTAAAAATGTGTCACTCACAAACTTTTTAACTGCAACATGAGTTACAAAGTAGTCTAGTTCTGCATTCAATAGGACATCTTACAATGCCAAGTTGGTAGTAAATAACAAAAGTGCACTTTAAAAAGGTGTCTAAGTGTTTTATTTAAAGACAATAAATTAAGTCTCACTGACTCTTTTACATGAGCTTTTTGAATCACTGACAAGACAATACTTAACTAGAAGTAAGTTTAAAAAACAATCTCAAAGTTAGGCTACCCTGTCTATGTAATAGGGCAAGATACGATCAATATTTAAACCAGCGATCAATTCAATTCAGAACATCTTTGTTAATTTAAACCATCCACATCATAGGTGATATGTCTTAATAGCAAAAGGCAAAAGTACAGATGCTCTAAATGTTAAATTTATAGATCGTGTTCTAACTAAATGTGCTGTGTCATGTTTTACACATTGCATTCGCTGCCTTCAGGATATCACCACAAATTCATACTTATCCACTAACCTCTCCGCATAATACATTTTTAAATGTTAAAAGAAGGCCTTAGGATCCTTTTAATAATTTGGACACATAGCATGCATTTAAACATGTAGACTTCGACCATTAATGCAAGTAGACCAATGTCGGCACCCTGGAAATCTCCATTATGTAACACTAGCAGCAAACAGTCCACAATTATATGACATTGATTACAAATAGTAAAAAAAGAATTGACTTGTGAGAGATCACATTGAAGTCTGCCTCACTTGCAATAACACATGACAAAAATGTACAGTGTGTATTAAATGCATGTGCATATTGCTGGAAGGCATCTGGGGAAATGTGGGGAGTGACAGCACTTGGTAAATGTAGCCAGTGTGTAATTACTTATGGAACAGGGGGGAATTCCTGCCTCTCCTAGCTGGAAATGGGGAGGCATTCAAGGTGCCCAGGAGGAGGGTGATTGAGTGCAGTGATGAGGGTACTCAAGGGTAGAGGAACTTTCTAATTAACAAACACTCCCTGCCAGGGGAACATCTGCCACGATAATCTAAACATCCGACAGGACGCATGCTGCCTGGAGAGAGTGCAAAACTACACGACATATCTACATGTTTTAGGGTTCTCACACAAACACACACACACACACACACACACACACACACGAATATAAAGTATAACTAGCTTCTGTAGAAGTTAGGGAGGAAGAGTAGGGAGGACATTGTGATACACAACTTAGGCTATTATTTGACTAAAGGTTGTGGCCAAGAGGTCCTTGGAAGGCCAAAATAAGAGTCAATTACACAATAAAACCAGGCCACAACATTCAGATTCAGATTTCAGCAGCATTTGTTTTTCTTCACAGACTCAAGCTCCTGATTTTCAAAAGGAAAGAGAACACCAGAAGCTAAAAGGAGTATAAAAGTAAAGAGGAGGTTTCAACTCTAAAAAAGACAAGCAGACCAAGCTGAAGGCTTTTGCACTGCTGGTTGTAAGTGAGCAACAGTGTTTGAGTGAGCTGCTGGAGGACCAGAAGCGTCAAAGAACTGACCGCCATCACTGACAACATCAAGCAGTCGGTCAGTGACGCTTAACCCAGCGCAAAGGAGGAGGATCTCAAATCCCTTCACCATAATCAGGTTTCAATCTTCCACCAAACCCAGAAAACCATGACAGCCCCAAGCATGCTGTCAGAGGTCGAGTTACTGAGGAGAAGGGTCATGGAAATGGAGGGAAAGGACGAGGAGCTGATACGCATGTGGGACCAGTGTCGAGACCTGGACCGCAGACTGGCGAGGGAGACAAGCCACTGTCGTAGTTTGAAAGTTGAAGTGGATAAACTCAATGGCAGAATCAATGAACTGGACAGGATAGAAGAGGCTTTAGTTAAGAGCAAACAAGACTGCAGTATTTTAATAGGCAGCTTGGAGCAAGAGAGAGATGTTAAAAAGATGCTGTATGGTGAGCTTGACACCATGAAAATGAGGGTGAGAGAGCTGGAGGCCATTGAGGGCCAACTGGAAAGGAGTGAGGCGGTGATTAGGCAGGACCTGACCAAGCTCAGGTCACTGACTGTAGCTCTGGTGGAGGACAGAAAGAACATGGCCGAGAGGCTCCAACAGGCTGAGGAAAAACTCAACAAGAAGGAGGGCAAAAGAAATGAGCAAAGCAATTTGGCAACGATAAGAGAAAGACTGAGAGAGGAGAGGCACCAGGCACTGAGGTCCAAGGCAGATTTAGAGGATAGGATTGAGGTCATAGCAAAGGAAAAACATGAGCTCCAAGACAGACTAAAAACAGAAGAGGGGAGGAGCGAAGAGCTACAGAGTAAAATTACCATCATGAGAAAAAGGTTACAAATCTTGGAAAACCGGAAAGAAAAAGAGGAGAAGTACACACAGAGTTCATATCCAAACAACGCTAACCATCAGTGCCAGGCAGAGGATAACAAAGTCAAAGAATTGACCCGGGAGCTAGATAGGTTGCAAAAGAGATTACAAGACAAGGAGGTGTTGGAGGAAGAACTGGTGAAGGTGGAAGAAGACTTTGAGTCCCTGCAAAGGAGGTTCAGAGATGAGCAGAAGAGGTCCCAGGCACTTACAGAAGAGCTAGAAATGGCAAAGAGAGAGCTTTCCAGGTATGAGCAGGCAGAGAAGCAGGAGGTCAACCAGGAACATCTTCTCCTTTGTCGTCTTCAGAAAGAGCAGGTTAAGTCCAGACTATTAGGCAGAGAGGTAGATACCCTGAAGGAGAAACTCCAGAAGCTGATGGGGACTGAGGAATCTATCTGCAGGGTTCAGGCGGATCACTCCACGCTGCAGAGGAAACTGAACCAGCAGGAAGCCAGTAACAGAGAGCTGGCCAGAGAGATGAAGGAACTGAGTAGTGAGCTAGACAGGCAGAGAAAAATCAAGAGTCTTACACCTGGTGCTAACAGACAACGTTTTTCAGATCTCCGTCAGACCGCAAAAGAGGTTCAGACTGAGACAACAGATAGCCTGCCCCTTGACTACAGTGAAAAACTAGATGAAGAAAACGGACAAAATACTGAAATCATAAACAGAAGCTCTCTTGTCAACAACCTTAACAGCTTGAACTGTGAAAATAACAACCTATGCCAATATAGCAGCCACTCAACCAATAGCGTAGATATGCAGCAAACAGTTAATGGAGAGGTGATGATGTTAACACACACACCAGGGCAGCCCTTGCACATTAAAGTAACACCACATCATATACTCAACACAGCCACACTTGAGATAAGCAGCCCCACTGGAGACGCAACTACATCCTACACCAGCACAGCTGTCATTCCAACACGCGGAGCCTCACCTAAACAGAGAATAACCATCATCCAGAACTCAGCTCTGTCCGCGGTTAATACTAAAACCCCTCCTTCAAGCCCTGACCGCACCGTCTCCTCACTTGACAGTACATCAATCTCTCAGGTGTTCAGTCCAAATTCATCACGCTCAGCAACACCCGATCACAGGAACTCCCCCATTCAGATTGTGACAGTCAGGACCTGTTCTCCTGAGCCAACGGAGGCTGCAAATCAGACCATCTTCTGCAAGACGGGGATGCGGCAGAATAGCTGGCAACATCAGAGGTCCAAGAGCACCGACACAGGCCCAAGTATCATCGCCACAGAGGATAACAAGATTCATATCCATGTGGGGAGCCCATATATCCAGTCTCTTAATGGTACTGCCCATAACATCCCACAGCCTGTCGGGCCATACTATATCCGACATGAGCAAAGGACTCAAGTGCTTGCCAACGACTATCATGTCAAAGGTGTTGGCAAGATTACAAGTAGCATCACTATATCCCCGGCTACCTCCTCAGCTTCACAATCCCCAAATATAATAGTGAGTGGCCTTTGTGATTAGGTGAAAATGTGGACAATCTGAACAAACAGTATTATGTTCTTTGACATTCCTGGACTAGACAACTAAAACACCTCACTATCTCAAGAACTCAGTTATTGTTGTATTTTGTAACAATCATGAAATAGATGCTTTGTGGTATTTGTCTTATTAAGAGCCTATATAAACCCTACCCGGTCTAGTTAATGTGTCCTTAGACTTACGGACATGAACAATCCTTTAGAGACTGTATGACGTGTGCATAGTGCCTGTATGAGAGCAAAGTGAAACATTATTGCCACCAAATGTTTGATGTGCTTTTACAATTTTCTGTTTTCTTCATGTTTCTTCTTACTGTTCAATATAAGTGTGTTAATTTTATTGATTCATCATGAATACTTTTGAGAAGAGGTTGGCATCGACACCAGCTAATAGGTTGACAAATAGTTAAAATGCAAAACAGTTGGAATCATGAGTTATATACCTCCAGGGCCAAGTCCACAATGCAAAGCACATCAAGCACAGAAGTAATCATTTGAAATATTTTTTAAATTAACTGAAGAAAGAAAACTACAATTACCGGGAAAAAAAAGGTTTGTGTTTGCCAAGTTTGCTTAACAGTTCACCCACTATCTCAACCACAGCAAAATTCCTCATAACTCTGTGTGCATGTGTGTAGAGCTGCAACGATTAATTGATTAGTTGTCAACTTTTAAATTAAATCGCCAACTATTTTTTTATAAATCAAATTAGTCGGTTTGAGTAATTTTTACAGGCAAAAGTAAAAAAAAAAAAGCCTTTTCTATTCTGAGCAAAAACTATAAAGAAAAAAGGTAAATTGCTATTATCAAAGTCTTACCATGTTTAAAACCGATATTTGATCAAATCCTTTTTTAACTTTTGCATTAATCCATTAACATTCTCTTCTCTAATATACTGACACAAAATGGTTCAAGATGCAAGCAAAGACCAGCAATTAGTAAGCTATTGCTGGTCAGTCTTGTTTTGTTAGCCACTTATGTTGCTACAGCTGGCAAAGCATTCTGCACAGGTCGCCTCGTGCCAGCTTAGCCTCCTAATGCAGAAAAATGAAACAGTTTGTTTCATGGCTGTGCTGATTTGCCTTCTTTATAAACATTTCCTGTTTTCTTTATCAAATTTTCCCTGTTTGTAAAATGCATGTGGGATGTGGAAATACACCCGAGTCAAAACTGGTTAGTGGTCTGAGTGTCACTTAAATGCTAATCACACACACACACACACACACACACACACACACACACACACACACACACACACACACACACACACATTGTTGTTGTAAAAAATGTCTGCTTAATCTTTAAATGATCAAACTGCTCTGTAAGGCACAAAGGTAAAGGAGACATGAGACCTATCCAGAATACTAAAAGGTAAAATGGATATGATTGCCAATTATAATGGGAAATAAAAAAGATTTAGCACATTTATAAGCAGTACACATAATTGTATCTGTAGTGTATCCACCTTCCAAAATAACCCTCATTCATGAGGCAATGGGATAACTTTTCAAAGTTGTAAAAGCATCCTAAGAAACAATTAACAGGAACCAATTCATTAATAATTTTGAATTGTTGAGTATTATCTATTCTCAACTGTATGCTACATATCCTCTTTGTTTGAATCATCAATTAGGCCTACATAATATTGTCTCAGCAAAGCACTTGAATTAATCTTTTTTTTTTTTTAAATGTGCTCTATAAATAAACAGCTTGACAATTATCTGTATTTAGGTGAGCCAAGTTAATCAGTTAATACATTGAGACTAGTATCAACCTTAATGACAGCATTCATGGTTTCCACACTGACATCACCGGTGTGCAAGGTGGAAACGAGATGGAGCATTTGATGGCACTTAGGTCAGATCGGAGCGTGCCAGAGCTTTCAGGCCTCAAGCAAATCTTAAGTGTGTGTCTTTAGCCACAAAACACATCACCTTAAAAGTCATACTGCTTATCTCGTCATTCCTAAGACTTCAAAGTCAGTCCCATGCTCTAACAGGATTCAATTCTCTTATTACGTCTTGTCAATTTTGAGTCTGTCTCACAGCTTTTTCTGTCAAGCAGCTGATTGATACAAATAAGAAGGACATGATGTCCGTCAGGGTAAAAGGGCCAACTTAGAAAAACATAAGAGCTGCAGAAATCTCCCAATATAAAGAGTCCACGGAACTATGTAATATTGGTGTTTTATATGAATTTGACAAAATGGGAAAATGCATAGTGATCAAAGCTCATTACACCATTGTGTTGTTGGTCAAAAATTCTATAATAATATTTCAGTATACATAATAATTAAAGTGGTCTGAGAGGAAACTTTACTTCTGCACCTCATCCTTGGCTCTATTCAGGCTTTAGTATATTTAATGTTAGCGGGAGACTTTGACCAATCCTAGGTTTTTTCAGAGATGGAGAGCATTCCTATTTGCTGTTCCTAAGGGCCACACTGGAAAATGAGAATCACATTAAAAAAAAGGGCCAGACATAGTTTGACATGCTATTTCATGAAAAACATCAAAAAAAGGGCCTAGAACACTGAAAAAAGCACCAAAATGTATTGTGAACCTATACTGAACTGCGGGGCGGATCAATATCTGCAAGAGGCCGGATTTGGCCCTCGGGCCTCAAGTTTGACACATGTGGCTTAAATGTATGTTTACTACAGCCAAAATATCAGGGCTGCAACTAAGTCAGGGCTTAACATTTGAATAAAAGACTTTATTGTAATCAATTTATATACAATACATACAGGAATGAAATAGTGTATAAAAGTAGCCCAGTTTCTTGTCATATTGACATAGGAGCAGGTACTTTGCAGTTGGCAGAGCTGGTCTGCTGGGGTTAGTCATTAGTCTAGCAGTAAATGCCCCTGTATGAAGCCAGCGCATGGCCACTCATCTGATGGAAGGGCCAAGACAGAGCTGCAGGAAGAGGTATTACTTCAAATTTATTTTTCTTAGTCTACCTTCTGCAGCTAGGACATGTTACAAATGTTCTCTTGTATTAAAAGAAAGTATTACCACACACAAATCAAATATCTGTCAATTTGCTCCCCTGTAAAAAGGTAAACAGCTGCGAGGCCAACCATTTATTTAATAGGTAATCTACGAACATCTTACCATCATTAAAACTGGGAACTTGTAAAGCACTGTAACTAGTCAATGGAGTTTAATTGAGGAATAATGGAAGAAAAAAATGAAGTGAAACTTCATTGCATGTTAAGTATATGGATTAATGTGGTCGGGGCTAATAAGGGTAAATAAAAATGATTGCTAAAACATGTTCTATTAATCATGCCATCTATTTAACAGAATGTGTGAATTTGTATCACTTTCGTCTTCTACATTAAAGTGCACAAATACTGAGCTTGGTGAGTATTGTTTTTGCGTGTGTGTTTGTGTCAATGTTGGAAGAAGTATTTTGACGCTATAGTGTCGCTCTGTAAAAATACTAGAACAAAAGGTTCTGCATTCAAAATTAACATCTTGACTGACCTAATAAGAGTATTTAGTTATATTAAATAGTTTAAGTATTTAGTAATAAAAGTTCTGAAAATATCCAAAGTAAAGGTACCCCTGTCATTTTTGATTTTAACAATATCATATAGGCATACAACAATATGATGTGATTATTATTACTGTAACATCACCTTTACCTTTAACTACCAAACTTAACACATTACTTGATAAATCAACCCTTAGTCATTTTACAAACATGGTTTCTGTGTTAAATTGTTTTCTGAAAAATGAAACTAAAGCTGTCAAGTAAATATAATGAAGTAAAAAGTACAACATTTCCCTGTGAAATGTGGTGGAGTAGAAGTGTAAGTAGTTCAAAATGGTAAAACTCAAGTAAAGTAAAAGTAGCCTACATTAAGATTGTAAGTACAGTACTGTGTGTATGCAAGTGAGAGATAGAGAAAAATATGTCCGCTAAATATGAACATTTCTTTTTAAAACTACCTAAAATACACTTTAACATATTTTGTTCGGCAACGCAGCAGCACTGCTGTCCAAAGCAATCAGGCCAGTAACGTTCATCCTTAAAGTGCAGGACTGCCCTCTATTGGTATGCAGAGTGCATGAAGCTATGCCAGGAATAGCCGCAGGGAGCTTTCTCTTGATGTAAGAAGATGAGGATGAATAAATGCAATATGTCATGTATGGAAGAGAAATAGCTGTGAAGTTCAAGGGAAGGTAACTTACAGGGCATGGCAGACAACGTTAGAGCAACATTAACGTTACCATTGCTACTCCATTTCTGTCATGAGCCATACACAGACACACGTGTTTACACACCTTCTCTACCAACGTTAACATTTACTGTCTTAACAATACACAGGTAAGCTAGCTAGCTATACAATAACATGCTCCAACTCTGTGTGTTACACTTAACACTGACATTATCTATGGTAACAGACGTTAACGGTTCACAGAATGAAGCTAAAGTTAACAGCATTGCGGGCTAGCTAACATTAGCTTACAGTTAACAATTGACGTTTCTCAATACAGCTAGCTACAAGCTAAAGTCAATAGCTCGCTTGTCAAGATACACCAAAATGTCCCGGACCACACGTTTCAGAAACAAACAAGACACTAAAGTTAAGCAATATACTGGAATTACCCTCGTGCGTCCACCACTCGTCACCCAAGTCGTCTCCCATTTTCCTCAAGCTAGAAGTCTGTCCAATCCAAATCTACCGCTAGAGCATTCTATGGGGTGTGTTCAAAAGCAGCACGTTTAAAACTGTACTGTGTGGTTTAAAACGTCAACCAAACGGGACACCATGCGGACTTAACAAACATTGTACATGTGTCATGGGTTTGTCCATGTACAACTTTATAAGAACATAACGTTACCTTAGTTTTTGTGGTAAGTAACTCCACATTTCCATCTTACTCTAACATTTACTGTAGACCTATTTGAATTGTCACATTATTTTGTTTTCTGATAAGCTAGAACGTGAGTGCAATTTCCTCTCTTTTAACTGGTCTATTATGTCATTTTGAGCCCTTTGCCCTCATTGCATTCACATCATCAGGCTAATATCTTATTTAAATAAATACCAGGTCAACTTTAATAAAAGTTTGAACAAAAAAAACTGTAATAATAAGCAGTATGGTTCCTACTCAAACACTCATATGGTGACAAAGCTGCAAATGTCTTTTTATCTTCATCATGAAGATTTGGGTTGGTATTGCCAAAGCTGCTCCGTGGTTGCTTTGAAAAAAACAAAAGAAAACAACTCTGTATATGTGTTTTCTTAATAAATAAACGAAAGCTGGGGGCCTAGGAAATATTCTTTCTAAATCGGCTTTGACAAAACCACAGACTGTTCATATTTATTATTTACAGTCTAAATTCAAAACATGTCAATTTAGCAAAACTGTTGACTGGGCACCTTTATGTGAATTATCTATTAACTGTTTGGGCCACAGACACAGTTGCAAAAATTCAAAATATTTACGAAGGCTTATTAGGTGCATACATCTATAATAGCTTACACAAAGTCAAATATAACATATGTTAACTGTTACATTATCAACAGATAGGGAGACAATGTCTAAGCTTTCCTTTCAGGCATTGAGAGCACTTTAAGCCATACATGCAGTGTTTGCCTATGCATATGTCTTCTGCTCTTTGTCTGTATTTAAAAAAACAAACAAACAAAAGTTTAAATTATTCACATCTTTCTTGTTTTACTTTCTGGTTCAGTTGGAAGCCCCACTGTATTTGATGTTGAAAGAAATGAGGACATCTTTTAGGAGAGGGTAATTTACTTTAAAGACAATTTTGATGCTCCATGAGTTTCCTTTTTGCCAATATAGTTGCCTTGAAATGACTGAGCTATATACATGACTGGTCAATAATTCTAGTTTTGCATGTTTAAACCCCCCCCCATACCATAAAACCTTTTTTTGGAAATTAAGAGGAATAAAGGCTCAGCCTTTGGCTTCAGTTACGTTTGTTCTCTCTGACACTTATTAGATGCCAAATAAAGGATATCTATAATTACATTTAGTTTATAAAACTCAAATGTTAACCTTTTAACATATGACATGCAATTATAGTATACACCCTCATTATTTATCTTAAGGCAAAGTTTCCATAGAGGAGGAGAGCAGTGACCTAATGTTCTGAGTGTTTCTACGTAATGTACATTACAAAACACATCTTTACATCATCTGTGTTTATGACTTGGGAAGGGTGGTCTTATTTTCCAAAACACATAGAAGAAAGGAAAGAGAAGACAAAAGAGGAGGAGGAGGCGGAGGACGTGTTTGGAATAGTGCCCTCTTTTCTGCAGCTGTAGCGGAGAGGAGGGATAGGTCCTCTGGGAATAATTGCATGCTTTTTTGTGTTTCTGTCGGAATAGCACATTTCTGGCTAGTAGAGGCTATGAGATGTTTGATTAAAGCTCTGCAAAAAAAAAAGAACAGACTGATTACTGGGGGAAATTATAAAGGCTATTCTGTATAACCCTGAAAATGGGGACAGTAAACAAATCAAGAAAGAGAAGGGAAGGATGCAGTCTACACATTGTGCTGAGGGCTGCCAACTTTCACGGGAGACAATGGGCTCTAAATGGCAGCTTTGTATGTAATTAAGCATCATTCCTGTAAAACACAGGCCTCTTCTTCATTTGTCATTCTCTCTGTTCTTCATTTGGCTGCATTACTTGGAACTATATGCTGTAGCGAATCACAATCTTTTCCTCTTGACCCCAGGGGAACATGCTAAACTTTAAAGTAAGCTTTTATCTGCCAACCTGTATGTGCAAGAGAAAGTGCACTTTAAAAAGGGCCCACTGCACAGGGGGGGAATTCGATCTTAAAATCTTCAAAATTCTCTCAAAAAACATTTTTTTAACATGAAAAGATTGGAAATTATTCTTTGGGACCTTTCGAGGACCTTTTGAGGAGTTTGTAGTAGAAGACTGCTATGGGTTGCTTTTTTTTTGTTGGGAAGTAGAATATGGAAGATATCTACAGTATGTTTTCAAAGTTTGACATTTTGGGAAAAACATAGTTTGCTTTCTTCTTTTTTTTTAAATAATATGTTTATTACATATTCTGATATAAACACAGAAAAGAAACACTAAAACAACATGGCCACAAAAAAGAAAAAATCTTCAGCAACCTGTCATGTGATGTAGCCTACACTCTACCTACCTATCCCTACCTTAAATTATGAGAGTATAACTGGGAAGACATGGGATCTAAGTATATGTACATATACCCACATACACATTAACACACTTACTTAAGGAAATACTCAGACCCATTACATTACTGACAGTGATGTAGCAAATACATATCTGGAAAGAAAGAAGAGTAAGAAAGAAAATAATAACCAACCATCCAACCCAAACACATTTTGCTTTCTTGACAAAAGTTAAATTAGAAGTTCAAAACCATAACTTGTTATTTTACACTTCCGTTTTTGTATTCTATACTGTATATACTACAGCACCTACTGAGGATTTTGTGACTAGCTATTTCCCCTGTTTCTTTTTTCTTTTTTATGCTAAGCTAAATAAAAAAATAAAAAAGCCACTACCTGCAGCTTCAAATGTAACAGACAGCTTTTGAGAGTGGTATTGATCTTCACATTGAGGATGAAAGTATTACAGTTAGAGTAATGATGTAGCAGCACAAGGCAAAGAAATTAACATGCAAAGAGATCTAAAGTAAGGCAAGGAAGTCTAGTAAGTTGTGAGAATGCGGAAAAAGAGTGATAGAGAGGATGAGCATCATTGTAATTAAAGGCGGACAGCTGTCTCCTTGGGCCTCTGTGATTGCACACCGTGGAGCATTGGTGTTAATGTGTTTATTTTGTGGAAAGCAGCGGTTACTCTGTTGTCTCATTTTAATGACCACAATAGCATGTTTTATTTTTGGTTTCCATTCTCTTCTTATTACTGTTTTTTTTTTTTTTTTTTTTTCGCTGTACGTGGAGCTAAAGAAGAGACTAATTATGGCTTTAAAAAAAATCCATTGCTGATTACTACACTTACACAATAGCATCTATTTTCTACCTACAGTATTCTCATGTCATCCATTTCTACTGTGATAGAAGTACACCTCTTATTCGGTTTTGATCTTTTGTATTTGCTAGCTTTCGCTGCACTGAGATCATCTGCCTTTTTTTCTTTCCAAACCAGCTAACAAATAGTTGAGGGGCTGAGAACATGAGATGAAGGCTACATGAATTAGATTATTTTACTACCTGCCTAATTGTGGTATAACCTTGTATAGTGGTCAACAATCCAAGGATAATAAAGTATGTATATTTACTAAAATAGCCCTCTCAATTTTAATGAGGCTTGGAAAAACAAATTGATGATTTAAATGAATTTAAAATGAAACACAGTAACTGTCACGTTGATATGCCACAGCCAGAACTGGGGGTTAGCAAGCTAGTTGGCGGCTTGACAGCAAGTATGTGACCAAATGCAAATAAACAGGAAGTGACCTTGAGCTTTCCAAAACTTCACCACACATAACTTCCCATGCAGGTCTCCAAGTTACAACTGTATTCATGAGCATCTGGCTGAGCCTGACCTGCATGGAGATGTGCTGCATTCTAAACAGTATCCGCAAACATTTATTTGTTGCTGTTTCTTTCTGATGTTTTGGTTTTCAAGGCTAAAAGACATTTAATATCAAAGATATTAAAAGCACATTGACTAAAAATGTATTATGCATACTTTATAGTAGTGCTTGGCAATGTATCAACAATATGTCATTATTGATATACTGTATGAAACTAGATATTGTCTTAAATTTGGGGTTTTGTAATATAACAAGTGTTTTCTTTTCCTGGTTTTAAAGGCTAAATTACAGTAAAGTGGTGTAATTTTCTGAACTTAACAGACTAACTAGCTGTGTAATTATATACTCAGTCATTGTATCAACACTATTGGTAATTATTTAACAAAAATACCCTTGTGTAAATGTTTTTTTGAAATCACAAATCACAACCCTACAATATTAATGTATTTGGTCAAAAATGTCATATTTGATTTTTTTTCCACATCGCCCCGCTCTGATTTACATATATTGGAATTAGTATTAATTAATTAATTCTAGTATTACAACATCCATATAATATATTTTGATATGATAGTAGACTTTTTCCTCTAAGCATCAATGTGTTGTCATGTGTATACGGCACAGGCATAATGTGTTTGTGGCTGCAGATGAGATTAACATGGTTTCCCATAGATGTGTGAGGGGGTTAGAGGTAGGAAAGAAGGTATCTCAGAGCAGGCAACGTTATGGCAAAGGTCCCAGTTGCTGTCAACCTTAGCAACTGTCTAACCACATGGGTCAGGCTGCTCCTGATGGAAGTTTTAAGGCCACACACGGCATAGTGTGCTGAATAAGAAACGACAGCTTAGAGGTTACATCAGGACACGTTGTCTGGTCGAATCTTCAAGTTATGTCCTGGCTTTTCCAAACACCATAGGGTCAGTTTTATTTGAGTTCCGCTCCTTTTCAAACATATGAAGCCAACACTGATTCAATTTTTGTCACCTGTTTCTGTAGACGAGATGTTGCTGGTGTGACCAAGTATAAGCACAGACTTTGAAAAACACTTAGCAGGTTGAGGTTTAACTGGCAGGGACTGCATATGTTAAGCAGTTGGTAGCTAAACCTGGTATAATTGGTGTTATCAAATGTAACCTTAATTCTCAAAAGATCAGACATTTGAATGCCAAATTTGCCTTCTCATTCAATCTTTTTGTTTCCAGGAGACGGATCAGAATAGAAGTTCCCATGTGTGAGTCCTTTGAATGTATGGACACAGCTTGTTGATGCTGCAGACAACAGAGAAGTGTGGGCAGAGTGACATGACATTGTGTCCCCTCTCTATTTATGGTAAGTGACGAAAGTGGTTGTTGCTAGCTGTAGAAGTGACAGCATTAAAGGGCGGTGAGCCCCCCCACACAGCTGGGAGCTTAGTGACACGTACACATTTCGCCTCAACACGTACATAACCGAAGGGACACAGAGACACAAAACAAGGTGAGAGGAGATTTCTGGGTAATGCACCTGTCAAATAGGACCTTGCTGCCTGTGTGCAGTTATGTGACCCAGCAGAGGTACGCCAGGACAGTTGGAAAATGAACAAACACCTGTAAATGAGATGTGACTTCCAGCATACAGGCTGCTTATGAATTGGCTACTTTCTGTATCTGCAGAATAGTTTAATGTAAAGTTATACTCCCATCCTCACATCTGAAACCACACACCTAAACATTGTCTGATATCATTTATGATTCCTGCTGCAGTGCAACAAAATCCTGAATGACATTAAAATTATGACTATGATAAACTCGCAAAACCATCATTATTAATCACAATTTCTGAAGACAGTAATCAATTGTCACCCAGTAAACAAGGCCATGGTCTTACAGTTATTTGGATCTTGTGAGTTGTTGCTGAAAATAACCTTAATAAATCTTTGAATTGTGGGGCGCCTGTATGGCTCCCCTGGTTGACCATGTACCTCGTGTACTAAGGCTCAGTCATTGTTGCGGTGGCAGTGGGTTCGGTTCTGACCTCCTGCCCTCTGCTGAATGTCATTCCCCCTTTCTCTCCTCTTTCACATCTTCAGCTGTCCTGTAAAATAAAGGCCTACAATGCCCAAAAACTAATGTTAAAGTGTATATATATTTATATCACACACACAGTAGTGCTCATAAGTTTAGGAACCCAAGCTAAAGTTGACTAAAGGAGGAATTAAAAAAAAATCATGTATTGGAAATTGATCTTGATGCTTTAATTTAAAAAAAGGGAAAATCCAACCTTTAAGGACAACAGTTTTCTTCGTGAATGAATAACGTTTCATAAGTATACCCATCCCTATGTTAAATTCCCATGGACGCAGGCAGATTTTTATTTTTAAAGGCAAGTTATTTCATGGATCAGGATACTATGCATCCTAATAAATTTCTCTTGGCCTTTGGAATTAAAATAACCCCCCATCATCATATACCCTTCACCATGCCCAGATATTGGCAGTTTTTTTTTCTCCATAAGATAATTTCTTAATGCAGATCAAAACAGCTACTAGGCCAACTGAAATTAAACCAATCTCTAGGCATAGTGAAGGATATGTGATGATGTGGGGTTATTTTAATTCCAAAGGCCAAGGGAACTTTATCAGGATGCATAGTATCATGGATCCATGAAATAACTGGCCTTTAAAAATAAAGATCTGCCTGCCTCCATGGGAATAGAACATAAGGGTGTGTATAATTATGCCCCCTGTATTTTAAGGAAGAACATTTAATTATTTACAATACATTATTCATTCACAAAGAAAAAAAAGTGTCCTTAAAGGCGTCCTTTTAAATTAACGCATTGAGATCAATTCCAGAAGATGGTTTTTTTATTCCTGTGTGTGTGTGTGTGTGTGTGTGTGTGTGTGTGTGTGTGTGTGTGTGTGTGTGTGTGTGTGTGTGTGTGTG
>NC_048417.1:10608269-10624829 GCF_013103735.1 Etheostoma cragini
TAGTCAGCAATGGAGGCTTGACATTTACACAAATCTGGTTCCCTCCATTTTATCTGATTCTCCATTGTAATAGACCTCTGAATTCATGTTTCTGTTGTGAAACTACTCACCCATCATTACAGCGGTTTAGATGGGACATACTGTTTCTGTTAATGGCAGGCTGGTATGCTTTCAACATCACATTTCCACTCAAATTGTAACCTTGCATACAGAGGAGCTTTTGAGGGGTGTTTCATCAAGGAGGCTCAGAGAAGCAGCTTAATGTAAAAGGTCTGTTTTGAATGAGCCATAAAATCTGAACCAGGATTGAAATGTTCAAAAAGTCAGCACATATTAAACATATCACTGAGAATAAAATATTACAGCAAAAATGAACAGAGGCAATGCAATTAACAAAGCAAAAGAGAACGTTTGGCAGCACGTTGTAGGCCAGCTTTGAAGTACCCAATAGGACAGCTAATTTATTTCATATTTAGAAAATTAAATAGTTAGCATTTTCTAGACAATAAAGTTCTCTATCAGTTGGATTTTACTACTTAGTTTGTACAAATGACATAAGAGTCTCCGTATACTGAGAACATTGTTTCAATGTCTTCAGGTTGTCTGTCCGCCCCTCTAGTAGTTTTACTATATATATTCTGTTTTTTATTTTAAATTCATGTGACATTTAAAGTTACTATGAAGCTTCAGCCATGGGTTAAAGTTTACTCTTTGCATTTTTACTTGCAGTACATTTTAAAAAACATATGTTGACTGGAATACTGTGCAAATACTAGAAAAAGATATGAGAGTTTAGGTACACAACAATGTGTCATAATGTGATACACTTGACATGTACTGGAAACTGACTTGTGTTCACAGAGCAAAACATATTAGGAACCTTCAGGGAGGAACACTGTGTTTCAATCTGGCAGACTGATCATGATTCTTCTTCTTCTTCTTCTTCTTCTTCTTCTTCTTCTTCTTCTTGCTTCAGCCTGAGGTAAAGCTAAGCCTGAAAACTAACCTGACCAAGACCAGAGATAACTTTTCATGGTAATATAGGTCAGGCTGGCAACTGGCAACCTAGGATGAAACATTGTTTTCTTCATTTCTGTTTCCAAGGTCAGGAGTGAACTTTAGTTTAGTAAACATGGATGAGAAGTCTTTAAAGTGCTCAGATATATTGGAATTTAGAAATTTAATTCCATGGAAACTCCATCTGCTCATAAAGAATGTATATAATTGAAAACTCAAGAACAGCTGTTAAACTTTAGACTTTGTGCTGACATTTTTTTCTAAACATCAATAAAGTCTAATTTACAAAGCTTGAAAGTCTTAATTCAAACTGTCCTTATCATTTATAAAAAAAAAAAGAGATGACCATAAGCAATAATCAAAAATGTACCATGTGCATCACATTAAGTCACTATATTAAACTATGAAATATTTTGTGTCGCAGGCTTAAACATTAATTCCCGACATGTTCGTATCTGTCAGCAGCTCGGACACACAGCTGTCCGCGCTGACATACCGTCACCTGTTGTCTGTGAACTAAGGCAACATCTTCTGCCAGTGAACACCCCAAGATTCTCTCCCATTTTAGTCCTGCAGGGTCGCTACAAAATTCCCGAAATTTATTTAATAATGCGTTATATTACTACATTAAACACACTGTCTAACACATGACAATCTGAATAGAGCCCAATGTAATACACTTATTGCTTATAAAATAGAGAATTGGTTAAAATGTTCTAATTGATATTTTGGTTAATCAATTTGTGAATAACTTCACCAAACATATCTTCAGCCTTCCTCTGCCTGAGCTTTGGATTGCCCTCCACATGACTCTCACAGACTCAACTAGTGAAATACTGATGCTTTGTCACGGCCCTTGTCTCCAGATATTAACGCACATGGCCCTCACAAGCACTAAAATGCGGTCGGACCGGCTATCAAAACAAAAAACAGACTCACCAATGGAGTGTGACTTCATTCTCTGCTCAGGACTCTATTTCTCCACTATATCTTCACATAGCATTTAGTTGTTTACTGAAATAATAACATTCTGAATATTGAGTACAAGGCCTTTTAAAATATAGTAAATATACCTAACTAATTAAAGAGAAAGAGAGAGAGTGAGAGATTGACTCTGAGGATGTCCCTCAGGTCATGAATAAAAGACGAAAAGAATGATTTGGGTGTTTCTCAGCCTGATATAGAACAGTTCACAGTGTGGCTATCAGAGAGATTATTTACATTGAATCTTGCTCTCTCCCATTCTTCTTCCCCCTTTTTCTGTCTCTCTCTCCTTTTTCTTCTGCGGTCCCTGAAAGCCACATACATGCACTGTGCATTTTTCCATGACACCCACAGACACACACTGAACCTTAATATGGTTATCTTGGAGGTGCAGTCACCACAGGGAATTTGCAGGGTGCAAATTAGGTTGGATCTCATCCTTAGAGAAGCTATTAGCCCATCACTACTGCTCCCTGTAACTGTGTGAGTGTGATGGTATCAAGGAAATCTCTGATCCCCCAGTACATCATGTTCTCTTCATCAGAAAAGGGAAATACTGGCTCTCATATGCTCTCATTAACTAACTTTCATAATGAATAACATGCTTACATGAACAACATTATTTGAGCTTGTTGTGTTATTGCTCTGTGTAATGTAGAATAAAGAAGACCAGTGTGTTGCTGAAGGACTGTTGGAGAAAGCAGGGAATTCGTTACACAAGCAGCAGCAATTCATTTTCTGATCTTGGTGGAGATAGTGACTGTGAGGGACCACGCTGTGGTTTCTAAAAAGATGTGCCGTAGAGGAAGATTTGTCTTGTCACTGTTCTCTGCAGGTCCTTGCAGCTTATTACCATTTTTACAATCAGTCCTCGAGCAGCTGTTTCTATTGATAACAAATTGATGTATTTGTCTGAATGATTGGAGGACCTTAACACATGCATACATACTCAGACTCCTAACTGCTATACACGTAGTATACTGATTCAGAAAGACAGTTATCTAGTCCACCCTTTACCTCTGTAAATATTCCTCGAATGTTATCTGAAACCCATGCAATGAAATGTTGAATGTCATGTAATATTTTTCCACGTCAACTAAAAACTTAATCTCACAAAATGTTCCACAAGCCTTTGCTGTTGGGAGGAGCATTCTACAAGTAGCTACCCAATAGATTTTATTATTCTGCTGTTCTGCTGTCGGCGGTGATAAGAATAGGAAAAGCACACTGCCAGCAGAATCTAACTAGAAATAGTGAGACTGCTACATCTACAAAATAATTGAGATACCAGCTTCAAGCATACCCCAGTGGCTCCAGCTGTGTAACAACTGTTTTGTCTGATGTGCATTTACAACACGAGTCGATCATTACTTTTATATGACCTCAGATGCTATTTAAAGATCTCTTTCAATAACCCAAATACACCCATCATCAAGAAATAATGCATTGGGGCATCAACTTTATGATGTAAATTTGTCATCTTAACAAATATTTAGAAATCACCTTAAATGTAGAGATGACTGTTATGTTTATTCATATTAAAGTCTCACCTCACCATTTTTACATATTACAAATTCTGTTTAACTTTGGCACAGAGAGTACTGCTTTGCCTATAGGAGCTATAAATAGAGACCAAAAACAGAGCTAATAGACAGTGAATATTAGCTCATATAATGATAAAGTTGCTCAGTAACTGCGGGATGTCTAAATAAGCAACTCAAAATGATAGGAAAATACTGTGTAGGTATCAAAACGCTTAATCCAAAGAGAAATGCACACAACTTTAAACGAGCAGTCAGAACTTCCGTACAGCTGTGACGTCAAAAATTTACTAAATATAACTAGAAAGTGCCGCTACAGTGCTGTCACTCTCAATCCCTGGCTGCAATTATGATGCAGAGACCTAGGAGCACAGATGTGAAGACCAATCAGAGCAGACTTTGCTTTTTCAGTAGCGGGGCTTAAAGAGACAGGTGCGAAAAAGAAGCGTTGTAGACAGAGGGTGATACAATCAGACAGACGGGGTGAATTTAATCACACAGACAGTATGAGGTAAAATAATGTGTTTTGTGAACATCAAAGCTTTTAAACATGTTCTTGTAGAAACCCACAGTGTATGCACCTGAAAATTAGCATAATACTGGACTTTTAAGTTCACTACTGTTTAACACAAAAAGTAGGATTTAATTTTTTGTTTTATTCAATCAACTTTTATAATTAGGCATCACCTGGCACACTGGCTGATATCAACTTTGGGATCAAATCTAATTTGAAACTATATTCCTCATCTTATGATAAATAAGGTCTTTTTACGGATGATAAAAGATACCATACTGCTGCACTGGCAAAGTGTAACTAATCATGTTAGATAAGTTTCTTGGCTTGAAGGTGGTGTAAATGGAAAGTGGAAAGCTTGGCAACGATAGTGGAGAAAATGATTTTAGGGAACTGAGTTGGTGTTTATTTCCCCTCAGTCACAGTGGAGGAGCAGCTTATTCACAATGCCACCAGTAGATGGTGCTGAGATCCTCTCAATTCTGTGTGTGTGTGTGTGTGTGTGTGTGTGTGTGTGTGTGTGTGTCAGATTATGAACATTGATATGTGTGTGATTATGAATATTGATATTTTTAAAGGGATTTTGAAGGGATAGATGGAAATTATGTCCGTATGTTCTTGTAGAGTTTCTCTGTTTCACTCCCAAAAGGTCTGTCTCATCACTTGCCTGCGTGCTGAAGTTTTCCTCAGTGAGCTGTTTACTTTTGTTGGAGGTCAGAGTAGGACAGGACCTAATGCTCAGAGGCAGACTTCTTAAATCATCGTCTCTTCAGGCGCCTTTGGTGAACTGGCACATCTGACGCTGGGTCCGAGGGCTGAGTTAGGGGGTTAGTTCTGCACAGTGGGGCCAGAGTTGGCTTTTGAGGCAGGGTAAGCATGTCTCCCTTTGCCTCTCTGACTTTGCCTCATATTGTATATTCCTCTCTCAGTGCCCGCCTCAGAGTCTCCTCTCCCCTCTTTGTGTCCCTTTTAAGTTTGCCCGTCAGCCCTCTAGCCCCGAGGAGCATCTGTGGCCCTCCTCGTTCCCCATATGCCCCTTGCCTTTAAGCCTGGTTCCCCAATGCTGGAGCCAATCACTTATTCATCAGCGACATGAATTAACAATCGTCGATTTTTCCATCACACCAACAACCTGATGGTTGATTTCACTCCTGACCTGCTTCTGGTTTTACTTATACATCACGCAAACACACAGATGGCACATGAAAACATTTCAACATGCAGACAAAGAAAGAGGTTATCAACAGGCAACACAATGTGCTGTGTGTCCCAGACTGCAACTTGTAAGAACACAGTCCTAATACTGCATCACTATACACTGTACCTACATCTACAATTCAACGTGAGGACATCAACTCAAAATTAAATTATTTACCGAAAAAGACTGTTGGCATAAACACCAACACTGGCTATAAAATGTCAGTATCTTTGTGGCAATGAGTGTGTGGGTGGCGGTGGGGATTATGTAGGTGAGCAGATTCAATTTAAGATGAACGAGGCCTCTGATGCTCGGCCACAGTGAGCCTATCGTCTTGTTGCTGTCAAATTTTCAAATGTTTCCTTTTTCTGCTGCTGTCAGCTGTCTTTCCACTGCCACACTTTTGGGACCCAACTTGATCAGAACGACCTGTCCAGTGGGCCCTTCCCATTGGCTCATCAGAAATCCCACTTCAGACCACTTCCCGACCTTTAGCTATCAAACTTCACTCTTGCTAGAAAATTGCATGGGCAGGGTAAAAAGGATCGGGATAGTAGAAAATAATGAGAAATACGCATAGAAAGAGAAGGGCAATAAACAGATCAAATCTATAGTCATAGGGTTTGTGTTAGGAGTTCTGAGAGAGGTAGTTGAATTTTAGATAGGTAATTTTGAGTTACCGAAAAAGTGCACACATGCAGAATTGAATCCTCTTACCCAGGTTTGCTTGAGATGTCATAAAAATATAAAGGGTTAAAGGAAACACAATCAATACCACTCCAAGCAACAAGATGACAAGACTGTTGAATCCCCACAAAAATGCAAGAAACGTGACTAGCCCATAACCCATAACCCCTTCATAAAACCCCAAATTTTAGCACTTCATTATGTATAACCGACCAAATAATATGTTAATTAGTGTGCTGTAGAGGTGCTGGCATGCGGATATTGTTAGCTTTGGACACAGTCAGGCTAGCTGTTTCACCCTATTTTTCCCTAGTCTTTGTCCAATTCTGCCAGCAACATGTTGCCAGTAGGAGCTTATTGCTCATTTGGAGAAAGGTAAGATCCTTGCTACTCCCATCGGTCCCTCGCTAAAGCTGCAGCAGAGAGCACTTTGTGTGCGACCATGTGTGTTAGGCTAGGAATGAGGCTATTTTTTGAAGGTACTGCCATATCTTTTTCATCTGTTTGTAAGTGGATGATTAACACAGTGTCTGTCTTTCTATATGACAGTCCAAGGACAGAGTTCAAAGCATTACTAGGTGTCAACTGAGCCCTTTGAAGCTTCTCTTACCCCTCTCAAAGGGTAGATGGGGGGGTATAGGAGGAGCGAGCTTTAGTGTTTTCACATTTTGCCATGCATCAAGCAGTGTTTACCTTACTGGGAATTAAACTGCTCTCTGCTATAAGAGGAACTACTCCCTTGATGTAATCTTCTTTACTGGCCTCTCCAACCCTTCCTCCTTAATTCACTGCCTCGGTCAAGAAGCCCTGCATTGTGCTATTTAACCTCCCCAAACAACCCCCGCGTTCCCTTTATCACCCACAAAATACTCCATACATCTCAATCACAGTGTTTTAAGGGCAGGCTAGTGGTGCCTAGAGCCATATTTGCATGGCAAACTCGGCGTGACAGCAGTTTTGCTACAGTGCTGTTATGATGGAGTGAATACGCTCACAGTTTGGGCTGCTCTGGGGGGAAGCGGTTCCCTCCAAAGTGTGTTATCATGTAGTAAGATTGGGAGGAGAGTGGTGATGGGAAAGTGGAAAGGGGCTGTGCTGTAGAGACTGTAGGTGAGCTAAATTCAAGTTCAAAGCAGCAGAACATGACTGTGAGCCAAGAGTGAGCTGGGGAGGAGCTGTGATCCAGACAGAGCTCAGGGAGTTTGGATGTGGTGGATGCTGGAGTGAATGGGCCTTGGCGGGTTGACAGTCACTCCACACATAAGTTTGAGTCAAAGAGGAGTCGACAGTGCCTGGCTTATTGAAAAAGACACGGAGAACACTGCAATCAGCTCTTCCCCTCCTGCTAGGAGGGAGTGCAAAATCACATGAAATAAATGGAGAGTGCACAGAACGCTGCTTCTGAAGTGAGACTCATATTGCCTGTTATAAGGATCATTCAAATGTTTCCTTGTTAAATCATCGCTTACAACTTATCTACTTCAAAATACTAATTTGTAATAATCAGAGAGCAGTACCAGGAAGACAATATAAAAATAATTAAGGGGGCAGCATAATTTAAATTCTTTAGCATAATTGACATAAATGTATCTATGTTTTTAATAGCTTCTTTGAAGATGGCTAATTGGATTTCACCCTTGGAAGAGCAACTACACCTGGAAAATCATAGTGAAATTATATTTTTTTATTCAAGTCTATGCTTTTGTTCTAAAAATGAGGCTTTTAAGTGGGCTAAACATTATTAATGTACGTGTGTTTCCTGCAGTAGTGAATGAAGCTGTTAGTAAAGATGCTGAAAACTTGAAAATTGTTATATTGTTTTGGGTACAATGACATGGCTGATAGCTAACTTGTCTTGTTGTTAAACATACTGTCAAATTATGTTTGCTGATTGCCAATGTACACATTGATATTGACTTTGAATCTTGTTAGCATAGCGTTAGCTTTCTGGCTCGTGGCTGTCTGAGCTGAAGAGTTCCATTAGCTGAGTGGACTATATAAATATCTCCTCTTGCTAATTGTAGAAAGTCGTATCTAAGGTCGGTCCTATTAACTGGAGTAGTAAACAAAGTTTGCATTGCATATGAACCCTATAGGATGTGAAGGATTGTTCCAGGTTCTAGTTAAACCCTCAGTGGTCATTGTTAAGCACTTTGGTCAACTATGGTTGTTTTGAAACATGCTGCATAGATAACATTGAACTAAACTGAACATTGTCAGGTATTAATGATCTTTGGTGGACTTGTCGGATGGTTCATGCCTCGCCGTCGTCCATTAATACCTGACAATGGACACCTCTTTTGGCGTTAACCAATTAAATTACCGCAGTTACTGTGATCCTATTTCACATTTTATATGTTAAATGTTTAAATGTTAATTATTTTAAATGTTTTAATGCCTTCTAGTTTGTGCTGTACATCACCTTGTGCAACGTTGGTTGCTTTTAAAGTGCGTTATGAATACATTTTGATTGATTAATTGATTACCACTCACACTTAACAGTGTCCTATTTTATAAAAAAGTAACTTGTAACTATAGCAGTATAAAGTAGCATAACATATTAAAAAAAATTAAAGCAAAGTACAAGTCCCTCAACATTTAAAGTACAGCACTTGATATACCTACTTAGTTACATTCCACAACTAGTGCCCAGCAGGCAAAACGATGTCCATCAAGAAAACATTCTTCTGTATAATTCCTGCGACAGACGATAGTGTAAATATGAAAAGAAAGATCTGTCATTCCCCTATGTTTTCCCTCTGAAGTACCGTGGCATAAAATCTTCCAGCAGTAAAATTCTCTCTGTGTCTGTCTGTCTGTGATCAAACCAACAGAATCAAAAACATAATTTGGATTTTTGTTAGTTCCTGTGAGCACAGAAATGTAACACACAAATGTAATTTAAAAAATATAGAATATGTTGGATTTATTCTATGTTATGATTTGGATGGGTTATGCATCCCCAGTTTTAATTTAGGCACATAGTTTGTATGTCAAATTTTCCTTTAGAATTTTGTCTCCCTACCATAGTAGGTTGTAAATGAAGCAGGGCTCTGTAATTTCCACTTAAAATAACCTCTGTTGTTTTCTTAATTATGTTATAATTGCATATTATGCAGGAAATTTACATTTGATCATAAAGATTAAAAGGCAGATTATAATGAAGAATCATGGGAACTTTATCCAATGTGCTATTATTGCCACCTTCTTACCCCCATTAACTAGTCCCATGTAGTGTAGTACACTTAGACCACTCAGTTGTCCAATCCTCAGATAGTGACAATTTCTCCCCCAGCTTCCTGATAGTATTCATTTACTTTTCTCATTACTCTGTTCTGTAATTATTTTCTAGATGGAGAAGTGTGGGAAAAGAAAATTACATCTTCTTGCAGATGGGAGAAGACGAAGGAGGCACATCCCATAAAATGTCTAATCAATTTCAGAAATTAAGGGCAGTTTTAGCCTGTGGAAAATATTTATTAATTTACAGGCTAAATACAACTATAGCACAGCTGCAGTCTTTTTTCCCCCACTTGATTATTCTAGCAACAAGCCAGGAGCCAGGTGTTCATTCTGGCAGGGAACTAAAGTACAAGTCGTCACACAAATAGAGAACCATTACTAGCGGCTCCGCTCAACTTCAAAGTTCTCTCTACATTATTAAAAACAGGTACTGCAACCTGTATCTAATATTGTGAGCTACCCAGAAGATAATTCTTTTTTATCTTCAGTTTACATTACCCAACTACATTCAGTACTGGTACTGCAACAGTGGTCTGTCTCAATAGATATATAATGGACTTTGCTGGGATAAAGCTGATTTCACTCCTCTTCAGCTATCTCCGCTATATATTTAGCAAGGGCACCTGGCCACAGCACCGCCCAACACTAAGGGTGCACCAATCTGACCTTTTCAGCCCCAATACATTTATCTTAATCTGTATAGATTTAGTTTCTCTGACTTCTAAACATACAGTAACTATCAGCCACATTGCATATGACTTGAACAGAATACGCATTTAAATCAGACAAATAGCAATTAAAATCCCTCCAATTCAAAAAGTATAAAAAGTTGACATAAAACTTCATCATGTTGAGTCAATTCTGAACCAATCAGATGTTAAATCAGCTGAGAGGCCTGGGTCTTGCAGTCGGTAAAAAGCAACTGCACTGCCTGTGTCTCAGAACTGTGGCTGCCTTGATCTCCTGAAGTTCCTTGCCCATGTGTACATGACGTCAGAGCCAATCAGGATCAAGTAGGACACAAATCTAAACGGCCGGTGATCACTGGTGATCGATTCTACGCAGACCCGGCTCATCCCGAACGAGCCTATTATCGGATCGGTGCATCCCTACCCAGGACGGTTGTAATTGGTTTAAAGAGATACACGTACATACAAACTAGAGTGTTTTTTCCCCCCTATCTCAGAATAGACAAACGGTGGAGCCAGACTATACTCCAGCACTGACTCATCACTGTGGAGATTTCTTTAACCTTAACAGTAGATTACACTGATTTAGAGGAAACTGATGTCAGACAAGGTTTTGTGCTAGCAGATAAACAATTTAAGACTGGTTGACTGTGGCTGTGATGCTGAGGTTAGTTTGTCTTTCAGCTGGCACTTTGCCCATTCACTTCATGTACAAGAGCAAGGAGGCCTCAGCCCCACTCCTAAATCTGAAGCCCACTTGTTTACAAAGCAGCTCACATTAATCTTCCTGCAAGTCCTGGAGGGTTCACTTAGCCTGCGTCTGAAATCCTTCACCTTTTTAAATAATTTCCTTGAGTTGTCAGATTCTCTAGAGGGAATTATTGTTCCCTTATGATGGAATCAAATGATGACACATTGGATACTAGTATAAAAAGTAGTTACTTTGACTTTACTCAATAAATACCAACACAACAACACAAATCAATGAGAGGGGTAACTTTTTTTCTGAATAGTGTATATACAAACTTTGTAAAGTACGTGACTTTGCAATAAAACTATTTCTACAGAAGATCCGCTTCAAAAGTAGTCAAGTATCAAGAGTATCAAATCATAACAAGAGTTATCTCAAGACACTTAACAGATAGAGTAGGTCTAGACCACACTATAATTTTAAAAAGACTCAACAATTCCAGTAATATCCCCAAGAGCAACCATTTAGTGGGACAGTGGCGAGGAAAAACTCCCTTTTAAGAAGGATCCTCGGACAGACCCAAGCTCTTGGTAGGCAGTGTCTGACGGTGCCGGTTGGGGGTGCGATGAACAGTGGCAGTAGTAGTCACAGTAATGATAATGGAACAATGACTAGAAATAGTAGTTTTAGTAGTTCATGGCATAGCAGGGCACTGCAGGGCAGGGTGTTACAGGAAGTAGCAGGGCACAGCAGAGTGTAGCCCTGTGTCTACTGGTTTGTCACTAAGATAGATGGGGGGTGCTGATAAGACAGAAATTGACATTGAAGGATTATTGGTGAAGATGGATGGTGTATGTGTACCTCCTCCCATCCCAACCCTTGTCCCCCATGGACCCACATAACTCACACTCACTCCACTACAGTTATTAAGAAGCCCTTAGTGGGTCACATAATCTGTCCTTAAATATATTGTATTTGTGTATTGCGTCCATTGATTTAAAAAATTTAAATAAAGTCATAAAGTGACAGACAGACAGATGGAAAGAAAAATATAAAGTTTAGATAGGCTCAAATCTGGAACTCCAAAGTGCTCTTTTTTTCCATCACCGGTTTTAATGAAGCCTTCTCAGAAGGGAGCAAGCAGTGAGAATCTCTTTATTAAAGCCCAGCCGCTAAGGGCCCCCTATGGACCAACATAACAAAGTGTGTCATTAAAAATTAACTTTGGCTGTAAGAGACTTAGTCACAGAGGAGAGAAGAAGCATAAGTTGAGATCAGCCAGGCTTCTAGCTTTGAGGCCTGGGGAGGGACCACAATGTGGTGTGAGCAAACCTCTGGGGATATGGTACACTATACACTCTCTCACAGGACTCTCTGTGGCCAAGATGACCCTGGATGCAGTGAATAGTTGGTGGCTTTCAAAACCAAATTAATGAACAATCTATCCACTCTGGTTTTCTTGAACAGACAAAAAGAACAACAGAACACTGTTTTGTAATTATTTTTTTTTACGGCTCAGAAGTTAGAGTAGGTCGGCCACTAATTGCAATTTTTACAGTAATGGTTCAATCCCTGGCTCCTCTTGTCCACTGAACCTCTAGTTGCTCCCAATGGTTGGGGCTATGATTGTAGTGATTTCTTTCAAACTTTGAAATTTTTTCCACTAGGGATCAATAAAAAGATTTTTTTTATTTTTATTTACCAGTAGTGTGCAAATGGGTGAATGAGAGACAGGCAAAAAAATTCCTTACGTTCAATCACTGTAAGATAAAAGATAAGTAATACATTACAACAAATAAATGCTATACAGTGCAAATATAGGGCAAAACCAAATGATATATAGGGTACTAAATAAATTGAAAATGTGCATAATGAAGGAAATATTTTTCTTTTTAAACAACAGTAAATTTGTTATGGTCCTTTCCAAATCAAACAACCAAAAATGTCTTATTAAGAACATGAAAATGATCCTCTAAGTCTCTTGTGAGGTCCACACAATATGCAAGAGAGAGAGAGAGAGAGAGAGAGAGAGAGAGAGAGAGAGAGAGAGAGAGAGAGAGAGAGAGAGAGAGAGAGAGAGAGAGAGAGAGAGAGAGAGAGAGAGAGAGAGAGAGAGAGAGAGAGAGAGAGAGAGAGAGAGAGAGAGAGAGAGAGAGAGAGAGAGAGAGAGAGAGAGAGAGAGAGAGAGACTGTGCTCTTTCTGTACAGAATGTGAGGCAGAAACATGCCCTCCTGTGGCTCACTCATTGTAGTTACAAGGTTACCTGCAACCACAGATCTGAAGTCAGCTATCTTTCTTTTAATTTTACTGCTGTCACTTTGACCAGACAGACAAAATTAACAATGATAATTTACATGTTTATAAATAGCCAGATATTTTCCTCAAGAGTTGGTGAATATACACTATAACTCTAGACTGATAAGGTTGCTTCATGTCTGTTGGAAGTGTAAATAGAGCCAGCTTGTAATTGATAACTTTAATGGTGATAATATGTTATTGTGTTCACAGATTTATTTCCGCTGCCCCCAGGTGGCCAAAAACAAAACATTTTTTGCGGGTTCAACTTTACATTTTTACCATAATCAAAGAAATGTATTGTTATAAGTGTTATTACTATGGCTTTACAACAGTTTGTACAGGTGTGTCAATCGCATTCAAGCGTGTCTCAATTTAGTATCACTATTTTCCATATTTCAAGCATTTTCTATGCTATGTAGGAAGATGATTCTTAATGCGGCCAACTAAGCTCTGATTAGTCACTTGTTTCTCCAACCAACGAGAAAAGGCATCAATCGTCTCCAGACATAGGACCTATTCGACTCGCTGCACAAATCTAATTTAGAGGTCTGAACTAGGCTATATCGACACCACCAGGGGGCATAATCACGGTTCATTTTCTGCACTTCTGAATCTACATGGATGAAGACAGTACTCAGGCTAGCAGACAGGTCACCTCTTACTAATCCATGTCGGTCAATGCCTCTTATTCGGTCTTTTCAGATAGACCACTGATGTCCGCAGAAGACAAGAAAAGAGCCGCTCCACTGGATGGAGGCCATGCAGAGGTAAAGGATGATTAGAATCAGCTTGTTCTCTCTCTGCTGTCATCTTCTAACATTTGTCTTCCACACAATGACCATGAGGAGGACGTGTTGGAACACCCGTCACCCTAATGTCTCCCTGCCTTATCATGAGGGGCTCATAAAGATCCACTCTCTTCCCTTCAAGTAGGCCAATCTTTTTGTCAGCCACATGAGGGAAAGGTACAACACACACACACACACACACACACACACACACACAAACACACACTCTAAATGCCAGGCCCATTGGTGGATCACCAAAACTGACGTTACAGTGTTTCACCACAAAAAACTTGAACTGCAAATTGCATCGCAAAGGGTCATTTTTCATAGGCAATTCAAAGCAAGGCAGCTTTGTTTGTATAGCACATTCCAGCAACAGGGCAATTCAAAATGCTTGACACAAAATCAGTTAAAAAACAGTTAAGAATAAAAACAGATAAAACACAAGAATAAAAGGTACAGTGCAGTATAAGAAATTTAACGTTAAGGAATGAACATCATTTGAAGAAAGGCTACATCAAAAAGAAAGGTCTTTAGCCTTGATTTAAAAGAACTGAGAGTTGCAGCGGACCTACAGTTTTCTGGGAGTTGGTTCCAGTTTGTTTCATAGGCCCCTTGCATGCATATTCATAAACATATATTACATATGGATTTTTTATTCTTCTCCCCTTAAATGCCATCTGTGCATTTAGAAAGAATTAAGTGAGTGGGATGGAGAATAAAGTGATTTGATTTTTAAGCAGACTGCTATTAGGCTAAAAAATAATCCTTGTGTGTGTGGTTTTAACACGAGTCAAGCGTTGAAAGGTCATTCATTTAACCCGTTGTTTTCCTGCAACCTCTGCCCTCTAGAGTCAAGCACTCAATCACAGGGATCCTCTTGACATGATGAGACTGATAATCAGATTTACATGGTAGCATTTTTTAATCAGGTCTTTTTCAATTCTTTTCAGCAGATGCAGTCCTCTGGGTCTAAATTTTGACTGCAGGATTCACCTCTGCTTGAGTGTGAGTATTAATATGTTTCTGCTGTATGGCTTTTTTTGCTCTTTGAGAGACAGAGACGGCGTTGGGTTGTCACAAATACATAATGTGAAGAGGAGAGTTGGAGGCAATTTGGCTCCTCATTAAATTTTCAAAAGTCCTGATGGTCCTCTGAAAATTTAACCAACTGTTCCAACGCAACCTTAATTTTATGCTACAGTAAGTGCAAATTAGTTTCACAAAAATTATTTTTAATCCCACTCTGACGAGTTAATTTGCTGTGTGGTAATTTTCCATGCTCCCTCTAAATATCACACTCAGTCATAAACCATGATGACATGTATGATCTGTGCTCAGCCCAGGCCCGCCCCCGGGTCAGACTCAGTGTGTCTAGTTACCAATCTACCAATCTCTTCCTACTTCATAAACACAATATAACGTTATTAAGTACCTTCAGCAACACTGTAGGCCAAAGAAAGCAAATTAATTACAATACATTCGTTTGAAAGAGACTTTTGTTGGAACAACTTTTTATTTCCTTTTTACATCTCAGAGATCTCATGATTCAGAACATGTGTTTTCCTGATGAAGATGCATCTACCACATTAAGTTGTTTTGTCGGGTAGATAATTGTATTTATTTGCTTTCAGAGTAGTCACATATTTCAAATAATTGACCTAACGGCGCTTCTCTTTATTCTGAACAGCTCCAGTTCCATTTAATTATAAACCCTGTTGATTTACATTCACACTTACATTATATGACTCACTGCATACATATTATGATACATGTGCAGTCATTTGTTTATAGCATGGTTATGCATTAGACATAATGAAATAGTCTGTTATGAACATGTACAGATGCATGTATAGATGGAGTCCACGTTTGAAATGACACGTAGGACAACAGGCGTATAAATTACATTATATTGTGCTCCAACATACTGCATTTTATCTTGGGTGGTGTTGTTGAATGAGCCTTATCAGTCTCTTCCTGTTATCACTTATGTAGATCTATTTAGAGTATGTCTTACCACAATTGTGATAAATACCGCCATATTTGTCAGCAACATGGACACAAAGGGTTCTGTACATTCTGATGCTGGCTATTGGCTTATCTTTATCTGTTCATACTCCAAGTTCAAATGTTCAAAAGTTAACAACAAGGAACCGTCTTACCTTGACATTTAATTAAAAATGTCAACATTTGACCTTTCTGTGCTTTTCAATGTCATATTTGTGAAGATCAGTACAAGTACTTTTGCATAAGCAATATAAAAACATGAATGCATTTTGTCGCGGTTGAATCTATTGCAGTAGCCGTGTTAAAGTAGTTTATTCAGCTTTACTTTTTAAATTTTTTTTGACTGCCTTCAGCTTCTTTTTGAAACTAAATTTGCCTTCAATATTCTGTGTGTGTGTGTGTGTCACATTAGGTCACGGCCGTTTCCTGCTATGACGAAAAGCCACGCTCACACGTGAGGCGGTACTAATCTGCAATGGAAAAAGGAGGACAGAACACCGTGGCCGGGTCGAGTTGAGCAGGTACCGGAAAAACGCCGTAACTCTTGGTCTTGGCTATGTAGTTGTTTTTTCTTTACCACAGTTTGACCTCTAAAATGTCACGTTGATGCGTTGGCTCATAATCTAGCAGTTACAATGCACTTTACATAAAACAAGGTTCAGTTAGAGTTGTGTATCTGATGTGATAAAAGTTCCCAAGGCATCTTTTTCCCTGATTGGTTGGAACAGGAAGCTATGCAACAGCAGACTTCAAATCATCTCCCTATTACTGTAGAACTCAAGTACATGAGGTGCTAGGATGACCTATACAGATTGAACATTATAGGGCACCTGTCATATTTAATGACTCTAGTCTGAAAGTCAGAGATTTGCCTTCAAAAATACTTATATATATATATATAT
>NC_048417.1:10624839-10626798 GCF_013103735.1 Etheostoma cragini
ATATATATATATATACTTATAATACTTGCTTCTTACTGATTGTACCAGCTCATGATAATGATTTAATTTAAAAACGTTGTGCTTCAGCATGACTTAAAAAAAATTGTTGCGTAAAAGCTTGTTGGATATTTACACTGGCCTTACTGAATTGTAATGCACATATGTACAAATGTGAAGCATTAAGCAGTGATGTTTCTGATTTTCTCCTCTTGACTGATGGACACTGAACAGACTGAACACTGACATTGTGTTATCCACTGATTTCCTTGGTCCCCTGCCAGTTGTTATGACAATATAATCTGCACTCAATTCTCAATTGGTTTGCAAACTGCAAATTAAATATAATATTATTGCCGCTGCTAGAGTGAAGACCAAATCTTTCATAGTTTATTGATGCGTATAAAAGCTGCATCTATCACAGAAGACTATCTATTTAGGAACGCGTTCTCAAACAAAGAAAGAAGAAAAGACAATGACAGCTTCTGTACACTGTACCACAAAGGTATGATAAGTTAATTTTATTACTACCTTTGCAAGTACCATACAGTTATCTTACACATTCAATCCTCCTTTATTCTTCTTTAGAAAAAGTAGATGAAGAGTGATTGTAGAGTGGCAGAAATGGGGCCATTTACAGAACAGAGATGGCTCCCCTTCCTTATCTGCTTTGGCCTTGTCCTTTTCCAACTCTTTCTCTGCTTCCAGCCCTTCTTCCTTTAAATTTGCCCGTGCTCTCTGTCTATTGTTGGCATGCATTGTTCAAAAAAGGTAATCTGACCTTTTACCTATTTATAGGCCTGTACCAAAGCTGTGGTTGCTTAGTGATCAGTTAAGCAATGAGTGTTTTCACATGTGAGGAGTGTGTGTCTGACCTAATGAACAGCATTTTGATTGGTTGTGTTTGGAAAACAAAAGCAAGTCACTTCCCGTTAGATTTTTGTGTCTTCGGTAGAGAATTGTGCGTACTGTTTTGAAAAAAGTGTTTCATGCAGTTAAAGACGGAGTGAAATGCTGAGAAATAGCTGATGGTTTTGGAGATTTTGTGTCTTGTTTTGCTTTTTGAGTGAGAGGTTTAAAAAATCGTGTGAGATGTAAAAAATGTTGTGTAAGCAGGTGTGAACACCTGCAATAGCTCTCGAGATGGATTAAAATAGCTTTTAATCATCTTCAGATGTTGTAAAAGTAAAATTGGATGAAGTGATTAGCTTTCAACAGAAATCCGAAAAGTCCACCAGCTAGCATGATGCTCAACTGGGCGGAACAGTGTTGCCTCATCTGCTCACAGAAAGACAGTCCTGTTCATAGCCTTTTCGCTTCGTTGTGCTAATCCTCCAGTTTGACTATGCCCACATACACTTTAACTTGAAGTTTGGCATCACAGACGAGGCCACTGTGTCCTGTGATACATTGGCATTGAATTCAAGCCTGTCCATCAAAACAGAAGGTCCAACAGAACAATAAAAAGCCCCTCGGGAAATATGCCAGATCAAACATTTGGCAAGTATATGAGATTTTGCACTTCCTCCTAGAAGCAGCACATATGTTCCCGGGGGCAGGATGAATGGCTCCGCCTGGGAGAATAAAGAGAGAAGGGGGAGGAGTAAAAATGAGTGTCTCCATCTGTGTGTAGATCTGGGGGGCTTACAGAAGGTTACATCTCTCCCTGGAAAAGTCGTAAGTCTTAGACAGATATCATGTAACACATACTCAGTTTCTTGATCTTGCACTCTATGGCTGCCATGTTTCAGGCAGTGTTGGCCAACAATGGGATGTACAACTAAACCGCACATGTGCCACAGAAAACGTCCCTATGCCTTTTACTGATGTAAAGCTTGTATTGATTTTGACTTCAACTGACATGGAAGCTCCAATCTGAACAAATTAAACAATAGTGTGTGTGTGTGTGTGTGTGTGTGTGTGTGTGTGTGTGTGTGTGTGTGTGTGTGTGTGTGTGTGTGT
>NC_048417.1:10626898-10643139 GCF_013103735.1 Etheostoma cragini
TGTGTGTGTGTGTGAGAGAATTTGCATGTGTGGTCCGGGGGAATTGGTCATTTCCCGGGCAGACAGTGGCCATCTGGCCGAGGGGTTTGGAGACAGACTCTGTCTGTTGAGCACTATAACCCTTATCTCCGTGCCACGTCTCAAATGCCCCTGCCACTCTCTTGGGTCTCCCTTCACACCGGAAGAGACATTTTGACATGGATGAGAGAAGACAGACGGGATATCTGGCATGGTTGGGACTAAAGAGAGTGCAAGAGAGGAGTAAAAAGAAAAAAAATCACTGTTGTCAGCTGGCCAAACCAAGCTGACACATATCATCATTCTATTGGGCCCAGATCCAAATCAATATCTTGTTACTGACAAAGCTACTGGGTTTGATGTATGTTGTTGTTCTGCCTCAGGTTTATCACACAGATCATCAGTCCTGAGGTGTGAACGTCTACAGAAACATTAGTTGTGATGGTGTGTGGCAGTAGCTCTTGGTTAGGGAAGTGTGTTGGTTCACGGAAGGTGGCTCATCACACATTTTCATGTCCGTCTCAGTTCTGTTCCTGATATTGAAAGGCCTTTTAACTATAACTCAGAGCATGCAGTAATTCTCTTTGGGCTGAAAACAGGGCCACTTATGTTAAAGATTTAAAGATGTGCACACACAGTACACATACTGTTAACACAATGGAGCACAATGTGAACGAAAAGCATTTACAACTTGTTGTAATCAGATTAAGTGTCACCAGTACTAAGGTTACATGAGCATATACTTATGAAGTGTGGAAGCAACTTGCCATGAAAGCTGTACAAGTAAAGGTTACATAATTTAAATAAATTCTGACAAGATTATATTTTCTCAGTGAGGCCTAGAAATGCAGTAAATATTAATTCCATACCAGGAGTTTAACCCTTGCCGTAAACCAGGCATCCTCAATGCTAGAACACATGGGAGCATGTAGATAGTTGAAAATCCCAGAACGGACACATTTGCACATCATTTTTTTTACAGAGCTTAACATTGACCATACAATGCCAAGTGTCCATGGCACTACATTAACAGTAGAACATGGTTATCATAACCTGCATCTGCTCGTTATAGAGGTCGCTCTAAGAGAACAGTATAGTACCAGTTTACTGTAGCACACAGCTCTCGCTCTAAGTCCATCAGTTATCACATCCAAAGTTGTCTGATTAACATGTTGCTTGTTCTTAACTGGCTTTAGCTAGTCACTGGTTAGCCTTCATTCAGGAATCATCCGGGTTTTGTTCAAAGTTGGAGGGTATGTGTCTTGGACAGCTTCAATTGAAGGACAGGGCTTCCGGAGTGCAATTTGCTGTCACCAGAGATACTATTAGTTGGTCATTAAATATATCAAACTGTAGGCAGACTACTTGCTCTGCACTGCATTTATGTGAGAGCTGCTGCGCTATTCTCAATTTCATCATCAGATTCCTAAAGCTGCACTCATTGCACATCTAAGCTCAAATCCATATGTTCTGATGCTGATTTTTTGGCACAGAAATCATTTGATGCAATCCTATTGTAAATTCAAATCTAGACATAATGCCTGGTTTGTTGACATGCTCTCTCACCTTCATCCTCTTCTTTCTCTCTATCTCCTCCAGAATCCTGAACTCCAAAATAGACACTTTTTTTTTTTTTTTTTTAATTCAAGTCATTGTGCTCTTTAGGCAATGGGTCTTCTTTACAACAGAGCTGAAATTCCAAAGTGCATGGTCCATGATATGTCAACATCTGACTTTCCTGCATTTCTTACATAACCTTCCCCTTCACCATCTTTATGTCTCATTCTTGCTTCTCTTTCCCTCACCTTCTGTTTCTGTCTAAGGGATCAGAAATTACCCAGAGGGTCCACACGTTACCCCCAGCGCTGAGTAAGGCAGCCGCAGAAGTCTTACTGTTTGTGCATAAACACACCTGTGCAAAATTTTAGATGGGATTGGATGAACAAAACAGTGAGAGACGCTCCGCTGAGAACAGCTCTGCACACTGCGCTGTCTCCCCACCCAACTCTTTTTACACTGAGGAGTTAATAAAGTAGTAATTAAGTTAGGCATGCATTTTGTAAACACACAGTGAAGGTGAAGTGACAGATGAGATGAAGGACAGACGGTAGGTATTAGAGTGGATGCATTATGACTCAGGAAAAAATAGGTCATGTCATCTCTCTCCTTTCGAGTCGGATATTTTATCTGAGTCACGGATTGGACGTGATTTCCTGGGCCTGACTGTGACGGAACTCATAAAACTCAATCGGTGCCGTGCTTTCAATTTGGACAACGTTGCTCAGGAACAACACATTGTGCAGCTGCAGTGTCAGCCGTACAGAGCTGGTATTAATAACTCATGCGCACAAGCATGGCATTATTGAGTTGTGCTGCTTACAAACACTGATTGTCACTCGCTCATAACAAATAAGAGGAGAGAGACCATGATTGTGGTCCAGTATACAGAACATTATCTTTGTGAATGACCCTAAGCCGGCTTCCGGTTCTCAGGTTGATCTTCTCAAAAAGGGCATTACTTTGCCTAAGGAGGGATTGTATGGAGAGGTTTATCTAATGATTCACTTGCATTGTTAATAGAGTAATGTGAGGTAATTATCTTGTATCATTGACTGATTAGTTTATTTGATCTCTGCGTCTCCACACACACACACACACACTCACACACACGCACACACACACATGCTCACGCTCACTCACAAAGGCAAGTTTGGGAGTATAATGCTGAAGCAAATAGTCCATTCCAATGTGATCTCTATCAACGGTATAGATCACCTATCACTCTGTGTGAGTGCAGAACAAGCAAAGCTGTACACTCTGCTGTGGAACTCATCTGCGGACTTGAGTCTATGGAAACTGAATCTTCATGTTGTAAATATAACTGAGAATCTGATTCTAACATGAAGCTTGTGTGTTGATTTTTAATACAGTAGGCCTTTTGTTCAGTCAAAAAAGTTGTTTTTAAACACAAGAGTTGACTGTTTGGATGTGTGTCAACATGCAAACATTACTACTGGAAATGATGCTGATACAACTTAATTCACATACGTTTTGAGGGCAACTTCATTTCTGCTCCTATTATGTGTAATAGGTAGAATAGGTCTTAGCTGGTTACCTTGGGGTGTCGGTCAGAACACAGTTGAAGGATGTGTGGTCTATAATATATTACTTATTATTATTTATAATATTATTTTGATCTAGATTTTTCACAGTTTTTACTTTAATTATTGTATTGCCTTAGACCTGCTCTTTGTTAGGCACCTTGTAATTGCGGATTTTGATAAGTGCTATATATTGGGGTTGAAGTAGTTCAGTCTATAGGAAGTTGGGTTGGGAACTGGAGGGTTGCTCATCTCCCCGTATGGACCAAAGTACAGATTATAGACCAGTAGCTTGCAAAGTGCTCTTGGCAAGGCACCAACCTATTATTATTATTATTATTATTATTATTATTATTATAACAAGAACAAACACATACAAAGAAATTACTCCATGACATGCACATATTCTTTATATGCCTATAATTAACCATTAAATTTTATTAAGCTATTTTTAAAATGCACACAGATTATTAGAGTTAGGAACAGTTTTAGCAGGCAGGAGCAGTTAAGCTAGCACGTTACATATAGAGTAGACTAGCTTGTTGTGAAGCAAGCTAATGTGTTAGTAAAATAAACCAGCATAATGTGAAAGTCTCATTAAATGTCAGAGATGCACACAGCTCACACATCTTTGATGCAGAAGTCCACTTTGTACGCCAGTGGACAGTACTCTTCTGCTTCAAGTGACTTTTGACTTTTTTCACAATCATCCATTAACCTTAAACAAGTATTGTGTGCTTAGATAGCCATAGAGATTTGTTTCATGATTTGCATGCTCCAAGCTATTATGATGGAAAACAAATTAAATGGGTTGTGAAAACATTTTCCAGATATGACAAGTAATAGCATTTGGGCTGAGATGTTAATTAAAAACGCTTCCTCATTCTCTTAATGAAAAAAATGTAATTGGAGCAGCATTACTCTCTCATCGTGTATTAGCTTTTAGAATGATAAAGAAGACAGGGTTGGACATGGATCAGTATATGCTATATCTCCTACTGTGTAGAGCTGCAATGCAGTATGGACGCCCTGCCTCCTTATTCTATTGCAATTAATTATTAGTGGTTTGGGGTCCTTTGGGCGAACAACACTATCAATACTGCATCTACTTGCTGCGATCAATGAACAAGTTATTTAGAGAATTTGCCACCCTCTCCTCATACACCAACTCCGTCCTGCTCACACACTGGAATTTTCAGGTTTCTCTTCATCACAACCGCCTCGAATAGCACTTATACTTGTGGCCTTAGTGTATGCAGATGCCCCCCTCCTCATCTCCATTGCAACGAGCAGTCCGTTAGCAAATGCCAATAAGCCCTCTGTAGCGTGACAGCATGTTCTCAAACAAATTAGAACCCAAAAGACAAAAGGAATATTATTATTTTCAATCCTCCATCATGTGTTCATTAATCTTCATTTGGGCTTGATGAGTGTGGCAGTCAAATGAAATTATATTCCTGTTTTGGCCCCTTGTGGATTCCCCCTCACACACACTCCTATCTAATGCATTCCCGCAAGCGATTGCAATGCAACAAAATTTCCAAATGAATTTAGATAAATTTTGTATGATTAGCAGCTAAATATATCACCAAGTTCTTTCAAAGTCATTAACAGCGACAATAACACAAGCCCAAGCAAACGCATCACAGACCAAATGCACAATCAAGGCACAAGCAGAATCAAGACCTTTAAATGTTGAACGATAAACATCATACAGAAGCCTTTGTTTGAATATGCAAACATGCCAAATCTGCCGTGCTCACTGTGTGATCTGAGATCTCGCCTGGTAATTAGAAGGTGTGTGTTCAGGGCCTGGCTGAATTGCTTTAAATCACTGTAATTGCCCCTGATCTCCTCTTAAAACATCACCATTCATCCACCCATAATTACCAGCACATCTGCAGGAGCACACGTGGCTCCGTCCTCTCTGACATCACCGTGCAGTCTGTGCTGCTCTCTGTTAGTGGTCGGCCTGATGAAGTGAAGACACGGCAGCATTATGTGTAATTGTACAGACAGAAACATTTTTTGTTATGGCATTATAACTTTGCTCTACAAAAGTGCTACATTTCACTCCTTCCAAGCCTCCCTGTGTCTCTGCATCTTACTGATCAGCAGAGGCATTACCTTTTTCAAAAATGCCAACAAGGCATCCTGCTGGTTTGTGTCTGCAGGCACATTACAAAGCACTATTTTAATAAACGTGATAAAACATGTAGAGAAGGTAATGGCAATGTAAGTGTGGTCTTTGATGAAAGTCTTTAATTTCTTTTATTTATGGGAGTATTTTTGGTACTTTTAGGGGAAATTGTCAGCCACTAGAGCAGGGGAACTATATAGCATCAAAATGGCCAGCCGGAAGGCTACAATCACACTCATAGGTCTGCACTTTATAGGATAAAATATAAACCAATATAAACTGAAGAACCTTTTGTGACAATAATTTTGCCCCTTTCCTTTCCATAATTTCCTGCTTTACTTTGCTGGATGATCCATCATTGCAAATGGGATTTCTTTTCATAGTGCCGTTTTGTTATGAGAGTGTTTGTATCTACCCCAACAGTGTTATTGTACCAACAACTATTTTAGTCTCTTTAGTTAGATTATCAAATTGGAGACAAACTTTTTTACCACTTAAAATCCATGACATCTTCTCCCTAGATGTCCTGAGCAGAGTTAAATGTAATCATTGAGGGTGGCAGCAATTGCCGGTGCTCTGCTTACTTTCAATCAAATCATTCCCATGCATTTATACCTCAAGGACACCCTACACACTATTATCACAATTATGTCTTCTATTTAGTGTCTTTTTAATGTGAGACATAGTTTAGTTTGAGTCACTGTGAAGTTTTTATTTAAACACAACTGGGATTCTGCCATGCTAGCATCTCTATGAGGCTTTACTTAGTCACAGCAGTACTTTAAGATATATAAACTTGAGCATGCTTACATGTCCACAATGACAGTACTAACATGATGATGTTGAGGAGGTATACTGTTCACCATCTAAGTTTACCATGTTAGTATGCTAAAATTAACCAATTAGCACTATACACAAAGTACAAGTATGGCTGATGGGAATTAATTTCATTAGTTTTACAGTTATTTAGTCAAACTAAAGTATGATGGCAATAGATTATAGGTCAAGGGGTCACCACAGTTATTACAATTCATCCTGATGGGATTATGGATGTGTGTACCAAATTCCATAACAATCCATCCGAAAGTTGTTGCGACATTTCACTCTCTCTACAGACAGTTCTTGCTTCATAACTCCTCTTTTGCATTTTAAACGTGTCGGAATAGAGGGTTGTTGCAGAATTTGAGGGTGTAGTTACTCTGTAAATCACTGTAATCTCCTTTGCAGTTGGCCTGCTGCCACGCCATTGATTTAAATGGCATGAAAGCACAGAGCATTATGCAAGACATCTGTCTTTTATTGTGCTCTCACCTTGCTACTTGGCCAGGCATTTGCATCCATTCTGCCGAGTCATTGTTGACAAACTTGGGCACTCTAGAGAGAGACAATCATGAGGAAACTTTGAGGTAGCGCCCATGTGGGCCTAGGGCAGCAGAAAACACGTGTGACCTAATTTTCAGCTGTCCTAGATATAAACACTTGGCTTCCAGTAGATTACTGTCCTCCTCAGCTCATGATCAAAGACAGCCAGAAACAAACGACTGCAACGCTCGAGATGGAGAGACACTGAGGGAGGACTGTTGAATGAACAAGAAGGATGTGTACAGAAGAAAGGATTTAGAGAAAGAAAGATGTAAGAGCTGGATGATGGAGGCATGCATGTGCTGAGTGATATTTCAACTTGTGTCCTCCCTTCTTCTAGTTCCTATTTCCATGTTGTTGACACCACTGGTTATGGATGCCCTCTGTATACTTTTTCTCTCTTTGTCAGGAGCTATATTGCAGCTACAACCAATATTTATACATTTATTATGATATCAATTTATCAATAATAATGTGAAAAGGGTCACTCATGTACAGTACCTATAGAGAATTGTCACACAATCCACTCGGCTTTACATACTGTAGCTTTTTTGTGAGTTTCAGCTGACTGTTTAGCTCTCTGGGCCGCAACTTTACTCTTTTGGTTGGAGTCTCACCGCTCTCATAGCAATGTTTCTGGCCATTTGAAAATGCTAAATCATACAAGAATAAAGCAGCGATATTAATGGAAGTAGTTACTGGGACGTCAAACATAGGTTCTAAAGAAGAAATTAAGTTTTATAGTGTGCGGCTCCCAGTGGCTCCATCGCCTGATTGTTGGATAATCCAAAAATGGGCAAAGAGTTGGAGTGTGGATGGAGCTGAGGCCGGCTGAATGAAGCTTACAGTCTAAAGCAGTGTTTCTCAAATTGGGGTATGTGTATCTATCTGCAAAAAAGCAAATTTTTTAATATGTCCAGCATAATTCCTAAAACAATTATACTATGATAATGAATGATATAAATGATGGATTCTAAACATTTTAAATGTAGCATTTACATGTTTTTGTTTAAAAAAGGTTGTTGTTCAGTGAATCTATTACTGCTGGCGCTGGACGTCTTCATATATACTTTTTTTTTCTACCCAAAAATGTTTTGCGCTGGTCAGGGGGTACTTGGCTTAAAAAAGCACTCCAAAGTGGGTACAATATTGAAAAGAGTTTAAGAAACACTGGTCTATAGGCTACCTGCTTCCTTTGACGGCAGCCCACCCCCTTACGGTTGTCATGGGGGGTGAATTTAGCTATAGGCTAAGTTCACCCCCCCATGACAACCTAAGTTTAACATGGGGGTCTATTGGGATTTTCTCCCTTTTGGAGCCAGCCTCAAGTGGCCACTCAAACTGCAATTTATGACAGTTCTGCATTGGCTTTGTTTTTTCAGCACTAGAGGTTACCGCTGGAGTCAAACCCAATACAATTTGTATTAAACATATTACAGTACAGTGTATAAAGAAATGTTTTCTATCCTAGGTCAGACATTGCTTTTCTGCTTGTGCCTACTGGTGGACAAAGTAATGTGGTCTTTTACTTAAATAAAACTGTTGTAACAGTACCACGTAGAAATATTTTGTTACAAGCAAAGGTTGTACATAAGTATTACCATCAAAATTACACAAATAGACAAAGTACCACCAGGAGTAAATGTTATAAGTGTTGTTAGTGTAGTGATCTTCAAAGTGCTGTTGACAGCAATAAGGTGATGGTGTCTAAAGAAGAGGAAGTGTCATTGTTCATCCCTAAAACTTGTTATCTTTAATTCTCTTCATTAATATATCAACTTTTCCACTTTAGCCATTCCATTCCGTTTTTCATGTGCTTTACAACTATATATTTTATTTTGTGTACTGTATAAGTTAACAATCCAAACCCTACAATATAAGTGCATAACAGTCACTACAACATATGTGCAACATACAGTATATGACAGAAGAAGGGGGAAATCTGGACAACAATGCACTGGACGGTCCTATTATCCCATTTATATTTGTTCTCTGTCACAACCTGTGTGACTGCATGGTTAACCAGTGTCGACGTGCAGTGGAGAATTCATGTCCTGTCCTTGTCTCTCTGTTTCCTAAGCGCCATCACTCAAGGCTCATGCAGAAGCAATATTAATCATCATAGCCTCCCTGCATGCAAAGACTGCAGTAATGAAAATAAAACACACTCTGGTGCTCATTCAGCAAAGCAAAATCTATCAATAACGGTTGCTCATTTATTTTATAATCAGCACAGGAACCTCAGGGTCTTTGCAATGGGTTTTCTCTTTTGGTGTGCCTTTTTATAGATCATTTTAAAATGTTATTTGTCCCCCTGTTTGTTTATTTAAAATCACCGAATACTATAATACTAATAATCTCAGATGTTGCGCATTTCTGTGTCTTAGAATATCTTTGAATATCTTAGAATAATACACTTTTGGGATGTGCATTTTATACAGCAAATAATTAGTCAAAAACAAGCAATAATAGAAATAGATGGTTTCAGTCCTTTACTTTTATAAGATATGACAAAAAAATATAATAGGCTTATGAAAAACGATACATTGTTAAAGATGAAACCACCCAACAGCGTACAACTCGGCCAGCTACAACATTGAAATGCTGCTTTCATGTACAGGAATTAGTAGTAATAATCCATGAATGTAACAATACAACACTGAAAAGGACCATATTCCACATAAAGAGTTATTTGACTACTGATACTTTAAGTACATTTGACTGATAATAGGAATATGTTTACATTGTTGTCTTGCTACTAGAGTCTGAATAATTTTCCCACCACTCATCATGCATCACAAGTGCAGTTATACCTGCAGTACAGATGTCAACTCATCATTACAGCCCCTGTAATCATAACAGCAAACCAACAGTTTCTTTTTTCCCATAGAGGCATAGTAGCTCTTGGCCTTCCTCAAGGTTAGAGTAGAGCTCCACTTGTAACGAGCAGCACCTTTGTAGCTGGGTGGCTTTCAGGTTAACACACAGGACCTTTTTCTCCACTCACAATGCCAAAATGATCCTTTACAATAAGTTTGTAAGCTGCAACATTTCAGACCAGCATGGCTTTAGAAATCTATTTATTTGCCTTTACTGCTCAAAGGCTGACTTTCCCACATCAATTTCAGAGATTTTTCACAATGGTGATTTAACTCCTTTTAAACACAGGCCATTCCTATAGTACAGGTATATCTTTTGCGGAAGAATAGAACAATTCAGATTGAGTTCCCTGATGAAACAGAGGAGTATTTCTGCTTGGTGTCATCATACTCATTATGAGACACCCATTTATAGATGTGAGAAGGTGCTCTCACATCCTTACAATAGCCATGAGGTCAAATTGAGAAGAGCTATACTTTAAAGAGACAGAAGTGTGCCAGGCACATGTCTGAAATATGCAGCACTTCACACAGTACGTCCTGTCTTCGTTGTTATGCACTGACATTTGGGCCTTTAATGATACATTTCTTTAATTTATCATCTTACGCTACTGTGTATTAGTCACTTTCTGAAGGTGGTTTGATTTATTTTTTCCAGAGCTGCAATGAAAAGTAGCTGTTTACGATATTAAACAAATAACAATGCATTATCACTTTACCTTGAAACTTTGTCTTTAATTGCTATTATAAGTATTATATGTAGATTACTGTTTTTACTTCTATTCTTATTATAGTTATGTATATGTATATGTATGTATGTATGTATATATATTTACCTCTTATTAATCAAGTGATAAACTATTGATTGTTGCTGATTGGATATACAAAACAGCTTTGTTGCAACCACAAAGAAAAGATAATAGTAAAGCAAATCATGAAAAGATTGCCTGGTGAAACAATGTCTGCATAAATAATGCTCCCCCTTTACTGGAGGGTCTGGATATCTGCCATGAGAATAATAAGACCCCACATTCAAACCACCAGTGTAACAATACATTTGTTTGAAATAACTATCAGAGGAGCTATTCATGCAACCTTTAGGTAATCTCCCAACTGCCTTCTTCTATTCTCAACATCCTTTTCTCTCTTACCTTGCGCTCAATACACCTCCATGTAGCCCAGGAATCTCATTCATCACTGCCAGTCCACAGTGGATATTAGTGACCCTGCAACAGCGTGAAAGAGTGTATTATTTCACCGCTGCTTGTCTCCTTACTTCATCAGAGAGTTGCCCATGTAATGGAGTAATTTCCGATGATTATAGCTTTGGTGTGTGTGTGTGTGTGTGTGTGTGCGATTGATTGATTGATTCACACTGACCTTTTTGTCATTGTTTTCTGACAGAGATTGTGTGTGTGTCTAGTGATTAGTAGCATCTAGTAACATTGTATAGTATTCAAAAGATCTTGTACTTGAGTATAAGTAGCAATGCCACAGTGCATTAATACTCTGTCACGAGTAAAAGTCATGTGTTCAGTAAAATTACAAATGTATCGGAATCAAAATATACTTACATTACCAAAAGTAATAGGACATGATTATGCAGAACAATCCATTTTAGAATAACATTTTATCATTGGATTATAGTTATTGATGCATTTATGTGTACATCACTGTGTTGAAGAAACTGTTAAGGGTGGTGCTAATTTTAATGACTTTATATACTGCTGGGTATGTAAAGCTTTTATATAAATCCATAATACATCATAATTTATTTGTTGATTATTTTGTATTATTGAGCAGAATCTGCAAAGAAACAAAAGATATCAAATAAATGTAGTGTAAAAAGTAGAACATTTCCCTCTGAAATGTAGTAAAGTAAAAGTACAAAGTAGTATCAAATGGAAACACTCAAATGAAATGCTAGTACCTCAAATTTGTACTTGAGTACAGTAAAGTACTTGAGTAAATGTACTTAGTTTCCTTCCTTTACTGTACTAAAGTTAGGAACTGGCACACAGTACAGTATAGTGTGCATGCCATTGATGGAAAATAGCTGTACCTCAATAATGCACGTAAAATCTTGACGTACTTGTTTTATGTTACTACTTGTAGTCCACTACATTTCATAGGGAAATATTGTACTTTTTACTTCCCTATATTGTTTTGACAGCCACAGTTACTGGTTCTTTTACACATCAAGATTTTCAAAGAAGTATGTGATACATTAATTACCTAAAATACATTGTTAAAAAACGTAATCGACCAAAAAGCAGTGTGTAGTTGTGTGTGTGTGTAGGGCTCCTTGTCATGTTTGAGATGTCTTTGAGTTGGTAGCACCAAATAGATAGATTTCCCCTCTAAACTTTAGATTATTAGAAAAACCTAAACAGGGTGTGCAGGTGGCTCACTTGGTAGAGTAAGCGCCCATATATGGCAGTTTACTCCATGGTGCAGCAGGCCCGGGTTCAACTTCGACCTGGGGCCCTTTGCTGCAGGTCATTCCCCCTCTCTCTCTCTCTCCCTTTCATCTCTTCAGCTGTCCTGTCAAATAAAGGCTTAAAATATCCCTAATCTTAAAAAAGAAAAACCCAAACAATGTACGTAGATTCCCGCAAACGTATGGAAGCAAATACAAAAGCACCATGTTTTTCTTCTTTCCTACACTCAATAAACCTATCCTGTCCCAACAGATACTGTATACAGTATCTTGTGAACCATTGGAGGGGGCCGCCCCATACGATGCGAACAACTTTCTGACCAGAGGGATTTTTGCAGTTCTAAGAACATAACTTCCATAGAATCCTTTTGTTCTTGTGTTCCGACTGGACCAAAATAAGTTCCTCTGACCGCAGTTATTGTAACTCTTTCAGCTCCTACTTAAGGGCAGGTTTTTTTTCCTTTTGACCCAGGTTGATTGGTCCAGCTTTTAAGTCACGGCCCCGCAGCATGCCATCTGTAGAAGCCATGCTGTCTTTTTTAGCAAAACAATTGACTACTTTAATATTTACTTGACTACTTGAATTACTACGAAAATTGACAGAATTTTGAACATTAAAAAGTGGACTGATGCAAAAGATCATATTACGCTGGAGCCTTTGTCTTCTGTGCTTCTCTGTACTCCAGCCTAGTCTTTAAACGCCGTCGTTCAAACTCCTTTAGGAGGATCCCGGCAAGGCACAAATGGAACATTTTGATCGCATCCTCCATGCTGGTTTGTTGTTGAATGTGGCACTAAAGTTAAGTGACGATGCTGTAAACACCGTTGCCGTGCTTCCGTCAGTAGTTAGTAGAACTGTTCCTATAACTACGTTTCTATAACTGCTTGGTTGGAAGCAGGTTAATATCTACGACGTTCCACTTCCGGGTTTGCTCTGGTTCTGCGCGGAAATTCTGCCAGATGTCCCTCTTTTTGGAGGATGTCCATTACCTTCCGCTTTCTTTGTGTTATAATTTCAAACTCTGGTCGATTCATGAGGACTATGGTTAACTGCTCCTCAGATCTCTGTATGCCAAACCCAGACACCTAGCTAGACTATCTGTCCAATCTGAGTTTTTTGTTGCGAGAGTAAAACAACCTTTGACCATACACGTTCCACCAAAACATGTTCCTTCCTGAGTCTATTTTGCTAAGGCACTGTGACTCCGCTCGGCGCTTAGCCCCGCCCTAGACGATTGTGATTGGTTTAAAGAAATGGCTATGAACGAGAGCAGGATTTTCTCCCATCCCGGATTGCTGTGTGGACTAGCCAGACCCACCTCCCTAGCGCCGTGACTTTGAAATAAGCAATAGATCTTGTTTCAAATGCTGGGATAGAGTAGAAATACACCCTGTGCAGACACTCAATGTAGTCAAAAAAAGGGAAAGGATTAAGGTGTCTCTTCATTCTGTGAATATCATCTTGGTAACAGTTTATGGTAAAGAGCGCAGGCGTTATAGGGCTTATTGAGCATATGGCAACTCTCAGAAGACTTTCTTTGAAATCTCTTTCCTCCTCTTCCCCTGCAACCCAGAGACGTCTTGTCTAGTTTATATTCTCAATGCAGAGCCGTGTGTGTCTCCCAGTGCCCTCATTCTATGGGTGGCATTATAGACTCAGCAGGGTGATCAGTGGGGGTCAGAGCCAGCATTTAACCCTCTGTAGCCCTAGCGGCCTCTCTCCCTCCTGGACACCTGTTCTTCTTTCACATAGATAGGAAGCCGTGGACTCAGAGGTGAGACCAGCGATACAGTTCAAAGGTAGAGAATGTCATCACTGACTGACTACAGGGGTCCAGGGAAGAAAAGCTGTTATCTAATAAGATCAATTAGGGACTCAAGGAAGGATGCTTTGTCTTTTACTTCCACTCACACATAACTCTATCCATCCATCTATCTAGACACTATTTCAGGTACAACGACAAGGATTTCTCCTCAGAGTGATATAGAACATGTCCATTGTTTGTTGAGAAATGGTAGTGCTTGTGTCTCTGTAAAATTAAAACAGATTGGGTAAAAAAAATGTTAAGTGTATATATGAAGTCCCAATCCATTGCCAAAAAGACAGAATGAGAAAACGGAATCAGAGGAGGTTGGGGTTCATAGAGGAATTGGGTTATAGATTGCCAAGAGGGATCGTATTGTTTGTTTGTGTGTGTCTGTCTGTCTGTATTTCTGTCTCTCTCTAAGGGTCTGTGAATGTATAGGCTATGTTTGAAGGGGGGGGGGGGGGGGTTCTGTCTGTAGGTGTACTGTCACGTGTGCCGGTTTTCGTAACAGATGAAAACTGACTGTTTTTAATAAGAAGAGCCATTCTCACTGCATGACAAAAAAGTTCCCATTCCAATCAGCCTCAACTGGACTTTGAGTTTAGTACTAAGTAGCAAAGGTTAGCATGCTAACACGCTATACTAAGATGGTGGACATGGTAAGCTATAGAGAGAAAAAGTCACGCCCCTTCTGGTGGACTTCATGGGACCTATGTTTCGAAAAAATATGAACAGTAGTGAACAGGGAGCAGTGTTGGACAAGTTACTTCCAAAATGTAACACATTATAGTTTACTAGTTTGTAATGTGTTACACTACTTTTGCATTACTTTTGAGTTACTTTCACCAAAATAACAGCGGAAGTTTGACTTTGCAGCTAGCTTGTGAATTTCACCACCGGATCACTGAAGTCTCCTCTCTATCCCATTTAATAAATCACAGATTATTCATAATATTTTGAATGAATGATATGAATATGCAAAGTAATTAAAGCTATAAAAATAGATAAGTAAAAGTACAATAGGCGAGTAGAAGAATGAAAATACTCAATTAAATTTACCTTACAGTTTTGAAGTACGGCATTTTTGTAAAATGTTTGTTTAAAGCACTTGAATAAGAAATGTTATTTAGTTGTTAATGTTTAAATGTTATTTAAAGGAAACTTTTAAAGTGATTTTATTTTGAAGTAGCCTGCACAGAAGTTGTCTGTTGTGTACTCTTGCTAGCTTACTGAGATGAACGTGAGACGCTAGATCCAAAATGTGTCCGACTGCTCACTTTGTGGTTTGTAAAACTGCAACATGTTGAACAGGAAACGTTCACAGTAAAAGACAAGCGTTTTTGGTCATCATTCAAGCCATTACACTACAGGTATAGTTACTATAAAAAGTATACTTTCTACGATAAAATGCAATGATATTACGTGTAGCAAGCGTAAACATTAATTCCTGACAAAACACCACTAAATATTGCGTTAAAATCTGTTATAAAATGAGTTACTTAGATTGTAACAAGTATAATAACAATACCAACATTTAGTTAGTAATGTGTTATATTAATGCCTTACAGCCAAAAGGAATATTTACTCTAATTGCGTTACTTTTGTAATGCATTAGGCTTACTCCCAACATTGACAGGGAAAGGCAAATTATTTTTTTATGCCATTTTAATTCAGCCATGTATTACAAATATGATTTATTTGAGCCAAATTTAAAAGATAAGTTTTTCAACCAAAGAAAGTCGCAGTTAGCCCTAGGTTTGTCATATGACCACTTAGTTTTGTGTGAAATCGCTCAGTGAACTACATCTCTTGTCTCACACAATTTACGTCACTTGATGCTCAACTTGCTAGCTTGCTTAGCTCTGTTCCACAACACATGTAACTTTTATCTTCCCTGATGATTTGTCTGACCGTTACAAAACAAAACAAACTGGTAGTACCAAATATTACACATTGCGCATTACCACAAGCCTGTAAACATTAAGGCTACGATGAAGCGCTTGGAGCACTTTAACACCTATTATTATAAAGTCTGTGTTTAAAACTCACAGGAGAATGTAGTAGTGTTTGATGCAGTCGGTTTGTAAAATTAAATTAGAATCAAAGTCTTAAAAACATAAATCAAAGTTATTTAAATATTAAATTGTAAACAGGGTGAATCAAGATCACTATTTTATAACTATTAATCATGCAGGCCTAGTGTGTAGTTTTTCTAATCACATATTTTCTTATACTTAGTAAGTCTCATACCAGAAGTAGAAGGGAGTGACTTCGGCTCTCTATACCTCCTCCTAATCAGCATGTTAGCATTGTCACTTTGAGGCGTGATAGCATGCTAACATTAGCATTTAGGTCAAAGCACTGCTATGTCCGAGTAGAGCCTCACAGAGCTGCCACCATGGCTCTAGACTCTTCTTATCTTGTTTTATGCATTTTCTCTCCCCAAGGAATGTTGTTTTCTACGGAGCTCCGGATGTGACATGGGGGGGGGGG
>NC_048417.1:10643239-10656317 GCF_013103735.1 Etheostoma cragini
TGGAAAATGGCTGCAATGAAACAAAGAGTGAAAAATTTAAAGGGGTCTGAATACTTTCCGTACCCACTGTATATAAAAAGTGTTTTTCCCCAGTACATGTTTTTTTTAATTTTATTTATTGTTTATTTATTTTCCTTTTTTTTTTTTTTAATCCATGTCACCTCCGGGGCTCCTTAGTTTTTCCTAATGCTCCTACTCACAACTCCTGTGTATAAAATGATTTTGGCGGAAAAACTTACATATTTTTACTGTTGGAACACACACACACACACACACACACACACACACACACAAACCAGTGTTTTTAATTGCAGGATCACAGTACTCTAGGTCAGCCAAAAAACACTGGTGCACTGGTCTGGAGCGCTGATCTGTAGCTGTTAAGGGCGTAGCACAAAGGCATGCTTTTGGCAGGGATGTTAGGCTCTATAGGTGAAATGCCAGCATGTCTCTAAGCGCTGGCCTGCATCCAGCTGACACTCCCATGAGGTTGAGGATGAATGGAGCACTAACCTCCAGAGTGATGATCAGCCTGTAACTGCATGGATGATGGGCACCATGTTTTTGTAAAATAATAATACTGTACTGATAAAAAGTAGCCTTCTGGGTGGATGTATGTGTTTTATGAAGTGTCTAATGTTCAGTTACAGTGGAATGCACTTATTTTGTAGGCAGTCATGGGTGTAACTCCAGCTAACCCTAAGCCTAACCCTGTCTGTCATTCACTCCACTGAGTTACATTCATTCAGAATTTCGGGTCAGGAGGGTGATGACCCACTACTCTGGACTGTCATTATACAACCTCACAGTGACATTGCTCAGGGAGATGCCCTGTGGACTCAGCATATCTGCTCTCATCTCCAGTCAATCATATCAACAAGGAGGCAACCCGCGGGCAAGGGTTATGCTTGAATATTTTCTCTTTGCCGCAGTCTGTCAGCGATGTTTCTATATGGTTGTAAATATTGTTTTGACATAAGAAAAGGCTGCTGTTATGGCTTGGTAGTCGAATTGAATCAAGGAGTCTTGTAATTTTCACCTCTTATTATAGTTCTTGAAAGGTGCAGCAGCAAAGCATAATCACCCCTGGAGGAAGTGTTCATGAGTAATAAGATTTTGTGAAAGATTTTGGAATGACAAGCATTTGAATTTTCTTTGCTGTGACTGATTACAAGGTACTTTGGTGCACACTTATCTTTTTATATCTTTTGGCCATTAAGCACAATGTTAAAATTTAGTGTCATGAATGTTAAAAATCAAAGAAGACAGAGAAAAAAAACTGTAATGAAGAGGGGAAAAAGACTGATAAAGGAAATCTGCTTTTATGAATTTAGATGTTCTCCTTTCAAATATTATTCTTTTGATCATTTGAAAGATCTGTGGATGATCCTGGTTTGAACTTTGTTCTTTCTCTCCAGTGGTGTGTCAGTATGATTTTAATCTGTGGATTATTTGCATGTAATTGTTGAATCAAGTTAGAGATTGGAGGGATGATTGAGGACCTCTTCTTTACACAGACCGCAAAACAGACATTTCATAGACGAAGATTTGGTTATGGACATTAGCACAGAATGAAGCTGCTGACTTTTGCAGTTGGCCCGGAAGTACAGTTTAATAGACTGGAATCAAATTGTGGGATGGAAAATGGGAGTAAAAGCTCAGGGAGAAAGCAGTCAGGGGACTTTTAGAGTCTGAATAAAGGTTTGTTCACTGGGTTTTTACTCATATTTAGATATAAAGCAAATGCATTTTTAATTTCTGGATATACACTGCACGGACACACAATCCATTAAAACATCATGTATTATAACTACAGCGCATTTCTCATTTTCTCTCGTTGGCTGTTTTAATTTGCATCATGCAGAGTATTTGTCAGCTTCGCTAATTACTGGGAGTCACTGCCACAGCTTTGACTTTTCTGTGTTATGCACGCAACTGTCATGGCTGCGTATCAACATCTGTGAGCACTGCGATAGTTTAGGCTAATGTTTTAATTGGTTCCTGAGAACAGAGAAATAAATTGCTTTAGTGTCCCAGAGGCTTTCTCTATTAATGAGATATTCTCCCCTCTCAGGATCAGAGGGGTCCTGACCCACGTGTCGTCACTGGGATATTATTGTTGCACATTCCCCCGCTCTCTGATGAAGCACACTGAGAGGTTAATGAAATCAGAAGTCAAGGAGATGTACATACACGAGCAAGGGAAGGGCTACTTTCAGGGATAAACTACTGTGTATAGGTAGAGAGATAAAGAGACGTCTAAATTGGCTTGAGTTATTTTTGATCAACCGAAAGATTAAAACACACATTTAGGCTTTAGATTATAGATACACCCCTGAGGGGTCTTTTAGAGCCCAGACCACAGTAAAGTCCATCCTCACCTTGTATTGGTTAATAGAAAAGAAGAAAATAAACAAGGCCAGACAGAGTAGAGCAGCTGACGTCCTTCACCTGTGGTCCCCTGTAACAAAGGCTCTTTAAACAGGAACGGAAAAATGGAAAAGATTAGAATCTGTGTGGGCTGTCAGTGTGGAGTGTGTGCATTTCCTCTTTGGTCTCTTCACTGTGACAACTAAGAGGACAGAAAGGAGAAGTGAATCAGATGAAAAGAAGAAGACAGATAGATGGCCATTCTCGCCCTCTGGCCATTTTTCTATCCCGATGATGAAACAGAGATATTGGAGATACAGGGAGTTGTCCAATGATAACAGCATATATGACACCTACCCCCTTCCCGCCAGCAAAGCAGATATAGCAGTTATCTTGTAACAATTCCCTCACTCACCCGGCAAGGGAAAAGTATAACGCATAAAAAATAAGGTAACGGGCGGATCTCTGATATCTCCAACGACGAGTAGGCTATAATCAGCACCTGAATACCCTAAACACCACAAACACCCTAATTTCCTTTAAATTGGCTCAATAATCATGTTAATACATGTAAAGAAGACCATTGAATAAAGGTTTAACTGTGTGTCTTAGAAAAACAACAAACTAAACATCGGCCTTAACCACTTAATACAAACGTTTAAAGCACTCAAAGAATCCCCACACATTTAAACATGTTACCCCCAAAACACCCCAATGTCCCAACAAATTAAATGTCAGTCAGTAAACTTAAATAGTCAGGATCCAGAATAGCAAACGTAGAAGACAAACAAAACAAAAAATGGCAGGAGAAGCGTGGCAGTTAATTATGGTCCACACGGGTAACTTATGCAACCTCGCCACGGTCCGTTTAGCATCAGGGTTGCTGCAGTAGTCCAGAGGAGAAATCCCAATTGGTAATCCACCGATAAAAATACTTAATCCCGTGGTTGGTGTCGCCTGGAAAGCATGCCAAACAGGCCGCTTCCATCCATGATCTCTCGAGAGTCCCCTCTTGCTTCTGATCGATCAGCTGATGACCCCCCCCCCCCCCCTCTACGTCACAACCCAGTGTCCTTTTATACATGCATCAATTAGTAAAGCATTTTTGAAAAAAAGAAGGAAATAATGCACCAAATTCAGATGATACACAATCCGTGACACTTTACCAGGCCTCTAAAACGACAGCTTATATATTTTATCTACCTGGGCAAAAAACAACACACTCATGCATGTTCCCCATACATAAAATAGCCGCTAATAAAGATGGATATGGGCGACCATAACAACCTTGCATGGAGATCTTTATTCTGTCTGCCTCGGGCCTAACAGCAGCACCATTTCCTCGCTAAGTCCTCCTCTATAAGCAACTAAATCCATCTGATACACTTTGTTTAACCCCCTAAAGGATCTGCTAGATTAGGAATCAACTGGCAATCTTAACCTACAATCCATTTAAACTTGAAGTCTGAGGATAACATAATTTCATGGGGGGAAAAGGCAGACACACTGTTGCTATTTAAAAGTCAGGTTAACAACATGTGGGTAAATACATATTTTTAATCAGGAGATCTTAAATAGCTCCTTTTATTCAAAATTGTTTTTTTTCTTACCGTTGCAGAATATTGCATGTGCAGTTTTATAATAGGAGACTGTTTTCACATTCATCTGCTGGAGGCGGGGTTTCTCTGTGCGGACCTTAAATCATAGTATAAGACGTGAACATACAAGATGATTTTGTGACATCACAACTAATATGAAGACCATGTTTGGTCCAATATGTAACTGAGTGTGATGTGGAAACTTGAAACCTCCAGTGCACAAGTAGGAAACCTCTTGTGTCCAATCGTTTGAAACAAAACATATTGGTATATTCATGGGTTATTATTGGATCAGTGAGGGAGGAGGAGTAGATGTCATTTTAAGTGGAAAAAAGATACCAATAGATGCAAATTATTATTATTATTCAAAGTCAAATCCTTATACTTGCCTTCAAACATCTTTTGAAGGGACGCTACATTTTTTTACAAAGCAGATTACAATGAATGCAGAGGCATTGAAATGGTAAGATTTGCCTTCTTGTTTGTTCCTATTCTGTCTTTCAGAAGTTGACTGCAGCATACAATTGGCTCAATTATAACAATATATAAGCGGTAACTACTTGGGGATTAATCCTTTCTGCTTCAACAACACGACTGAGGTACCTTTTGTAGCTCTGTACCTGTAGCTCCGCTGCTAACGGCACCCGAGATGGGGAAGGTAGCCACTTTGACTGACAGGCTGATTTGCGTTGTTCTCCATTGCTGTTCCTCTCCACCAAGCCGAGAAAATAAGATCTACAGTCGCCGTGCTGTTGTCAATCAAATTCCTCTGTTGCTTCTGTTACACCACATTGGCTGCTTTTGTGTATGTGTCTCAAGTGTTTATATTTGTGTGCCAGCATATGTCAGTGAATTAAGCGTATAATGCGTTTTGGTCCTGCGCCGGCAAAAATGAGTGCAGTGACCTGCAAAGGCAAAGTCGTACTAAGATATGCTTTGTCATAATGCAATTTGGAGAAAGAGGTTTGGCTAGCTTACAGTGCTTATTTAATACAGCTCATTCGGACTGCCAAACCAGGCTGAGTGGGCATGCTTGGGAGGTGAAATTGAGGGAGAGAAGAAATCCGTGTTGCTGCTGACTGAGAATCCCAGGCAAGACTGCAAGAGAAGCTTGGCTTCCCCTAAAATGTCAAACAATTAATTGTCAAATATGTAATACTGTAATACTTTATTGACTAGAAATACATTAGAAAACGTTAATCTCAAAGATGAGTTTGTTCAGAATCAGACCCATATAGCAGGTCAACAGACTCAATTTGCTTCTCTTACATTCTACTCTCTTCCATTCTTACATCTCCCTTTGATTGACAGCGTTTTTCTACTAAAAAAAGTTGCAGAAGCTCAGCTGTTCAAACTCAGATTTTACTAGTGTAAAAATACAAGGAGTAAAATACAAACTGCTGTAACCTATTTTTTGGTATTTGCTTGGCAAAACTGCTAGCCAATTTTTATCATACATAGCATACAATTATACACCACAGTTCATCGCTTTGTTAGGTTGTTCGTTCGTTCGTTCGTAAAGTAGGCTAGGCTAGTGTCATAGAGGTGAACTAGCTATCTAGCAGGAAGAGAAACTTAGAATTGAACAGCAGGGCACATCAACACCTAAGATTGATTTATTGCGAACATTAGGGAAAAGTAACAGGTCTTTTTAACTCTCCTGCTGTGACAAAGTTACTGGAAGTACCTCTTGATGAAGCCATCTCACGGATATTATAAATTATTATTATTGTAACATTTGTATAAAAAAATTTACAATTTTTGTGATGTAGGCCGAAACTGAGCTTCCCTTCGTTGAAAGACCAGCAGCCGTCACTGGTGAATCCCTCTTGTGGTATTTTAGGGGAATTAGATCAGGCGAGCAGAGAGAGGGAGCGGATTTTCACAACAGGAACAGTCAGCCTCAGCTGGCCTACTGTCTTATAACCTGATATGGCTTCTCGCTCCATTGGCTCCATTATTGCTGCATATCATGACCAGGGCCGAGGATGTGCGCATGTGAGACTGTGAAAGAGTATTTTATTTCTGATTGCTGTTTGACTATATATAACTGTATGACTGTGAGTGTGTGGGTGCTTGATCTACTCAGTGATGCTTTGTCAGAGAGATGCATCTCATAGCTTTTTTCAGAGCCAGATACAGTCGGTACAGTGTGCAGTACAGAGCAACAGAGAGACACTCGACGCTGCAACACAGAGCTCTGACCCAGATCCCAGACGAAGGTTTTCATCTTCTCTCTCTCTCTCTCTTTTTAGAACAAAGTCTTATGTAGCCCTCAGATATGTGCCTCCATTCCACTCGTTTCTGCATCCGGTTTTAGCAGGCTCCCCAATTAGGAAAAAGTACAAGGCGGATAGAAAAACAAATGGTACGCCTGTTGAGTATCCACATGAGCAAATCTTTAGAAGAGCCTTGGTTGACGAACACTTCCTCATCACTTTTTGATCAAACTGCACTTTGTAACTTTTCACCCACTTTGTTTTTGCAAGGTTGCACTGAGCTGCCATATCGGGAAGTATTTCTAACCGTGCCAAATCATATCGTCCTTTTTCAAGGGACATCACATACATTGCTCTGCGTTATTCTCTCAAGATTCTTTTAATTCCGTGGGAAATTAAATTATCATAAAATCAATTAATGCATTAATTAGTCTTTATTAATTACACTAACTTGAGTATAGTTTTGCCTTTAATTATTTATTCCATAATTAATAGGCTGTAATTAATATGGCTGATATCAATTTTAAACACCGCGATAATCCCACTGAGTGAAGTGGACATCTGAAGCTCATTAGCAAGTTGCCAGGACCAATAGGAGGTCTGGTGACTCCTCAAGCAGTCAAAAGTGCAACAGAAGGATCCACTGTGAAATCTACTGGTAATAAGGGACATGGCCTCTCATTTTGCATACAGTCTGCTGTGTATTGATCTTTTTTTACAGGTTAATTATGTGATGATTTTGCCTTCAGGGTGAATGACAAGCTCCATCAATTTTCTAAGCGACCCATGCTAATTGTCGGCGCTGCAGAAATACCTATAATAATATAATGCCGGATTGGGTTTTAGTATTCAGTGCAGCATTAAAGTTAAAACACAAACTGAAATATGGGTGAAACGTCTTTGGAAGTTTCACTAATTACATTTTTGTTAAGCACATTAGAATTAGCCTTTTTGTACTATTTTTAACAGGTGATAAAGGTGATTCATTATATTCTCAGGGACAACTTTTAAGGAAACACCGCATACAATTTTCTCATTAAAGACATAATTAATTTTTAGTGAAACTTAATGATATAATGACACTTTTGGTGTTGAATTTCCTATGAGTCTTTCTTTAGTATTACATGTTCTGCTCCTAATTTTTAAAGGCAACTCATAAATTGAGTGATGGTTGCTTTCTTGTTTTGAAGTGCTGCCACAATCTGGTGTTTATTGATGTAAAAGCGCTTTGAGCAGTTGTTAAGACTGGAAAAGCGCTATATAAATACAGCACATTTACATTTACATTTACATTTATTTCTGTTCTATCTAATTTATCTCACTCTTTTACAGTCTTCGCTCATCTAGATGCTGGGACCTCAGCTCAAGGTGATGTGGCCGCTAATTGGCAGAATTATCAGTGACCCCGTTAACAAGCCTGTCATTTAAACCTGTACTTCTCCTCTGAGAGTCTGACACTTGTGTGCCTGTAGCCCGAAGGGGGGGAGAATACAGAAATGCCTAATGACGGAAAGTCAGAGAGAGTGAGAGAGAGGGGAGAGAACAGAATCAAAGACGATAGGACAGACTGAAAAAGATGTAAAATCAGGGGACGCATGAAAATGTGATGGATGGGGCTGAGACGGTGAGAAGAGAAGAATGTGACACAGGGAAGCAAAGGCAGCTGTGAATTGACATTTGAGATGCTGAATATCACACAAAGAGGACAGCGAGGTGGCCTTGCACTGCAGAGGAAATAGAGCAGTTCGGAGTTGATGGCTTAATGTGGGTGAGCATTTTCTAGTGAAACGAGCAGAGGAGTAATGAAAGAAGGCAGTGAATAGGCCGAAGCAATGATTTGAGTGAATGAGGATGGACAGTCATGCTCCTCCTGTCCTGTCTTCACCTCTGAGTCTCATACATACAGATGGCACTGCTAATTACATACTGCAAAGGGAGTAGGGGCAGATCCTGCTTCACCACACAGTCCAAATCTAGATGATGTGCGGATGCATTTGTGTGTGAAGTTTTGCTGACATTTTTCCTTTAGTTGCTACAATTGTCTCCCCCACGTCTCCATGAAAAAACATGTCTGTCGCAGTCAGACATCTCATTAGCGTCTGAACACAGAACATGCACACAAATAAATTGAGACATTCCCATTCCTGCATAACACTGCACATGTGAATACAACATGCAATCACATGCTACATAGGTCAACATTTTGGAAACCACACTTATTTGCTTTCTTGCTGAGATTTATATGGGGAGATTAAAACCATTCTCACATCTGTACAATATGAAGCTGCTATTTTGTTTCCAGTTTTTATGAGAAGTTAAACACCATACATACATACATACATACATACATACATACACATAGTATTTAAAGCTATAGTGCATCGTTTCTGTCTCCCCCATGAGGAATTCTAAGTAATGACAACAATATTGTTGGCGCGTCCACATGATCCAGTCTTTCGTGTTTGTGCACGGGTCCCCACCCTTCCTCTTCCTCCTCCACGCAGTTGCTAGTATGCAAGGAGGACATAGAGGATTAAAAAAACATGATGGGACTCTTCAGATGAAGTAATTATCTTCACTTAAATTTCTGCGCGGGAAAGTCACCGGAGTACACAATCTTCTGAACATAGCCATACTGAGAAATACAGAGAGAGTTGTGTGGCGCTAATAGTCTTAATTAGCTTTGTAGCAACTCATTTTGGCAATGGCTTGAATGTTCATAGTTACGCACTAAAGCTTTAACGTAAAGACATGAGAGTGATATCAATCTTGTAATGTTACTCTCAACCAAATTGTCAAACTATTCCTTTTTGGTATTTAAAGACTTAGCAAGTAGGTCTTATAAAACTAATTTTCTGTCATATTTGTTTAAACTGATCCTATGTTCGAGTAGAGCTACATTAAGCTGGAAATTTAAAAAGTAATTGGCACCCCCTAAAGCCTGTTGTGCAATTTGCACCAATCATGGCCAGGGTGGTGTCTAACTGCATGTCATCCACTGTTCATGCACAAACATTCATTCTCCCTTGTGGGGGGGAGGGGCTTAGGGACCACTTGGGCATTAGCAGAAAGGGGGCGATCGACTGAGAATTTGTCGATGTTCAAATTCTTTGGATAAGTCCTGAATCTTCACAATCCTACCTACAGCACCTTTAATAACTATAGTCTATATATATATATATAGTCTCTCACAAAGCATTCAACTCAGAACCATTTCTTGATATCCTACCTTATTTTAGACTTATTTTTGAACCCCCTACACACATATACACACTTGGAAAAAGACCAACACACATGCACAGGTGATTGAACATCTGTGTGTGACCCAGAATGCTGTTTGTGAATAGGTTTTTTACTGGCCACAATCAGTCTGCAATTTCCTATGTAAAAAAAAAAAAAGAAATCTTCAGAAACCTGCTGAATGAGACTGAAACATTGACAAAAATGAAAACTCATAGGGTGATGCCTGAATATCAAGTACAAATTATTCATGTACCAGTAACCCATTTAGTTACATAACACCAGTGATTATGTATGCATAATTGCGCTTGTCAGAGCTGAGAGAAGTTGGGAATATTTACTGTGCTGGCTGAAAGGACAGCGGCAATTTATTCCCAGTCTCCATTTCACTGGTTATTTCTAAAAAGTGCTGTCAGATTCACAAAGTGTGTCGGTGTGCTTCAAAAACCTCACTTCATGTTTGCTTTTAAAGAAATGAGACCATCTGTCTTATGTTGTGACTAGGTGAGTGTGAGCAGGAGGAGATACATGGAATGAAAGGAGAACAAATTTGGACTTGTCAAGCAGGAAAAGCACAGGTGTAAACAATAGCTTAAACAATGGACCTGTTCTAGTCAAGGGTCCCAGTTAGCTGTGAGAGTGAGTTCAGCCATCATAAACGTTACTAATTCCACCTTTGACATGTCAAATTCAGTGAAAAAGGTCTATTGACTTTAGGGAGATGAAAAATGTGACATTAATACAGACACTAAAATCCTTCATGTGTCCTTGCTTGACTATTTGTATTGCATTTAAACTCGTTAGAGGTGTTCATCGAAGCCTCTTATAATTGATCAGCATTGATGAATGTCTCTACAATGTAATTTTAGTCGATACAGTAGCTGCAGTATAGCTAAGAGCTACAGTTCTTTAAGTTTGTTAAGTTGATTGAAGAAAGATGCAAATTAAGCAGTTAGTAATTATGCAATTTAATGTACAACTTTATTGCAGTTGACATGCTTGTTATGGTAGAACTAAAAGCAGCCAAGTAGCTAAATGTTCTAATTGATTGTATTGTATATTTGAATGTCCTTTTGATTCTGTTACAGTAATGTTTGTAAACACAGGTGTAGAATATGCCTTCATTATTATTTGGACTTTTACTGTGTTATTAAATGGGGAAGCACTTTTTGGGAAGATTGGGAAATAAAAATGAAATTGTAATCATATTAAGTGTCCAGTGGTCTAGCAGTTAGGATTATAGACTGTATAAAATATGTCCGAATGTTCTGTTACACCAAAATGAAGATCAATGTTGGCGACTCCCAGTGGCTCCAGCTAATCCAAAAATGGGCAAAGAGGTGAAGCGGTGAGCGGGCTGAATGAAGCCTACAGTCTACACTCAAAGAGGCCATGGCCTTAATTATACAGAACTTTAAGGCTAAATATAACTTAAATGGTAAGTTATATAAAATATTCCCCCCCTATGCAGCATGAGTGGAGTTTGACATTTGAGCCGGTGGGCAAAAAAAAAAAAAAATTATGGTAGCAGCAGAGAAGTGTCCTACCACTTGGGGAACACAGCATGAGCACCAATGGAAAAAAAAACATGCTAAATAAACATATATGTTTATTTTTAAAGCAGATTTTAAATAACATAACAATTTATGTAACATCTCGCCCTTATGAAATCCAATCGCGTCACGCCTGTCTTGGAACGCGATAGACAGACGGTGGCGGAATACCCCGACACTTAAGTTAATTTAAAATGTAGCCTAACCCAAATCTACACAAAACACGCAATCAATTAGTAAGCTCACAGCAAGTGTATATATATGGCATTTAGGAACCCTTTATTGCAACTTTGGCACGGCAAGATGTCCAGACTAGTACAACAGTGACTTTAGTTTTTGGAGTGCTGCATATGCGTCAACAATAGTCTAAGGTGAGAGCTACTTGTCACTTATCACATGAACCAGAGCCCTGAAAAAACAATTTTACTAAAGCAGTTCATGAAATTAAATGAATTGCCTACCACTATTAAATTGTTTTCTGTTATTTAAAATGTTTATAAACTATCTGGTCATGCCAGATGTTGAAAAAATGCAATTACCCGTTTCGGCCACTAGGTGGGAAAAACTAGTGGAACAATAATGGTACGCTCCTACTTTTGTTGAATAGGAAGCATGTGACAAATTGCCTGGTTTTAGGGGGGAGGTGGAGCTCAAGAGGAGGAGGCTGAGTAGAGAAGAGGAGCTCAGTAATGATAAGGGGACTGAGAGTTGGGAAATGTCCTCTTGTACAAGTGGAGGGAGAAATTGGGAATTTGAATGGAAGGACACTGGAAACCAGGATGTAGTGTTATAATGACAATGTCGTTTATGTGACTTGTTGGCATAGATAGGGGAGAAAGTGCTCAGGATCTTGGTGAGACGGCCATCACAGGTTAGCCAAAGTTAGGCTTATTTAGTCAACACCACCACAATCAGCACAGCACAGGGAAGTAGTGCACCATGGGAATTTAGATTCACACTTGCCTACCTTTCTTCTGCTGCCCTGGTGGACTTTTTCTATTTTTACTTTCCTCCCCACATTTCCTGTTTCTCTCACTTTTGTTCAGTTTGAATGTGTTTAGAAACAGTTGAGTCTTTAAGAGTTGTCGGAGTGTGTTGTTTCTGAAGACACTTTGAGGTATATGAAAAGTATTACACTGTTTTTTAGCCTATGGGAGCAGTCATCTGGTGGCATTTAAAATAAAATGTGGCAGTTATCCTCAGAGAATAGCATTTAAAGTCAAGTTTGAAAATACTCCAAATATGCAGAATGATTTCAACCCTGAAATATAACTAACTCCTTGGCTTGTGATTGTACATGCATATGTAAAAGCCCTGAACAGGCCACTTTATAATTTACATAGAAAAACATTAAAACAGCGATAACCAAATTATTCAAACTGTTAAGGTTTACTTTCACCCCTCTCATAGTATCGTTTTTGGCTGGAGAAGGCATCTGTTTTCAGAGAAAAACTCTAAAAACCCACTGTAAACCCGCCCAAACAGCAGACAGACAGTTACTGATTCTCTACCGGATATACTGGAACATTTAGCAGCTAAAGAGACAGATATTTCCCCTCAGGAGTTGGTAGAGACCAAATCATAGCTAAAAGATAGTGAACAATTAATCAGGTAACGAGAAACACAACTCTAAATGAATGATAATTTTGTTCTATAACGGCTGGATGTGTTAATAAGAAACAACTTGTTTCTGCTGTCTCCAAGTGGCCCAACAAAATTACTGTACTGAAATGTAACTCTGGAAATATAACGTTAACTGTACCGTGGACGGCAAACTTTGTTGCTGTGGTGTCACTGTTACGCCACTTTAATCCACATCTGTGATATTTCCCCAAAAACATTTTTTATTTCATACCTTGCCAACAGTCCTAGGAAATAGAAAAACAAAGCCATTTTATCCAAAACAAGCTGTTCGCCTCACAATCATGAAGTTTCTGGCCAAATTTCAACCAAAAAACAGTAAACAGTTTTCTATTCACGGACTTTGATGTGTGCCTCCCTTCTCACCCTAAGCTTCTAGATCAGGGGTGTCCAAACTACGGCCCGCGGGCCAACTGCGGCCCGCCGGTCAGTTTTTATTGGCCCGCAGCAAATTCTG
>NC_048417.1:10656417-10691169 GCF_013103735.1 Etheostoma cragini
TCGCCTCTAGTGTGTGGCCCGAGCCTTTGCTTATTTTTCTGTATTGGCCCTCACCAAAAAAACTTTGGACAACCCTGTTCTAGATGCTCGATCATTGTATTCTCTGAAGTCTACGGAGTCCGCAGATACCTTGTATGAGCCACACTGTTCATGGGGGACTAGGATAGCCCTTGTGAAGACCAATAATGTTTCTGAAGCGTTGTCAGACCCTCCTGCGGAAGATTAAAATTTATTTTTGACATTTGACATTGTGTTATATTTCCATGTTACAAGACTCTCCTACCTTTTTAGCCAATTAGAAGCCGATTCAATAGACACCAAGCATTGCAATGAAATTTTAACCCTGTGATGGCTGTAGCTGTGTCAAAGCAAAATAGGGCTTTTTATAATTCATTTCAACAGGATCCTATCCTTACTGTACACAGCTTGGATGGTTCTTCGCTTCCCCCTCCTGAGGTGGAAAACGTTTTTTCAGAAGCAGCTTGGTGCAGACCAAAAGTCCTTCTCCATGTCTTCTCCGAACTTCTCCCACAACCGCTGCTTTGCCTCTTTCACGACAGAGTTTGCAGCCCTTCAGGCCCTTGCAACTGCCTCTGGATCCCTCCGGAATAGGATATCCCGGAAAGAATCCTTCTTCATTCAGACAGCTTTCCTAACCCCCGGTGTCCACCAGGGTGTTCGTGGGTTACCGCCCCTTGAGGCACCTAAAACCACAGCTCTCCATTGCAGCTTCAGCAATGGAAACTTTGAAAATTGTCCACTCCGGTTCAATGCCCCCATGCTCCACAAGGATTCACGGAAAGCTGGAGGTGTGAGTTGAAAGTCTGTCGGACAGGGGCTTCCTCCAAACGTTCTCAATTTACGCGCACTACTGATGGTGATCAGTTGACAGCTCTGCCCCTCTCTTCACCTGAGTGTCCAAAACATACGACCTCAGATCAGATGAAATAATTGTAAAAATCGACCTTTGGCCTAGAGTGCGGTTGGTGCACTACCAACCGCAAGCTTTTGAGTATCTCCACAACTGCTCGGCGCCGGACACCCTTGGCAACTCCGGAGTAGAACAGAACCCAACCCCTATCCAGGATCCAGTACGGTTCCATAACCGAGACTGTGCATAGAGGTAATCCCCACCAGATCTAATTGGTAGCGCTCAACCTCCCGCAGAGTGGTGACATTCCATGTCCCCGGAACCAGCTTATGCTGCCCGGGTCTGGTCCGTCGAGGCCCCTGACCTTCACTGCCGCTCCGGTTGGCAGCGCACCCGCCCCTTCTTCTAACTTCTAAATCCAGCTAACACACCTTCTATTGTAGAGGCAGAGCTGGAGGATGATGGGGGATTGTTGTCAATTTCCCTGGTGAAGGTCATTGAGGTAGTTTAACAACTCCACAGTGGCAAAGCCCCAGGAATTGATGAAATCAATCCAGAAATGCTGAAAGCTCTGGTTGTGGAGGGGCTATCTTGGTTCACACGCCTCTTCAACATTGCGTGGAGGACTGGGACGGTGCTTAGGGAGTGGCAGACCGGGGTGGTGGTTCCCCTCTTCAGAAAGGGGGACCAGAGGGTGTGTGCCAATTACAGGGGCATCACACTTTTCAACCTCAATGGTAAAGACTGCTCCAAGGTGCTGGAAAGGAGGGTTTGGCCAAAAGTCAAACCTTGAGTTGAAGAGGAACAATTCGGATTCCGTCCTGGTCGTGGAACAATGGATCAAATCTTCACTTGTGCAAGGATCCTGGAGGAACCTTGGTAGTATGCCCAACCGGTTTACATGTGTTTTGTTTGGGGTGAGGAGGTCCATTCTCAGGGCCACCCAATCTCTTTATGACCAAAGAGAGAGCTGTGTCCGGGTTCTCGGCAGTAAGACTCGTTTCAGGTGAGGGCTGGCCTCCGCCAGGGCTGCGCTTTGTCACTAATCCTGTTTGTAGTATTTTTGGATGGCTTGTCGAGGTGTACTCGGGGTGGGGAGGTGTTGCAGTTCGGTGGGCTGGGGATCTCATTGCTGCTTTTGGCGGATGATGTGGTCCTGATAGCATCATCAGCCTGTGACCTTCAGCACTCACTGGATTGATTCGCAGCCGAGTGTGAAGCAGCTGGGATGGGGATCAGCACCTCTAAATCTGTGGCCATGGTTCTCAGAAGGAAACAGCTGGAGTGCCTTCTTCAGGTAGGGAATGAATCCTTACCCCAAGTGAAGGAGTTTAAATACCTTGGGGTCTTGTTTGCGAGTGAGGGTACAATGGAGAAGGAGATTGGTTGGAGAATCGCCGCAGCGGGTTCGGTTCTACATTAAATTTATTGCACCGTTGTGCCGAAAACAGAGCCGACCCAGAAGGCAAAGCGCTTGATCTACCGGCCAGATTTCGTTCCTCCCCTCACCTATGGTCACGAAAGCTAGGTCATGACCGAAAGAACGAGATCCAAGGTACAAGCGGCCAAAATGGGTTTCCTTAGGAGGGTGACTGGCGTCTCCCTTAGTGATAAGGTGAGAAGCAGAGTCATCTGTGTGAAGCTCTGAGTAGAGGCGGGGCTCCTTCGCGTCGAAAACAGCCAGTTGAGGCGGTTTGGGCGACTGGGAAGGATGCCTCCTGGGCGCCTGCCTAGGGAGGTGTTCCAGGCACGTCCAGCTGGTAGGAGGCCCCGGGGAAGACCCAGGACTAGGTGGAGAGATTATATCTCCAACATGGCCCGGGAACGCCTCGGGATCCCCCGGTCGGAGCTGGTTGATGTGGCTCAGAAAAGGGAAGTTTGGGGTCCCCTGCTGGAGTGGCAATAGTTTACCCTTCTCTCACTCTCTTTCTCCATGTTCTCATATGTAGTTGCACACACTACTTCCATACTGTACACTGCATAGATAAATATCACAGGCAACATCTGATGAAACAGTTTGTAAGGTTCCCTACACATTAATGATGCAAAGTTTGAGCTGTAAAGTAAATGTGTTTGATCATGCAGCATTTGAAAAGAAATTAAGTAAAACATTTACTGACACAGTAAACTATGAGATCTTTGCTTGATAGCTGTTTAAGAGCAGAATGAATCCGAATATCTAGCCAACGTTTTGGGCAAACCGTAATATCTCACTTAGAATATCTATATCATTTGCTGCCATAGCCTCACATCTTCCATATTCACTTTTAGACTCATCTACTACTGTGAAAATACCAGATAGCACCTAAAGATAAAACGAGGTAAACTGCTGAGATGATTTTGTCATGAGGCGATGCAGCTGATCAAAATGGTGAACGACCAACATTGACATCTGAAAAGTGTGCGTGTGTGTGTCTCATCTCGTCAGACTATCAGAGGTAGTTTACTGCACTGCTGCACTACCAGCAGATGGCCATTACCATACTTTAGCACACAACACAAGGCAGGGACCTCTCTTATTTTCAGACGCAAAACCTCTGCCACATCATAACACTGTGGTATCTGTGCTCTCCTTAACATCCATAATGAGATACTGTAAATGTTCTCCTCTCTACAGTAAAAAGATAACTTTATAGTGCGTTGCTATTTATGAGCCGACACAGCATTAGAGTGATTTTGGGGCCTGTTCTTCAGCAAAACCCTTCCTCAGCCTCAATGCTGTCAGAAAAAGTGTATTCATAAAATGGGATTGAAAGAACTGAGCCCTTTTTAAAAGCTCTTATTCATCCCTTTGAACAAATGGGTGAAACTCCCGTCTTGCTATGGGATTTGCGTGTGATATAACAGAGAGCATGGAGAAGAGAGGAAGAAAAGGGGAAAAGGAAAATAGAACAACGGGACACAAACAAAAGCTTATGCCCTCAAAAGTTTGTTTCACAGAAGGGCTTCATAGACTCACCGTGCACTTTGATTTCGAAAGCATGCATGCTAATAATGTAATAATAAATGCTGCACTTAAAATGCAAAAAAAATGTCCCTGCTTGTGTGTTCAGCTGGGAATCAACAGTGAGTTGCAACATGCCCCCTACCAATCTTTCTCTAAGGGAGCCATAAACTAAAAAACTCTGGGCTTGTGACCAGGACACAGATGGTAACGCATGCACGCACACACGCACGCACTAACGCAAAATGCCTTAAGAAAATAACATGGGCACCATATGACTCCCTTTTAAAGCTCACCACACCACCCCTTAAATCACAAACCGACTCAGAGGCCAACAGGTTGAGGCTCTGTACTAAACTCCTTACCTACATTGCATAATCATTTCACCTGGCTAATCAGTCATCGCCTCTAAGATTTTCATTAACATTGTCCGAACATTTTCTGGGTTTTAAAGGGTAACTCTCAACAAAATGCAACCTAGGGTCTAGGGTTTGTGAATGTACCCAAGTCCAACTTAAGTTGCAGTTTAAAAGCATAACTAGGACAGAAGCGCCATTTTTAAAATTTACCGTATTATTGTTTTTCAGTCAAATGGTTTTTAAATGGGAGTGCTAGGGGCACTTCTATGATAGCATAAAAATCACTACTTTTAAAACTCTAAGAAGGTTCGACATAACATGAACATGGGGTGGCAGTAGCTCAGTCCATAGGGAGTTGGGTTGGGAACCGGAGGGTCACTGGTTCAAATCCCCGTATGGACCCAAAAAGTTGGGAGCGTGGATTGGTGGCTGGAGAGATGCCAGTTCACCTCCTGGGCACTGCCAGGTGCCCTTGAGCAAGGCACCGTACCCCCCCGACCGCTCAGGGCGCTGGTTCAGCTGGCAGCCCACTCACTCTGACATCTCTCCATGTATAGTGCATGTATAGGTCCTGAGCATGTGTGTGTATTTCAGGCCTGTGTGTGAGTACTAACAAAAAAAGTGTGTACACAGAGTGTAGTGCAGTAATTTCCCCATTGGGGACTAATAAACAAATTATCTTATCTTATCTTAAACGTTGACACGTTTTTTTTTCGTTTTTGTCAGTGATAAAATTTCGCAACCTATTTATTTACTCAGCACTTAGTCATCTTGTTAAAATTCTTTGTTCAGTTTTACTGAGTCCCTGCTGAGTCTCACAAATAGTATTGCATACATGAGACTTGACTGTTGAATGGTAAAGGGCATATCAATGGGGAGACATTACAACTCTGTGTTCCCTGGCACCAGAAACATCACATCCTCTACTCCCACCCAGTTTTTTATGTCCTGGGCCATCAGGGTTCTGAGTGGCTCCACGCTGTAAAGTGCCATCTAGTCTGATTTGGCCATGCTGAGGTCAGGCTGAACATGAGCACTGTGTTGTGAGGCCACTCGGAATCATGAGGAGACAGAGACAGAGTCCAAGTGCTTACTACTCTGAGCTTTCTAACAGATGGGATGGGACTAAAAAGCATTATGTTTTTCCCAGTTTGCCGTTTTTAATCATTTTAAACAGAATAGCATGCCAAATGTATCAATGTTTGACACTGTCATGCATTTCTACTCCATGAACTGAAGAAGATATAATGTCACTTGTCCCACTGTTAGTATTTTATTTCAGTTGGAAAACAAACCTTGCAAAATCAATGATTGTCTGAGAGGAACATATCAGCAAAGTCCCTCACAGCTGTTTAACGCAATATCAAGCTTCATTCCGCCATGCGTGGCAGCCTAATTTGTGTAGGTTAACTGTTTGGGATTGAAACATTCTGTGGGAATGTCTTAGATTGCAACTTTGTGTCATGGTGTAAAATATGTGTTTGATAGTTGGCTACATGGCTGTGCGTGTGTGAGTGCGTGTGCGTGTGTGTGTGTGTGTGTGTGTGTGTGTGTGTGTGTGTGTGTGTGTGTGTGTGTGTGTGTGTGTGTGTGTGTGTGACATCCTGATCTCACAGAATTCCGTGAAATGAACACTGCCCCTTAACTAAAAATCTGTGGCCGTTCATTGAAACACCAAAGATTCTGTGATGTGCCCACGGAAGAATTCTGTGAAATTCTGTGCTGAAACACAGCACCTTCAGTTGAGGAAAAGGTTTTGGGTGGGCTTACGGTTCTGTGACACGTGGGAAGAAAAGGTATAGATAGGTTTAGGAAAAGAAGAAAAACACTTTGGGAAACATTACACGCAAAACACGGTCCCTGGTCTCCCGGGTGACAGTCCTGTGTTTGACCCATCCACCACCCCTACCAACCTCCTTAAGCAGATTTTTGGGCTTTCATACTACTCCCTACCATAGTTACTCCTAATGCTACGTCATCTTCTCATTGACTTTACATTGGCACTGTTTTCCATGGTGGCCATACAGACTTTTCAAACATTCCGTTCCACCACCACATAATGTGGTGTTAACAGTTCGTGATCAATTCACAGATTTCTGTGAGACCAGGCTGGTGTGTGCACATGTGCATCTGTGCGATGTGTTTGTACTTGTGTTTTTGTGTGCATGAGCGTACGTGACTGGAAGGGAGATGAAGTGTGAAATGAAGTTACTGGAGCTAAGTTGAACTTGAGCCCGGAGTGAAACGGAGAGGTTACAACTGAGTTACTTTGGGGCCACTGCAATGCCTTTTGGCCTTCATCTGCAGCGTGTGAGAATAAGCTTCCAATTAGACAAATGAAATTAAGCGATAGTAATTGTACACCAAGATACAGAGTGACAGAACCAGTAGCTAATGAGTCAGAACTGAGAGATGTGAATAGTCATCATGTCTCAACAGCACAGAAACTCTAGAACTACTAGCACTTTGCAATCCAACCACTTCATCAGTTCACCCTCTGCTCTGCTGTAGCAGCGCGGCGTAAGCGTCGAGTGTCTCACTGAGTGGTACTGTGCTATGTACTAGCCTCTCACCCACAACTCACCTTTATGTGTTAGATGGGGTTTTGCTTTAAGATGTCAGTGTTCTGAGTGTCTTAAGTCTTGGTGCCATATAAATATTTTCAGAAATGGTTTTGCTTTTTGAATTTAAAGGTATACTTCCGTTCCAATGCTTTATTATATACTTTCAAATGATTGTTCATGGTGCACATGTTGGCTTTGGCAGTGAATGTGGATTGATTATCAATACTTAAAGCTCCATAGGTTCACTGTGTGTTAATATTTAGTTCTGAATCTTCTGCAATCTTTAGAGTCAGTCAGTCAGTCACTCACTCTCTGTCACATTTCTATGTATCCATCCCTTTGCTTTTAACTTCATAAGCTCTTGTTCTCTTCCCAAACCTCATACAGGCATGCTAACACAAAGGCAATTCCACACCAAATGAGTTCAACGTATACGGGCACGCACAAACACACACACACTTAACCAACCCCTCTTGTTGCCCGTTTCTTAGGTTCTCCCTTGCCTCCAATCTCCCTTCCCTTTGGAGAATAGCTGCAGTCTAAATATGGCAATCTCAAAAAATATGTCAGACCCTGTTTCTACTGTATCCTACTTTTCAATACTGAGCAAAGCCAAATTCCAATGAGGTTACATTAAGTGTAAGAAACGGCTGATTTCTTTTTACACAACTTGTTTTTTCCTGCAAAAGAAGATTACAATCAAGATCACACCATTGTGCAAAATATTCAACACTGCTGGTCAAGGTAATAATTGGCAAACCAATTCTTCTGTATGAATAATTGTAAAGCAACTCCACTATCTGTCCATGCACTCATATTCTTTGGCTTTTTAGTGCTTACCCACTTGTTTTTCTAATATTGTGTTTACAATTGACAAAATACTGGAAACACCTTTCAGTAATATTCAATCTAATACGAACAACAGCCTCCACAATTCTCCGACAGTCAAAAGCTGAACATGATGAACTTCAGAAATGCATTATAGGGCTGTTGTAAAGCAGCATTAATTGATATGTGTGGTGTGATCAGTTCAGTGTGGCAATTATCTAATGAAGATGTTGTAGTGAAGGTGCTACCAGACTAGAATGTAACACATTCAGCAGACACAGAGCAGTATTAACATGAAATTAGACACGCCACATGATTATTACTTTAAATCATTTTTAAACTTACTTTTATAGGAGAGTGTTTATAAATAATTAATATGCTGTTGGGTTTTATCATCCTGCCCTGCCATTGCCTATTAACTGTATGGGTACGTTTACAGGTTTGTACCTTTGCGCGCACACACACACAATTAATACAATTTTGTATTCTCAAGAGCAAAGGTGCATCTGTGTCCGAACCCATCCTATTCCAAAGTTTAGTTATTTTGTAGATTAGATCCTAATCAATTTCACATATTCATCAAGCAGGAAAAAACATTTCAGTTTTATGTAAAAAAGGATTGCCATTATTGCTGTCACAGAGTTGGCATTATCCTCCATGATACACAGATGATACCATACATTGCTAACATACAGTAAGTGAACTATTGCTATGTGGCTCTTTGCAAATAACGCCAAGCTATTTTATTTATTTTACATTTGGTAATATATTTTATTGGACCAAAATAAAACCGTAGCCGAACGTATCACCAAGCTTATTTAATCTATTGGCTTATTACTACTTGTGATTCTGTACTTTATGCAAAGGATACAATTGGAGAAGCATTTATAATTGATTTATTCTTGATTTACTTTAATTACATAAAAGGTTTGAAAGTCACTGAATGTTAATCTGAAGTTCACTTGTCATTCCTCCCTTACAATATAACAGAATAGTTCACATCTACACATATACCGTAGACAAATTTCTGTAAAAGAAGAATTTAGCAGGCTGTTGCCATTGTTCCCAACTAAGTCAACACTCATTGACGGTACTTCATGATAACATGGTTTGCTGTTGGGTAGCTTTAAAGAAGCACTGAGTTAACTTTGGTGTTGTAGTAACATTTCATTACAGCTTTAACAGTTAATGTTAGCAGGTCAGAAGGCAGTGAGGCTACTTTCTTTTTGCTTGCATAACCACACATATCAAACCAATGACTGCATGTTTATGACACCGAGGATCGCAGCCCTCTGTTGTCACAGGGTCTTATAAATAATCATGGTTGTTTGGTAGCGCTTGATGGATCTGATGCATCTTGTCACAACATATGTTTAAATTTACAGTGATACAAGTTTTCTTCCATATCCTTCAGATTTGACTGGATTGCTCAGTAGGTGTGGTTTAGCGAACACAAAACTTTAGATTGATATGGAGATGTAAAGGACTGTTTTTACAAATGTGAAACTTTCATAGATTATATCCCATAATACAAAGTAATCATTGACCGGGTTTGGAGTTGGATGTGTCCTATTAACAGCTTTACAGACATCTTAACAACGTCTATAGGCCACAGGGATTTTTTTTGTTACAATATATCTTAAAGGCTGTGGTCTAGAGATTTTACCTTAGCGTATAGCTGACAGTGTTTGCAGGCTCACAAAGACACCATGCTTGACATGGAATACTGTACACATTCCTGTTATTGTCCAGGCATTGTTTAATGCTTTTTGTCACAGTTTGGATACACTTCAGCTATCCCAGGACCTGTAAACACTCAATAAAAGATGTTTTCCTTAAAAACATTTCCACTTTGACATGTATCCACACACACTTGTTACTTACTTGGAAATAAATCCTTTTATGGTTATTTCTTCTTATATTATGGTGGTATAGAACATGCTATAATGTAGTTTTAAGCTGCTGGGTTTAATGTATCTGTCAACAACTAATGAATAAATAAAGGCTGCGTATAAACAGATAATGAATGACAATAGTAAAACACTTGAAATACTATGTACATTTACAAAGTAAAGTGTTAGTAGAAACAAAACTTGGCACATTCATTTAAAAAAAATGACAAGACTGGATGCTGATGAATGCCAAATATATATATATATTTTTTTCTGCATTCACTAAGTTTTGTTCTTCTCTTTAAAAACGTTCTTGCCTGTTTTGTATCTTTGCACATTTGTAATTCAAAATGATCTCTACTGTATCATAATTAGATCAAAGCTGTGTTTAGAGCAATATCTGTGGTTATGACAGGCCAGCAGGTGTTTGCAGAGATGATGATGATGCTCACCAGAAAAGGGCAAACATTGTCCTGACACCGGTGAACAGCTGGTCTGAAGTGTGACACCTGTGTGCCCGCCCAGCGTTATGTTGGCCCTCTCCGGTACAAACTTCAATCAGGCTGTGAGAGCTGAACCAAAGACATTGGAGCAAATTCTAATAGCATCTGTCACAAATCCCCAGGCTTGAAGCATGAATTTTGGAGGGCAGGAGGAATAGTACAGTATCTTTACATCCGTCCTCTTCATTAATTCAGCGAGTTAAAACATTCAATCAGCAGCATCTATCTTACGTTTGTTGCACATTTGAAAAGACTCAAGACAGTTGACATGTCTGGGCTCAACGTCAGGCTTTGGCAGTACTCTGATAAGAAGATAAAGTCAAAATGACACAAACATTGCCAGGTGGGGATTTTATATTGTGTCACAGGCTTTAGTTTTTTATGTTGGAGTAAAGAATGCTTTGTTTTCTTTTAGCTCTTCAAAACCGTTCTCATAGCAGAACTGTCATTTACAGACAGTATGGTACAACTTGATCATATCGTATCAGCATATCAAAGCTTCATATTTAGAGCGCTCTGGTAGCTCACCGGGTTGAGCGCGCACCCCATGTACAAAGGCTAAGTCCATACCACAGCGACCCAGGTTCGATTCCGACCTGCGGCCCTTTAACGCATGTGTCTCCCCCTCCCTGTTTTCAGCTGTCCTATCAAATAAAAGGCCAAATATGCCAAAAAAGGATTCACTTAACATATTTAAAAAAATACATAACTGTCAAACCTGTTGAGGTCTTGGAAACTTCACGTCCATGGGTCATGCTGAGTGATTGTGGAGATTACCAGGTATAGTAGCACAGTAGATCTGGGTTAATTTTGTCTATGGCCAGATTGTTCTGTTACGGATTGGCACTGGAATTTGGACCCAAAAGCAGATGATGACACAGGATATACGATAAAGTGATTTAATTTGTGAAACTATATACAGTACACAAATGTGCAGGTGACAACAGTAGGGTGGGTGCGTCAAGGAGATCCAATAGTGAGTGGTGGGTGCACTGTGCTCTCAAGAGCGCGCCCAGTGACTTAGTGACAATGACCAAGTGGTGAGGAATCCAACAAAGAAATCAAGGCTGAATACAATCCTAGTAATTATTGTTGAGTGAGCGGGAAGCAGGCCGGCAAACAGGAAGCGTGAGCATGAGTAAGCAAGGCAGGCTGCATCAAGAGAGAACACAAAACACATGAGTTACACAAGCCACAACACCAGGAAACATCTTAACACAGGGAGCCTGGAGGGCCACTATACCGCTCTAGTAGACTGTACGATCTGGCGACAAGTGGATCACAGAGCCGGCCTTAAGTACTGCAGCAGGATGATTAGGCAATGAGCTTCACCTGGTGCCCACTGCCACCTAAGCCACGCCCACAGCTCACAAATAGCACAGGAGGGGTAAAAACATGAGGGGAAACACACAAGGCACACAAAACAAGGAGAAAAAACTGACTGCCGAGACATCATGACAGTTTCTTAGCAACAGAAAGTGTGTGTAGGTGTAAATGAGCATTTATCATTTCAAATCTTGATTCAAATGCTGTGGGAGCTATAAGTGGCCAACAGATTTATAACACAGTCTCTCTTCAGCAGAATTTATTGTAAAATTTAACGTTGAAACAAAGAATTTACAATTAAACAATGTTGCGCACCAGTACACATTTTTGCATATAGGACAAGTAGGCTATCATTTCAAGTTTACTTTTGCATTATATAGAAGAAGCTATATTAAGCATCAACATGCATCTGACATGTGAATTGTGTCTAACAGTTCGGACCCACCAGAAGCAAACAATGTTCCCGCACGCTATCCACTGCTCTTTAGTTAAAGCTGTGTATATAGGGTATTTTTGTATTGCTCATGTAACATTTTTGTATGTTGTCGGCCCAAGCTGAGTCTAAAATTGGTTTATCTACTTTATCGTATGTTGGAAAAGTTTCAGGATTTTTTTGGCCGCCTCAAAATGGTCAAACATGAGCCTTAACGGACATTTGTAAATAAACTTAAGCAGACCTGCAGACTCCATGGCAGCGAAAACAAGAAAATGCATGCAGTACAGCATAAAAGTTAGAAGAAATTAGGTAATACAACTGAAAAAAACTGATAAGACAAGACACTCTCTGGGAGTTGACAGATAACCCCCAATCAACTTGAGTGGTGGTTCAAAAACTTCCATGGCAGGGTTTCCCACCGTCTTGTGAGGCTGTCAAGTCATCACATCAAACTCAAATTTCCCTTAATATTCCCTATTTATTATGTGAATGGTACAATTTGTTGCAATATGTTGCATATTCATGCACTATGACCATGGGTCAGAGTTTTTAAATTAGAATTATGACAGTTATTACAAGATTGCTACTGTTAGTGTGTATTGTCAGGGTTATTACCTAGACCTAGACATTGGCCATATTTGTCTCAATTTACTGTATGCTAATCTAAAAAACAGTATGGTAGCATGAAGTATGACATCCAACTATGGCTAGTGGTTAGCAGGCTTAGTTGGCATGTAAATAATGATGGGAGAGTTATTTTCTTTACTTATCCCTGTTTTGCAATAGTGGAAGATGCCAGGAACTAAACTGAGAAAGATAAATTGTACTATGCTGTTATCTGTTATGTATATGCAGTGCGTGTGTGTGCTTGTGTGTGTTTATATATATATATATATATATATATATATATATATATATATATATATATATATATATATATATATATATATATATATATATATATATATATATATATATTTGAAGAAACTGGAATATAAGACCTGTTTTGAGTTATTTCACACTTTTTTGTTAAGTACATAATTCCACATGTTTTCATTCATAGTTTTGATGCCTTCAGTGATAATCTACAATGTAAATAGTCATGAAAATAAAGGAAACCTGTTGAATGAGAAGATGTGTTTGAACTTTTGGCCTGTACTACCTGTACAAGAGTTGCTGCTCTCCGTTGTTAACCAAGCCTACCTGGAACCAAAATATTACTAACTAAATTATTAACTAAACTAGCTGTTGCCTGTTCCATTGGTTCCCACGTAGGGGATACACGAAAAGGAAAATTCATATAAGAATGCAGTGTCTGAAGGGGTGCAGTACTGTAAAAAGCTTGTAAAACACTGGCCCATTCTATCCAAACAGTACAAAAATACAAGTCACAGACGATGTTTGGCATTCTCAGTGAATTTTGTCTCGGCGATTTAGAGTCATGCAGGTAATAAAATGATAAAAGGGATTAAATTGACGATGGGTTTTGCAGTTCAAAACAATTATCTTACAATAAACCTGTCTACAAGACAGACAGAGACCTCTGACTGCAAATTGATTTGTGGGCATGAACTGAAGAGGTTTTTCTTAGATTTTATTCTCAATGTTCTGCCTCTTCTTTGGTTCTCCTCTAGCTGTCCATATACTTCGCTCATTTTCAGAGCTGACCTGCTCAGAAAAGCTCTGTTAAATGCTGGGGGATTGTCAGTGACTTTGGTAAATTCCGTCATCTCCACCAAACAATCTCCGCTTCCCTGTCTGTTGTTATGGGGTCTCATGTACACACTAACCCATATGGCTGAACAAAAAGCGAGTATGAGGGAGATAGAGAAAGCACAGGGCAGAGAATGCGTGATCAATGACCCAGAAAATGGTGTGGACAGGGAAGGAAGAAAAATAAAAGGGTATTGTAGAGAGTTAATGGTGAGAGAAGTTGAGATGTGCAAAAGTAAACTCAGGGAATTGCAATTGAGATGGGTGGAAAATCTTCAATATCCAAAGAGGGAAACATCCCTTCCATCATAAAGAAGCTACTACTACCAGTATGTATGTCCTATGCAATGCATTTTTTATTCACATGCATGCAAGCTCTCTTTAGTATATTCACAAGGCTTCTATTTCAGATATGTGTTTTAGTTTGGATGCTTAGCCACTTTTACTATTTCATACCCATTTACAAGCATTCAATGCAAAACACCAATGGTTCAGAACTTTTCTCACCTATTGGTCCTATGGCTGGTAAATCATGCCTTCTTCACAGCTTTATGACACAATCGTTAGCCCATTTTTACAAAAATGCCTGTTATGGAGCCATAACGAGGGGTATAAGGTAAATATCTAAAGTTATACAGGTGCAGCAGTGCAGCAATGATGTAAATCCTGTTCAAGTATAAACAGAAAATGCAAGTTTTAACCTAAAGATTCTATATAATAGCCCTTTAAACTACAGATATACAAATATATATTTTTTTAAATACAGCTTACTAGTTATTTCTTCTTCTTATGCAGGCTCAGAATGTTGTGGCAGATCAGTAGTAAGCTGCTCATCAGTAGCTTTTGTGGTGTGTTCATACAAAGTTTAACAAAAGATGTGGCGCAATGAGAGCCCGCGCATCAGTTGCTCTTTTTGTTGTCTTGGCTAGTTCTTCGAGATGGGCTTGGTGTGTCAGGGCCCTTAATCTTGTGGTCTGGGAATTGTGGGGATCACACAATTTCACGGCACCTGCATGAAGAAACTTATTGGTGTAATCCGGATTAGTGTTTTCATACTACCACTTGCTGCCATTTCTCATTAGAATTCAGTGTGAATGAATGAGTATGACACCTTCCATCCAAATTTTTGGTACATTATTTGTTCTCAAGCAAGTTGTGTTGTTTAAAAATGCTAAAAATGTGCATAGACAAACCTTTATTAGACAGTACCAATGTATTTTCTGCCCCCTGGCAGAACTAATGTGCTTGATGTTTTGTAAATAGGAAGCCTATTCTATACTGAGGCTAAACAACATTCTAAATTAAGTCTTCTTTTTACAATATATATTTTTTATTATTATTACTTGAGACACCCAGAGTGGCTTTTGTCCTATGGTCTACCCCATGGGATAATTTCATTCACATAAAATGTATTTGTAGACTTAAGATTTACGTAAATATCTAACCTTTCAACTGTAAAATAATAAATAATAAATAAAATAGTCATTGATTTGTGTATTGAGTAAGCCTACCTTGTTCCAAAAACAAAGTCGGAAAAATTACCTAACCTGTTAATAGCTAAAGAAGAACTTCTTGTTCACTTTGTTTACAGTCTTTTTCCTTCTCTTTCTCCTCCCTCTGTGGACTCAGGAGAGGCCAAGGGTTAGCAGTGTTGGGTCAGAACATGGCCACTGTATTTATGGTCTCACTACGGTCCCTGCTTTAATATGTCAACACAAACTAGACAGGATTGAGTGTCTAATGACAAGGAACATTTTTCACTGCTCCCTCTAGATACTTCCCCTCTGTCCCACTGTTCAAGGTCGAGACATTTTTTTTCCTGTAACGGAAGGACACAAAGGTGCTCCCAACAGACACCTTTTTGAGCAGAGGACATTTTAAAAGGGCAAACCAAGAACAATAGCTGGATCACATGCTTGACAAAATGAGAGATTATCCATCTTTCAACAGGGTTGAGACTGACTTTTCATTAATGGAGTCCTGTGGAGTTTCAGCTCCTAATTACTAGACCAAGAGTCCCTGTGGAATATTAATTATACAAACCCAGAGTAAGCTGTAGATCCATTTCTTAACATCCCTGCAAAAAGATGTCTGCCACCTGTGTGTCTGAGGTTATTGTGTGCATGAGTGTTAAAGGATATTTTCATAACACCGCTTAATCTTCTCTCTATCTGTCCACATTGATGTCATTATTTATCGGTTAATGCCTCTTGAAGCTCCAAGCTCAGCTCTAGGTTAATTCTGTAATGCAGTCATATTTGATAAGAATAGAGTCACCCCCTCTTTACCCTCAAGCATTCATTCTGAGAACCATGGGGCAATAAGTCAGAACAATATCTGTTCAGCTTTCAATAGACATTTTTCTGCCCCTGGCTATTTGTTTTGATTAAAGATTGAAGACAGGGGCCGCTCCTCTATATATCAGATACATGCATTCGTCCACCTCTGGGTCTTTGTTTTTCTCTGCAACCATCTACTATAGATTCTGAACTTAACCCTTGTATTGTCTTCACTTTCGGGACCCTCTTGTATCCCTCGGGTCAAATTGACCCGTGACTTATTTGGGGTTTTAAAAACAGTTCTGAAATAAAAGTTCACTTCATGATCTAATACCAAATATTGTCTTTATCCCAATTTCATACAACTGAGATGACATACCTGTTTAGAGAATGCAATCAGTCTGTACTAGAATACAATTAAAAATGGAAGTGTGATTTGTTTGAAGGTAATAATTAATGTTAAAAATCCACTGTGTGATCATTATGATTTTGGAAAAAGTAATCAATGTGGGACGTAATCAATGATACATCTTGGTGTATCGTTACAGCCCTAATTTTCATATATAAGTCGCACCTGACTATAAGTCGGTGGACCAGCCAAACGTCCAAAGTTATGAAAATACGGTTACTCTATACGTAATATATTTATGGGAAAAAGCCTTTTATGGAGCCTATTCAAGCTTCTACAATCCACAAGCTATCCAAGTCAAGTGCAGTTTTATGATTGGCGGCCTTACCTGTAGCTTGTCACCACAAATCCTTTGATTGGATACATTGTTTGAATATTAGTTATGAAAAACGTACTTTACTGTTTCAAAAAAGAGTTTGTGGTATTCCTCTGCTTTAGGATTTATCAACAAGGTAGGAAGCTTTGGGTATCAAGCTCCTGAACAATTTGACCAAATTAATCTCAAAATTAAATCCCACCATATTATCTGTTCACTTGAAAACACGTCACATTACAGGAGATAAAGATGTTTTACAGTAAATGCCATTTCACAAGGATTTATAATATGATAAAAATGGAATATAAACCAGTTTGAAATACTAGTAATACTAGAAATAATATTTTTCTCTTTATCCAGCTTCTTTTCCATCATGGATATGTAATGATAATGTAATGTATTCCTTCAGTCAAAGATATCAGTGAACCAGATTTTATGTTTTTGTTTTATAGAGAGAGAGAGAGAGAGAGAGAGATTTTAAATATATATTAATATTAAACATAATAACTAAATTAGTTTTTTTGCATCCTACCAGAAAAGCAAGGATATACGTGTCTTCTGATCTGTGTGGCAAAAGAGCAGAGATGGGAAGTACAAATACTTCGTTACTGTACTCAAGTAGATGTTTTGGATATTTTTACTTTACTATTTTTTTTTGGCGACTTTTTACTTTTACTCCTTACATTTTAACACGAATATCGGTACTTTCTACTCCTTACATTTTACAAAATTAACTCGTTACTTTGTACTTTGTTTTACTTTGTACTAATTATCGTCTATCAGGTGTGATTGTGAGTTGGAGAATAGCACGGACACGCGCCTAGCACCGCGAGGGGCCGAGCACGGCACACAGAGAAAAAAGTGAGAGAAAAGAAAAAGAGACTAGCTGTCTGGAGGATAATCAGCTGAGATTGTGTGTGTGCATCTTTGAGAACTGTAAGTCATATAACTGATGTTGTCAGTTCATTTAAGCCTGTTGTTATATTGGTCTATAGTTCTCGCAAATTTAAAAGTTAGCTTGTAGAGTAGAGTAGAGTAGAGCTACCCACAGTAGAGCTACCCACGCCATGTTTATCCTGATGCTTGATTGTAACAAAGCATCAACAGAAAGAAGTAGTCTCCGTCTGTGTTTTAACAGACACACCTGGGGCGAAGTTGGAAACCAGAATCAGTTATAATACAGTCCTGATCTAGTCCTCCCTAAATTTAAAATAATTTCACTGGAGTTAGTTATTGTTGTTGCGTCATCAATACCAAATTGAATCTAATTGGATGGGAATATACAGACTTCTCACAACATCACACTTGAATTCGTTACTTGCTACTCGGTCTGAATCTTATTAACCTGGAGTCCCAGTCTCTGTCACAATAAATAAGCTATATGTTTTAGGCCTATTGGCTGACAGCCATTTAAAATGTAGGCAACTGTAGTTCCTCAGCGTGCTCTCTAGTAACAACTGTCTGGTCCAGGTAGCTTTGTCGTTCGCAAGGCTACTTTTACTTTTATACTTTAAGTAAATATCTAAGCCTTTAATTTGTTACTTTTACTTGAGTAAATAAGTTAAATCAGTACTTCTGCTTTTACCAGAGTATTTTGTAACACAATTATCTGTACTTCTACTTGAGTAGTAGAAGTGAGTACTTTTGCCATCTCTGCATAAGAATAGCAAGTTGTGAAATTGTTTAAAAATGGACTACTTTGCAGTGGCTGGAGAGGTTGTACAAATGACAGGGCAAAAGGGTGAGATGTGTTGTTTTGGACATCTGGTGCCTTGTTGTGTTTTTGTTCAGCAGCTACACTGAAAAGACTGGGGTTTGGTGCCTCACACAACAGTGCTTACATACTTAGAGCTGCTGTTAGTTAAAGGGGACCTCGCTGTTTTAGTCTCAGGTGCAGCCATCTGGTTTAAAAGCATCTGTGTATGTGAATAAACTTTTAACCGCTCTGTAATATATCGGAATACAAACCTGTGTGTAACTAGGAATAAGAGACATGTTATGGCACTGTAAGGGCTTAAGGCGCTGAATGGGGAGGCCATTGATCTAGGGTGGCAGCCCAGTGCTCGGCCTTTTCTCCAAGAGAGTGAGCAGAGGCATACAGAGTCTCTCTACTTGTATACGTCCCCACCCCCTCCCTTTATGTCTTTTCTGATTAGTGGCAGTAAAAATTGACTTTCTGCCTGGTCACAGGATGATTCGTGCACATTCAGTGCATTAGGTTTTACATCACTGTGATGCTGGGTAGATTTAGCATTTCAAACTTCTCTCTTGGCCTCTGTGAGTCATGATTGCTGCTCTATAAACAAAGGGAGGAGTGAATGCTGTTGCACAATTCTCAGGCCTGATGGATAGGTTAACAACTGGCTCACCATTATATAAACTGAACAAATTTTTATAATAGCCTAATACTAATAATAACATTTTATTCTTTAAAAGATTTTTAAAGAATAAAGAGCACTTTTCATGGTAAAGCAGCTATATATCTTTATCTTTATATTGTGTATCATGAATGGATCCTTTATTTTTATTGCTGAGCAATGCTTAGAAATACCAGGTAGTTATAAGAACATCACGGCATCAGTCATAATGTATGTAGCGGCTGCTTGAAGGAAGTATCCAAATAAAAAAAATTTATTTCCTGGTGTAAAAAATACAATCCGATTGAATAGCAATATGCTCTATTTTTGGTTCTTTTCTAAAGCAAAAGGCCTATCTTTTTATGAATCATTTCATCTGACATCCTTCTTTACTCCTCTCCCTTTGCTCATTCTCTTTCTCTTGTTTTCCCCTGCATTTGTCATGTCATGTCTTGGTAATATTATGATTTACATAATACCAGTAACCTGAACAAATTCAACACCCTGTTGAGCTATTTGGTCTCACTCCAACTTTCACGCTCACACAATGACTCCGGTAAGTAGAATTCCAAAAGTTTTATTTGGAGCACAAACAAAACTCATGGGCAAAAGTTTCCTAATTGAAAGGCAAGGGGATGTCCAAAAACAGGCAATGGTACAAAAACACAGGAAATCAGAACAAACAGAAACACAAGGAATACAGGGAGGTGCTCAAAAGCTGACACAATGGGGTGCCCCGATAGCTCGTTTGGAGGTGCAGGCGCCCATGTGTAGAGGTTTGCTCCTCAACGCAGCGGACTCAGGTTCGGCTCCAACATGGGGCGCTTTGCTGCTTGCAGCTGGTGCAAATTGCTGCAGCGAGACTTCTGACTGGCACAAGGAAAAGAGAAAGCATCACACCGATTCTAGCATCCCTGCATTGGTTACCTATTAAATACAGGATTGATTTTAAGATTCTGTTATTTGCTTTTAAAGCCATTCATGGTCAGGGTCCCCAGTACATTTCAGAACTCGTCAGCCCCTACTCCAATTCCAGGCCTCTTAGATCCTTGAATCTATTGTGTTTTTTTAACAGTTTCTCAGTCAATGTTAGTGGGTAAGGGAGATCGTGCCTTTTCTGTAGCAGCCCCAAACCTTTGGAATAACCTCCCACTTAGTTTTGATAGTTTTGAAACACATCTCAAGACATATTGTGCTCAATGGCTTTTGGTTGCTATTAGAGGTTTTTAGCATTTTAATAACATATTGTTCTGTACTGTCGTGCTTTTCTTGCTATTTTATTTTTATTTCTGTAATTTTATGACTCCTTCATTTGCTTTACTTTAGTTGTTGTGCTGTGCACTTCAATTTGTATAGCACATTGGCCAACTTTGGTGGTTTTAAACGTTTATTCTAAATTAACTTCACTCGACAAATGTGTACTTCTACAGGTTATGTTTATTAAATGAACCCCAAAATATGTTGAGAACTAGAAATTGCTAGTATCAGCTAGCGCTTGCTAACATCAGCATTAGGTACCCGCTAACGCTAGCTAGAAGGATTTGTCATGACTTTGTCTGGAACGCTACCAAGTTGTAAGTCATTACTTGAAGTTGTAACTTACAGGCTAAAAACTGTGTCTGGAACGCAGCATTATATACACAGAGACAGGGGAGATAACGAGAGACAAGTGCAACACATTAGAGCGGGTAACGGTAATCACACAGGCGGGAAGGCAGAAAAGGACCAGGAAGCAACCAGCCTGCTCCCGTGTGAACTCCTGGTGTCATTTGTTTTTGCATTGTGGGATCCTTTTTTTTTTTCTTCTGGTTGTGCAAATAAATTCTCAATATAACTCTTTCCTGCCTACCTCAACTCTGTGTTTAGGTCCTCAATTGTGTTAATAGTGACACTTCACACCTTCACCTCATTCTCTTGATTGAAAGCACTTAATTACAGTAATTGATCTTTAAAATATAATATAATAATCTTTAAAAATTAAACTGGTTTGAATGGTAAACTGTTTGTTAGCCTTACCAGTAGCTGAAAGGGTTTTCACATTGAGGCCAATGTCATAGCGGTTTCTGACAATAACCCATTTAGACTTTGAGTAACAGGAAACCTTATTCATAGGTGTGAAGTACACTAGTTATTTGATATTATACAGTCTTATCACAGATTGTACACATGCACATGGCACACAATTAAAGGCTAAGCGTTCATATAGTGTACAAATGTTCCAATGTGATTAGTTCACAACTGATGATAATTTACAGCTTCTATGCAAGTTTAAGCAGGTGTTGCTGTACAGCGTCCTTTTGCTAGTTTTAATGTTGTTAAATTGGCTACTAAGTGCCAAGCATGTTATGTTATAGTGTGACCATAATATCCGTACTTTTGCTTCATTCTCTTGGGTAGTTTTTTTCACCATGAATGTATTGCATAGGGATCCATCAGGCAAGTTTGGTGTGGTAAAGTGATTAAAGTGTGATAAATAGTGAGGCTGTTGGATGCAGCTGTATGATGGCAGCACACTGGCCAGCGCTGTCCCACTGAGGCGATGTGTGTCAGGAGCATCAGGGGTGAGCAACCCATTAAAGTGCTGCTCAGATTTACACAGCAGTAAAAGCCAAACTGCAGGTCACAGCCGAGTGGGCTTTTGGAGTGCATGTACAAGCATTGACACACGCAGCAGCATACCTGTTTCAGCATCCCTGCTTTCCACAGACATGCTTTACAGGCAAGAAAAGGTCAAACATTTTGGCAGCGTGGGGATCGTTGATGGTGGAGAGCAAACTTTAGACAGCAGGAAACCTCTACATTTCCCTTGTCCTCACCTTATCATCTTGCATCACTGTGTACATTGGTAAAGAGAGTGGGGTGCTGATTCATGCTGGCACAAAAATAGATCAGGCAAAAGGGAGGGAGGGAGAGACAGAAAGAAAGGAGGTCCTAAAATGGCTCTGAATGTGTGAAAAAGTACCCTGCCAATACTGGCCGTAAAACTTAAGCGACAGCAGGCACAAACCCATGAATCAGAGTGTGACAGGATTGTAGAGTTCAGTATGGCAGGGACAGGTTCCAATCAAACCAATACCTAACCTTCAGCATGGCTGAAGATGACTGGCGTAGCAAGATCTATGAAGCAGTAAATGTTACGAGGGAATGAATGATTGTTTGCTGCTATAGTAGTTTTATCTTTCTTAAACAGCTGCAGGTTAATTGTAAACCTTTAGTTGGATTAGGGAGAGAGACAGAATATAAAACAAATGTGGCTTTGCCACAAGGGTTGGTTGTCAATAAATATCAATCCATCCATTATCTGTCAAAGCTTAATCTTTACAGGGTCTCTTTGGGGAAGGAGCCCATCCCAGCTAACACTGGGCGCAAGGCCGGGTACACCCTGGACAGGTCACCAAATAACTATTCGTGCTCACAATCTAAAATTAACCAAATCCGATTGTTTCTGGACTGTAAAAGGAAGCCAGAGAACCAAGAGAAAAACCCAAACTAATACAAGGAGAACAGCATGCAAACTCCACACAGAAGGACCCAAGCCCTCTTTCCGTAAGGTGACAGTACTACCCACTGCACCACCGTGCCTCCCTGGTTGGTTGTCAAACCCCCAAAATAAATGTCTGTTGATAAATATGAAAGATACACTGTTGCAGACTGTTCAATGGCTCAGTTTTAGAACCAATATCACCGCATTTCCAGTCTTCCAATGTTACACTGTATAGCGTCTCACCTATTTAAAAAAAACACCTCAGGTAATTTGTTGATGGAGTGCATAGAGATTAATGTTGCTGTTGATGGAGCACCTAGTGGGAGTGGGATTGTGAGGTGTTTCCAACAGCTTGCCTTCTCATCTAAATCTTTTGAAACCTCCTACAAGCCCACAGGGAGACAGGAATATACAGGCTGCCAGAAGAAGACAATAGAGAATGTCCAGAAGAGTTTCATCTCGTCACTCTTTGGCTCACTTTGCGGTTTCTGTCTAACTGACGCAGAAACATATTCTTTTTCGGTCTCTAAAGCACGATCTTATCTGGCTCCACAAGATATGATTTTTTAAAGGCTCACAGTATGTTGTGGGAGCTCTTGCAAACTGGTTTTAACATATTCTAATACCCCTTTAAGACTGACACAGTAACACAAGTTAATCCCTCACATATGAATGAGCCATTGCTCGTCCATCTAACTTTGCTTTGTGAACCTCCTCTCAGCACTGCCCAGGACTGCCTGGATGAACAAGAGTTTCTGTTAAGATGGAATTTAATTAATGAAATCATATTTAAAAAAAACTTCTAATTGGATCTATGTGGTTTCTCTCCTGTGTCCCTGTTTTTGGGTTCAAATAAATGACGTTTAAATATTGTTTCATGATTGCGAGTCATGTTAAATAACTGCTGATGACTCAACATTTCCTGACTTTGCATGTTTTATTAAAAGCTTTGAAATAAAATAACAAAGGACTTGAAATTCAAAGGAAATTAAACTTGTTAGCCACCGTTTTACAGACGCTCCTTTGTCCAGTCAGGCTCGCCAAATAGCAACAGCAACCATTGCCCCAGAAAAAAAACTTTGTGGCTGTACAAATCACAGCCTTCCCTTCATCATCATCTCTGCCTTGTGTCTCTGTCTGATCTTCATTTGTGGGCCGTTTGTTTTGATCAGTGACTTGAACACAGAGAGACTCCCTGCTATTAATTCATGTGTCAGCATAAATGACCTTAATGTCTCAGCTTCTCAGTGTTTTACCTTCAAAACATGAATTGTCTCCTGGTCTCTTGTATTCCTGCTGTGGCTTGCTGAGCATAGCAGTGATGCAGTTAATGAGAAAATGCACAGCAGGAGTAAGACAGAGAGAATTACAGCTTGAAGGCCTAGATTAGAAATCTATAAACAATCTCTCAAGAAGCAGAGAGTTCCGGTTTTCCTGACACTAAATCTGCATCCTTACCCTTGAAAAGTGAACAGGAGGAATGAAGCAATTTTTTCATAAAGTTGTTCTTTCTTATCCCTCTCATATCCCTTACACTGCCTCTGATGACTTAGAAATGACCTTGAATTTCTAACATTGTGTGTTAATATAGCGTATAATGTGACATTAAATATGCAGATCTGTACAGCACAACACCTGATTTCACATCTGAGTGTCAAAGTGCCATCTGTGGGGTCACCTGTTGGCCCTGGTCTGATGTCATGGCGAGTGCCGGACAGAAACATGGGAGAGGAGGGAGAGGTAACAAGAGCAAAGGAAACTGAAAGAGAAAGAAGAGGAGGAGAGGTCAGAAAACTCACCCCGATATGTTTGGTTACAAAGAGGTGGCTCAACTTTTCAAAGCACATTTACTGTCACATTGGACGGAAAGCATGTACAAATACAATAGATGTTTGTTGGAAATAAATAGGTGGATGGATAGAAAAGCGGCGAAGCAATCATTTGCATGAATCTATAAAGCTGAGTGGCGATCACTGCTCCCTAAAGATTCAGAAATTAGAGACAGCTACTGAATCAATGAGTTGCAGTTGCCAAATTTCTAGCATTAATTGTTAAAAATCTTGTTATTATATTGTCAGTATTGCATTAGTTTAAGTAAATATTTGCAGTATTACATTGTTTGTACATTGCTTTTATGTCATATATACTATATATAAATATATTTACTCTCTCACCTTTACTTCCACTGTTTTTGTATACCTTCAATGTTAATTGGACTTTTTGACACCTGACAACTTAAAAACAAACTTTATTGAATTATGTCAGAAATATACAGACTGATAAAATGATTGAACAGAAGAGGTAAGAGTGAGGAGGAGAGCGTCGGAGCAAAAATTTATGAGGGCACATCTGTGTGTGTGTCTGTGTGTGTGTGTGTGTGTGTGTGTGTGTGTGTGTGTGTGTGTTTTTGCGTGTGGGAAATTGGATGACAGCATGTTTGTCACTACAGTCGCACTCCACTGCTCTGGAGTGGCACTGCAGATGGATGCCTCTCAAATGCTTCAGTGAGGATGCCAATTCACCAGCTCAAACAGATGCTAAATACAGATATTAACAGTAACTGCTATTTGCCCAACTTTGGTGATCGAGGGAACACTTCCTCTAGCTGTCTCATAGGAGAAACATGTGTGGATTCTTCTTTTAGCTACAGCAGCAGCATGGCTCTAGAGATGGCAATGTCGGACTGTTGGTACTAAATGTTTGTTAGTACATGAATGTTATTTGACAAACAATTTATCATGCTAAATGTTTTATGATAACCTTTAGCTTTTAAAGTTAGTTATGTTAGCACAGCTTAACATGAGGACAACTGCGCCTGAGACTAGTTAAAACTTTAGAGCTTTACTTGTATAGAAAATAAACGTTTTTTTTTTCTTGACAGAGGTGACTTTGGTGGCTTGTTAGTTTTTACCAGTATTCAGTATTTCCATCCACCTGTTTTGTGCACACATGCATGGAAATTAAACATCAGTTTTATTGTTTTGGTAGACTGAGGTGAAAAAAGTTGCCCTATTGAAAGGAATTTGATTGGATTTATCAAATACTTTGGCAGCCCCAGTTTCAACTCCAGACATGGCCCCTTGTTCACCCCCTTCAATACCACCATAGCAGCTTGTTAAAACACCATATAACACAGGGGAATCCGAGGTGAATAGTTCATTCATTCAAAGAATGTCTTTCGTAGATGGGAAGCAGCTGTGAAATACAGAGTTACAGGTTATTTATGAATTGTCATTTCTGTTCATCATTTTAATATATTTGCATAAAGGCACTGATTTTATTTTGCAGAAAGTTTCTCGTGAAATATAATTTCTTTTTCATCCACAGAATATTGCATCATCATTTAACCTGAAGAGATTTTACACTTATCCCCAGTTGAGTATGTGACAAAACAAAACAAAATAAACTGAAGAATCATTCACAGGTAGAAAAGGTTTTATCGCATTTGTTCATCAATTTGATGATGCTAATGCATTAAAAAAGGTTTTACGGTGAATGTATTCACTGTCAAGTGTCTCCAAGCAGGCATGGCTCCAGTATTGGCTGTGGCCACCACTGGAACAGATGTCACACATGGTTTGTGTGATCTCTGTTGTTGGGGTGACCTCTTGGTCTCTAAGCAACACGCTTGTCTCATGGCTGATGGCCCATGCAGATGCAGAAGTGTGTGCGTGCGTGCGTGCGTGCGTGTGCTTTTGTGCGCAAAAGGGCTTCAGTTCCCTATGAGTATACTTGTGACTTGTGTATGTGTGTGCATGTGTTTGTGACTGCTTTCCTATGCGTACAGTACAGCCATCCTGATAATGACAAAACATGATTATGTATATACAGTTTGAGAAACAATACACAGTATGATAGAGGCAATACAAAATAGGTGCAGCCACATTAGATACAAATAAAGGTTCTCCTGGCTTCTCCACACCCCCCTAAAACCCCTCTAGTCAATGATGGTATTTGTGGTTGTCGACTTACAGTTACTAAGAAAGCCTTGGAAATCCTTTCTCCCAGCCCTCAACCACCACATGCACATACACACTGATACAACACTAATCTCCCTCTCACAGTCTCTAATGGAAGGGATTCAGCTGAGTAGCTTCGAAGGGAAAAAAGTGCAGTGCAAAGTGAGAGGGTACAGAGAGGGATGGTGGTATGTTCAGAGAGAAAGGACACAATGGGATGAATAGAGAAATGAGTTTCTATGTCAAAAAAATCATACAGGCATGAGAGGAAGAAGTCAAGGTACGTAGCAGGGAGGGGGGAGTTAAGAAAGAGCATGGGAACCAACAGGCAAACGAAGGAAAAAGAAGGTCCCCAGAAATGGCTTAGCAGTTTCATTTCACCCCATACTTGAAGCTGAAGAGAAAAACACTTTCCAGAACTTATCCGCACCTACACAATCAAGGATTACTCCTTCTATCTGCGCACAATGCCAGCCTATGGCAAGGCTCTGCCAAGCTAGCCCAGCTGTGATATCACACAACATAACTTACAACCTATTTGGCTGTGCATAGTAATGATGCTCAAACAGATGCATGTACCTCTCTCTTAAGAATGCTATAAGAGGATTTTGCTGTAAGCCCCTATGAGAGTGATTAGTGCTGCTTTGACAAATTAGCAAAAAATGGCTATCTTTGTGTCTAGCACCAGCTAATGTGTGCACAACGTTTCATGTTTTTCCTGTACCAACAGTCTGTGCCTGTTTGTGTGCATCCATTTGAGAGAGACTTCTGCGCCGCCCCTTCTGTCCTCTGCTATTGTCCTACGTACTATGTGTGGACACAGCACTCTGTATTTAGGAATGTGTGGGATTGAAGAGTGCAGAGAAGGTCACTGGGAAAATGTAAACGAGTTGAATGAATCAGCCAATCCACATGTAGGCTGTGCATTAAGTTATATAAAGGCCATGTTCCAACAAAATAGGATACACCACAGTGTGGTTCTCTTTGTTTTAAAGGTGACATAGAGAGCCCACTGTGGTTTGCCATGGGTTAAAAAAAGTGGACACTAATGGTTTTAACATTGAGACCAAAGTACCAAGTTCCTCTTGTTTTAAATGAACTATGCTTGATCTGCTGGCAATATTGAATTCTCTATGACAGGCAGTAAAAGCAAAATGAAATGTAATGTGTGTTATTTTTCTTGTTTTTACAGCATTAATACTGTATTCTTCACAGTGCTTTGCTGTGCAAGCAGTGTACAGTATGTTACTGTAGATCTGCAAGGTCTTTTGGCAAATAATCAAATATATTAAGAGAACTAGACACTCAGCAAGCCACTCAGCACAGCAAGATGCAAATGTGTTCCAGCAGCGACAGCATTGGAAAAAAATCCCCTGTGGCCCAAAAAACATTTCCCCCAGAGACCCCTACTGTAAAAGACACATCTGTGGACACATCTCTGTGTTTATATATTTATTATCCATGAAGGTTTTATATTTGTAAAACAAATAAGTCTATGTGCTTAGTGGGAAAGTGGGCAGTGGGCCGCACAGTGTTGAAAACTCATGAACTTATGTGCTCAGCAATCAATTTTGCTTTCAAGTACAGTAGATGGGTGCCATTTTTGTGTATCTAGTTCTTATAATACATTTATGGTTAAATATTACAGTATGGTGGTATTTAACTGTAAATACCCTACAATAACTTATGTGGAACAAGAAAGAATGAAATAAAACAAACTCAGCCGCCATATTTAGATAGAAAGAAGAATTTATATTTTAGGTAAAAAATGTTATTTTCTTACTATGGCTAATGTAAAGCACAGAAGATGACCATTTGACTGCATTTTCTAAACCTCTGTTTAGCATGCATAGCTAAAAGCCTACTATTTAAAGATATTAGATAAATTCAATTACCACAGATTGTAAAATGCTAAATAATAATACAAAACATTGATATATAGAACCGCTATATATTGTATGGTATGCTGTATACATTATTGAGGTTTTGTTTTTACATGATGCTGTGAGCCTGCCTTTCTGCCTGCGTCTGCACATGTCTCTGGGTGTTAATTTACAGGTATCTACAGTAACCTATATATACATAGATAAATTAACATTCTTTGTGCATGATTTTGCTTTGGTCTGTGTGTGGTAGTGGTCTGTATGTTTCTGTGTCATGAGTGGGGGAGCACGTTAATGAGATCTGGCTTGAGGAATGGTCTTGCCATGTGCCCTGACACCCATTTATTTTAATATAGGACATATTGACCAACACAAGGAGGTTACGATGAACACAGGTTATTAATCACATGTCCGTGGTAATCACACAGGGCACACAACATGGTGATGGACACGTGTGTGTTGGTGTGGGTGTGCGTACGTGCAAGCGTGCATGCGTGCTTCTATTACCAATGGCTCATTATCCCTCTGCCAGTCTGAGAAAGGATCTCCTCTCTGCAGGATTTTATGACTGAAAGGGATGAAAACAATACCTGGGAAATGTAACAGGCACAAGCCCACACTGCTGTATGTACACACCTGAACACCCATTTTGCACATTACTCTTTTTTAGTGTCTTTGGTGCATCAGCATAATGAGAAAACAAAGGTTTTTGCAGAAAATAAAGACTGGAAAGACTTAAATGGTGTTAAAAAGCAGTTCATTCATTTATATTTTATTGGCCACTAAACACAACCCACATACAATAACAACACATCCTCATACCTAAAAGCTAAAACAACCAGAGCACTACCTCAGGAGAAGACTGCAACTAGTGTCGCGACCACTACGCGGGAGAATAAACAGTTACGGCTCTCTCCTGATGTCACATTTGCACACGCCAGCTTGGCTGCGGCTACTGTAAAACACCCTTTAGTCATGTCAGCGTAATTATGTGAGCGTTTCAATTTACCACAACAGGCAGAGTCTTAAACACTTGTCAATCGCTGTGAACTAGTTAAGTTTATGCAACTAAAATCCTTATAGTAAGATAAACATCCGGGATTGGCTTAAAATGAGTCATGTAAACAACTAATAAACTGAGGTTGTAAGTGACTTCACGTCATTACGTCACGGACTAAGGTTCCTGGTCTCCTAAGGAAAGGTCCTTTGTATGTTTGACCCATCCACCATGCCATCCTGGGTCAATATGACATACTTGCATACTTTAACCACAAAAGTTTTTTTCCTGGGTGAGGATGGAACTAAACTGATTAATACTAAAAAAAAAAGAAATAATAATGACCTTAATGATTGTGGTAAATGTGACGTGAAACAATCAATAGATTAAAACATAGTACATCAATTCATAAATACTAATAAATGGATTGTGTAAATCCATATCACAGCTTTACAGTAATTAACCATACTAACAAGAAATTTATAAGTGCAGTTTTCATTTTCATTTTCAGTTTTCATTTACCTTTATTACCTCTTTTCAAATATTATTTTCAAACATGTTAGGCACCAATACACTGGGTATAGGAATTTGGGTGGTAAAATCTCTCTTCTTCTTTGTGTTGGTCTTCATCTTTGTCCTGGAATTGCTAATCAATACATATTTGAGTGCTCACATTGTGAGTAACTATTTAGTTATGTTTTAAATTCATCTTTGAAATAAAAAAAACAAAATGGAAAGAGATCCGAAATTATAGAAACCATGTGACACATGCATAAATAGGCCAGAACAGCAGTAGTCCTATGTTCGCAGATATCCTCACCATACCTCTTCGAGTTGTGGGTTTTGGTTCCTCTCTTTTCTTTTTACAATCAAGTCATCTCTGTCCATGACTGCACCTTCAGCTTGCTCTGGGTAGCCTATGTGCCCCACACAGGCAGGCTTATAACAGAACTACCCGCATTATAGTGAGGCTAAGTTGTTATCCCTAAAATAATATTTTGTGGCCACAAATTAGTATATATTGTGCAGCAGCACAGGTTTATTTTGTCCTTGGGTATTCTTGGGGTTATTTGTTTCTGGCACCCTTTCTCACTCTTCAAAGACTCTAATCTTGTCTCACACTCATTTTCTCACACACACACACACAGACACACGCACACACAGGAACCCTACAATAAGACTAGCCCCAGGGGGTCAGAACAAAGTGGGTGGTGTTACAGTGATGGAACCTGTGGTGAGGGAGGGGGGGTTGCCTGGAGTGAGAATGGAGGAGTTTGGGACGGGTTTCAGGCAACTCTCTAAGATGTGCTGCAGCTTCTGGGTCAACAGAATAACATGTAACAAAGGGGAGGTATTGCACATACATGGTGGAGGGGAGGAATGAGCTTTTATATTACTAAGGAAAAAGGGACTGGAGAACTGATTTGATTTGTAGCCTTTAACTTTGCAAACAGACCAACAAAAGGTGATTTTAAAAATGTTGCCAAAAAGTTGATATTGCAACATATTACATGGTATAAAATGTACAGTACATGATAGCTATAAAAATCATTGTTTTGTTGCAAACACAATTTTAAGACCTTTACACTGGCTGGCGTCTGGCTCCATTAGTTTTGTTTGTGTTCTATTATGTGTCCTTGTGGTTCCTTAAAGGTGCACAATGAAAGTAATAAATACTGCAATCACTCATTCTCTTTGGATGTTGACTTTGGATTCTCAACAGGTTTTAAATGAATCTTTTTGTCAAGGTAGGGCAGTCTCTACTTGAATACTCAGAACTACTGAGTATAATTTTACATACACATCATTGTCACAACATAGGCTTGATCTTTAGTTTTCACAGCTACCTTCTAATACAGTAAGATCAGGGCAGCAGTCTTTAAATATAAATGGATGATTTTTTAAATCAAATATCTTTTAACTCGGATGGAAGAACATTCAACACCTATAACAAAGAAAAACAATAGCACAATCCGCAATTATGACTGTGATTTATGTATTAGGCTTATTTGAGTGAAGGAAATTAGGACTAAATGAATAGAAAACATTGTGGCTCAGAAAACAATTAGTAAGAAGTAAAGAGAGTAAGAGGTAAAGCATTCTAAAGATAAATGGTGTATTGATGACAACATTGCCTGTGTTATGGTCCTTTAATAGTCCACAGAAAAGCTTTGTATCATGATACAGGTAGCTAACAGCATGATTCATCATTGCTAGCTATCCGTGTTTGATATTATATCATTAGCCCAAATGAAAAATGTATTACATAACCTTGCACACACAGATGGTGCATTTCAAAAACCTTCCGTTCCTCAGATACCTGCTGTTTTTTTAAGTCTAGATAATGACGCTCATCTTTAGCTGTGTTTCAAAGTTAAAAGCACAACAGTGCCTTTTTCTGTCAAGTGCTTCCCTAAATTCTTTATATCTATTAGGTTTCAGTAATGAATTCAGTCTGCTGCATATGGTGAACTAGCTTCATGTGGATACTGTTTGTGTACTGTATGTCTGTGTGAAAGTGAGGGAAAGAAACAGGCATTCTGTACAAAACAGAGTATATTTTATGTAACAGTACGGAGTAGATCAGAGAGCGGAGCATGACCTATTTTTAGGGCTCCGTGGAGACAATGTTTCTTTTCCATGCACTGGAAATCATGTCTCCTGCTCTTCATAACCACATTACGGTGCATTAGAAGGTTGAGCCGCGGAGAATTGACACCTCACCACTCTTGTGATAGTGGAGCTGCTATTAGATTGAATCCTGTATGTGTTATATGTAACCTTCCAGCATCCTGTGTATGGTACTACTATTTTATAGGATGGTTTGGACTTTGTTTGGTGTACATGCTATGTCTGATGTTGTTTACCTCTTGTGGCCACTCTCCCACTGTTACACAATCTATTTTATATATCACTATATATATGATGTTGACATTTAGGTTATTACAGTAATTTATTTTATGTGTTGTATTAAATATGAATGAATGTATGATTTGTGCATTATCCATGCTCATGGTTGTGGTATTTTGAAAGTCCTCTTGGCATGCAATATGTGATGTATCTGGGTGTCTGGTGATTAAGATAAGATGAAGACCTTGAAGATGTCTCACGTCCCATGGTAAATGCCATGTATATGAAAGAAATACGTGAAATATTAATAGTTAAGTTATAATTCATGCACATAATGGCAATGTTTTAAATGGCAATTTATAATATTATATTATATATTTATTTTTTTTAAACACATTTTATTGCAATTTAGTGTGTGTGGGTGTGGATATGGGTGCACACTTGTATGTGTGTCTTTTTCCTCAATGTTTCTTGTCTCATGCAACTTTATTAATCCTCAGCTCATCTCAGGAGATAATTAGTGATAAAAGCGAATGCCTTGGGAATTGGGGGAGTTGTAATGTATACTGTAGGTAACTTTTCAGGAAAGGATTTTCACTGTTTTTCATCTGATTTGTTCTTTTTTTAAATAACTTTGTGTACCAGCATGCAACACTTGTACAATTGTACATTCCAACAGCTATAAACTACCTTCTTCTTTGTGTTGGGTACTATAACTGAAAAGAAAAAAAAAATGTATAGATACATTTGTTTTTTTTTACTGTAAAAAAAAAAGGATTTTTTTAATTTTTAAGGTGTCAATTTGGGCTATGGTGCTGAACATGTTTTATAGAGCAAACAATTATCACAAGTTTATTAGATAATAAAAACAGGTAAAACCAATGTCACAAAATGACAGAAAGAGAAACGCAGAAACTAAGCATGCTGTCATAAAGTAAGACAACATAGCATCCTTTACTTTAAAATGTGCACATTATAGTTCCGGAGGGACTATAATTGGAAATATATAGGCAGTAGAGTGTTTATTTAGTGTTGGGAACTAAATTTTTTTATGCAATGGAGGTGGGTTCATAAATAGTACACACTGAGCTGGCTGAGGAAGTTTTGCAAGGCAGCTGAACTTGGAAACTCCTTAGTGAATGAAAGTTCAGAAAGTATTGAGGACCTCCTCCACTCTGCAGCCCACACAACCAGGCCTTAACACCATTTTATGTAATCATGGCTGGAGAAGAAGAGAGGCAACAAGAGAGGCAGAGAGATGGAGAGGCGGTAAAAGATACAGATAGGAAGAGAAAAAGATGGAGTCACAGAGAAGAGAGACAAAAGTATATATAGAAACAATGAAAAAGATTCACCCAATGACTTTTCTTAGCTCTAAATAGTATAATAAACTCCTATTGTTGAACAAAATCACTAAAAGGGATAAGGCTGGATATTCTTTTGCTCTTCTAATTTGTCTTATTGTCAACAATTCCCATTATAAGACCAAAATCAATTATCCATTAGTCCCTCTCTCTCTCTCTCTCTCTCTCTGTCTCTCTGTCTCTGTCTCTCTCTCTCTCCGTTTGTGTTTCTCAGCCCATTCTTTCCCCAATAAAGCTATACATCTTTAAAAATGTCTCACAAATGCGTAGTTTAATTTTTTAAAGGTGCAGTTATTTCCAAAAACAGCTGGGCAATGTAGTTTTTAGCTCATATTACTCAAACAGGAGTAAATCTGATGGGGACTATTTCAGACTAATACACATTTGAGTTTAAGACGGCAGGACGGTGTATGTACAATTGACTCAAATAACCTACAGTGCCCATGTTTTTCATAATGTAGGAACTGGTTGCCTAGTGCAACTTATTGGCTGATCATTGTTTATAAAAGTTTTTGATACAATAAAAAATGCTTTGGCTACACATGCAGAACTTGATAGTCTAGATAGGAATCTCTAGCTGTTGGATTTTCCAACAATGGGTTAATAGAGAATATCTTAAGCATTAGGCATTATCCAATAATCAAACTTTCTAGAGGAGATAGACGTTTGAAATTCAATTTGGATGTTTTGGTTCTTTTTGTGTTACACAAATCACACAAGCTCTTTAGCTAAGCCTTACAGTGGCTGTCTTCATGTAAAGGTCAATACTGGTTCATCAATTTAGAATTGCACTGTCCAGTTATACTGTCAGGTTACTAAAAGGGAATTTCCATCCTGCTAACCTTGTTATGTGAATTTATGTGAACGCTTGAAAGAAACAAAACACTGGGTTGTCATAACACAGAGACATAAATAACTGATGGCTGAATGAGGGGCAGCAGGATCTGGTTTTAATTTTTGTCAGTGTTGATCTTAGAGACACTGAACAGGCCATATGAAGACAGAGTATCACTTCATAACACAGATAGATGGGATTAGTATCAGCACTTAACAAATGAAGAACATCCTTCATACTAATCTTCCGGCTGTCAGACATGAACGAGCCAGGGGAGACTCCGGCTCCCTTACTCCAGATCACCTTACTGGTAATGACACACCCACTCCAGCTTTCCATCCCACCATAATGAACGCAACAATACAAATTTTCATCAAGTATACATCTTTTTTATTTATATATATATATCTGAGTGTGTATATATGTATATGTGTATATATGTATATACTGTATATGTATATATATATAAGTACTGTATATGCACAGCAGGTATGTGTATATTTCTGTATACTTGTATATATATGTATGTACATATGTGTGTATGTATATATATATATATATATATATATATATATATATATAT